>NC_045634.1:36835463-37141968 GCF_009829155.1 Mustela erminea | reverse complement strand
CACAGTTCTGTAGAGACACACATATGTATGCACACACATATACACTCAAAGATAGCAAAAATATTTACATTTGTATTTACTCGTTTTTTAAATATTTGTTATTTATTCGTTTCAGAGAGAGAGAGGGAGAGAGAGAGAGAGAGAGTAAGAGCATGGGAAGGAGGGGGAGCAGCAGGCAGAGGGAGAAGCAGGCTCCCCACGGAGCAGGGAGCCCAATGTGGGGCTCATCCCAGGACCCCAGGATCGTGACCTGAGCCGAAGGCAGATGCTTAACTGACTGAGTCACCCAGGTGCCCCTGTGTTTAGTCTTACAGGAAGTTTTAATCTTTTAAATCACTTTCCTTATATTATTTGATTGCCATGAACTTGGAGACATGTCAGCAATAATAGAGATTCCCCAGAAAAAGGAAATATTTGGAAGTCTGGATGTCTCATCTGAGATAAGGTACTCCATTTCATCCTTGGCTTTCCCCAACACACATCAACACAACCTTAGGAGCTAATGTTTATCCCGAAATTAAACCTCTTCTTTGGAAATAAGGCTGTGGTAAGGACAAGCTAGAACAAATGTCAGCATAGTCACCTAAGATGCTCATAAAACATTTCTTTACTGCCCTTATGCTAAATGGACACTGGAGACTGGCCTCAGATGTTTCTCAATTCCCCATGATCTTCTGGAGATTAAGACACTTCTCTAACTCTCTTTACTATAGGATGCAATTTGAACAATTTGGCATTGCCAGATAGCATTTCACTGACTATGTTTCAAAAAGGAGGTCTGCCAAATAGGTCAAAGACGTTTCCAAATTCCCGTGAAGATTTTCAGGGGTGACAGAGTACCCATGGGCAATCTCCCTCATCCACACAGTGCACTTGCATCGTAGACGCTGAGTGCCTGGGTGGCAGGCTCTATTTTAGTCACCAAGAGGCAAGATGACTAAGACAGCACTCCTGCACCTGGGAAGCGTAAGTCAGACAGGGAAATGGACATGTGGACAATCCTGAAGATTCACTGCGGCAAAGTCTAACGGAAGGATGAGTATGGTCATGGAGGCACGGAGACACGTTTTCGTGGGGGAGGGAAAATGGAGGTAGTCGTTTTTGAGATAAGAAAAGATTACCTAGGATAAAAAACTCAGTGGAACATTGGGGAGGGCAGGGGCTATGGCGAGCCCTGGGAACTGTGTAAGACTGATGACTCACCGACCTGCACCCCTGAAACAAATACTATATTATACGTTAATTAAAACAAAACAAAACTTGATGGATTCTAGCAAGAGTGTGCAAATTTAAAAAAAAAAAAACTGTGTAAGTTTCATTTATTTTATCTTCAAATGATAAAATTCCTGAATGCCTTCAACTGACATATTTTATGTGATGGTGGAAGTCAGCCTCTGCCTTTATTAGAGCAGCACAGCCATGAGACGCATCACACCCACTGAGAGGGCTAACAATTACTGGAGCCAAGCCCGGCTCTGGAGAACCTCCTTGAGTCAAATGAAGGAAGCCAGTGACAGACCGGCGGGGGTGGGGGTGGGGGCGGGGGAGGGGGCGGGGGGAGGGGGTTGGTATAAAAGGTGGAGCCGGCTAGTTGGTGATCTGTGGCCTAAAGCTCCCGGGTTCAGGGACTGAGGCCCATCACCAGTTAAAAGCAGCTTGCATCTTTGCTTGTTTTTCACCCTGGCCCTATCCTGCTTCCTCCGTTCTGTTTCTCCAAAATGCACATTAAAAAAAAAAAGAAAAAAAAATCACTTGAAAAAGAATCCTCATCTCGAGCTCTGCTTCAAAGGAACTTGAACTAAAACACCAACTCCTTAACGACACTCAAACTTTGTATCTTTAACCTGAAAACAATACAACTTTCCATTTGCTTCAAACTGGACAGACACTGCTAGGAAATCAAAAGCTTTTTGTTACATTTTAATGGAAAAATACTATACACACACACACACACACACACACACAGACACGTATATATACACACACATTTCTGTGTGTGTGTGTATATATAACCATACCAACTTCATGACAGCCAGCCTATAGACAATTTTATTCTTTCTCTCGCCTTTTAAATATTACTATTGCTACTTGTCTTTTTCACTAATATGTGGAATTTAAGAAAAAAAGAGACAAACAACAACAACAACAAACCCAGGTTCTTAAATACAGAGAGCTCCCGGTGACCAGAGGGAGAGGGCGGTGAGGAGTGAAGTAACGGGGAGTCAGGTCCCGCTCACCTCACGCACGCTCGCGCACCCTCGCGCACACATGTAAAATATCTGAACCATTATATTGTGCACTTGAAACTAATAGAATGAAAAGTTAAAATTAAATAACACTTTTTTTAAAAAAATAGCCATTGCTACTACAATTATACTTCTTCCTTCTTTGCAGGTATAACTTTTTTTTTTTTTTTAAGATGTATGTATTTATCTGAGAGAGAGAGACAGAGACAGAATGAACAGGAGGGGCAGGGGGAGAGGGAGAGAGACCCTCAAGAAGACTTCATGCTGATCCTGGAGCCTGTCTTGGGGGCTTGATCTCACAACCCTGAGATCCCGAGCTGAGGTGAGAGCAAGAGGCAGACGCTTGGCCGACGGAGCCCCCCAGGCTCCCCTTTAACTGCATTTTCAGTGTCAGCTCACTTTATCAGCCCAAACTCTCTGCACCTATCTTCCTTTTAAAAACGGGGAGATTTTAGGCGATGAGCACATTTCCCTTGCGCCTTCCTTCCTTATGTCGAAGCTCACTCCCAGTGTGAGGACCCACCTCGGGAGCCGGCAAATGTTTCTTGAACTAATGGAGAGGAATTCACAAATCCGAAGACATGATATTGTAATTATTATCTACACAAATAAGAAGATAATCATAATGCACTGCATTAATACTGCCGCAACTGGAGAGTCATCTCTAGTCCTCATCACAGTCCTTTTAGTAAAATGAATCATAACATTTTCTGAAAAAACAAATTTCATTGAATGTCATTTATAGTCGTTATCCTAGAACCTGAATGAGATCATTGTGAGGCTATAGGTAAATTTTTGCTCCATGTATTTTTTAAAACATCAACCAAAATGCATTAGAATATGGGAAGGTAATTATTAAAAAGAGGAGAAAAAAATTCTGGAGACAAATTTTGATCATACATGTTTAGGACTGATTCAAATAGTGAAAAGCATCCCCACTGCAACATGTGAAAGTTTTCAACACAATATGCTTTAGAGTTTTACAGAGAATATAGCTGCAGAATAATGGAGAAGTTGTATCTTTAATTCAAAAGCACACAGCAGTTAAGGATAACAAATATAAATTATATATATATGTATGTATTTGAAAATAGCAGGCTTTTCAAATAACCCATGTATTACCTACCTGAAGTCAGAACCTGCTCTTCTACCATTCTCTGGAATCCCAGGATCCGGACACATGTCAGAAACCAGCGCAACACCTCCTTGACTCACTGGAATAGAGAGAAACATGCTTGTAATTTTGTGTAGCTGTTGGGGAAATCGTCAGAGAATAAATTTACGTTAAGCAGGCTTGATTCTTAAATTCTGATAACTTAAAACTGTGCTTTATTGAGAATTAAGACACTTTAGCTATATTAAAATAAATCTTTATTCTTATGTCAGAGAAAGTCTTCTCACCCAGTGAAAGGATGCCAGCATGGTTTAGTTAGAACCTTTTTCTATGAAGTGGGCAAAATTTAATTTTGAAAAATACATTTGCTCATTATGGACAACTTTATGACAGGTTACAGCAACAGCATGATGGGAAAAAGGAGTAGAGTCATGAAAGTGTCAAAGCTTATAGAGAAGAAAGCCTTCATCCACAATCCATGGATAAAGTGACGAAACAAATTATCTGTTCATACCTATACAAAAGGTACCTTAAATAAAACTCCTTTTTTGTTTTCAACATTGAACATGTTTATCACTGAGCCAAAAAACCCAAACACTGCTCTTTTATAGACATGCTGCTTTATTTCCTGAATCTGCTCCGGGAAGAGCCTTCCCTCCTATTGGGATGATGTACAGTCATGGTACTTCAATGATTTTAAAGTACTGGCTTGCTCTTTGGATAGGATAACTGCCACTCAAACACTCGTCCAATCCTATCTAAGTTGTTTAATGCAACCAAGGCAAGTCCTTCATTCTTTCCAGAAATTTGCTCAGCCATGGCCTGTGACCCATTCCATTCAGAGCAACATGAGGGGAAGACTGTAGCCATGCCCCTGGGAAGACATTCCAGGGAGCCAAGAGAGACCATCTCTGTTTTTATTTGGATCTTCCTGTGTCTGGATTTTGAATGTGGAAGGTTTGGTACCATTTTGCTATGGTCCAAAGACGGGAACAATAATATGGATGGAATAAAAGATATATAGCAAGAATCAGGACCCTTGATGTCATAGTCAAGACCGAATATTTACCAATTCCAAAATTATCCTATCTCAATATCCTGTTGGATAATTCGTATTTCCTACAACTTAAGCCCATTTGAATAGATGACTTAATTATCTGCATATGTATATACAGGTAATAGCTGTATTTATATGTCCATAATACATGTAATATATAAATAATACTATCATATGTGTGTGTGTGTGTGTGTGTGTATAACTTCCCCACATATATTTTGTATGATTCAATAAGAAAGAAATACAGATACCTGGATAAATATTGAAATCTTTAAGCATTTTATTAAAACTATGCATAAAAAAAGTGATGATAATTATATCAAAGTTCAGTTTTCCCTGCTCAGGATGAACCTGGGATATGGACATAATCCCACATTAACTACAAGTCTTTCTAGAACACAGTAAATAAATGCATTCTTAGGAAGCACTTCGTTATTCCAAATTAGTCCATCTATATTCCTTACAGCTTTTACTTGAGATTTTTATATCATCTAAAAATCATTTAACAGTATGGTGTGAGAAATGGATTCAACTCTCAAACTTTCTTTCCCACACATTTGCTCTCCTCATGATCATTTAAAAATAACCCAGCACATAGGGCAGTGACATCAGTAATATTGCGGAAGAGAAAGCTCCAGGCTCTCTTTCTGCCATGGAAACACCAAATAAAAACTACAGAAGGAATAAAGTAACTTTTTAGGAGCTCTGGATACCAGTCAGAGGCTGAGAGGATGTTCCCACCAAGGGAACATCCAGTGAAGAAGAAGCCACATTCATAATAGCAGGAGAGTTCATGAAAGTTTAACTCACTCTTACCCCATACCTTCCCTGACATGGCACTCATTTGTTTTTATTTGTTCCTGGGTTCCCTCACTGAGGATGAAGAAGCAAAGAGAAAATTGTTTGAAATATTCTGGTCTGTGGGGTACATGAAAGACTATTTCCCCCCTTTGCCTGTCATGGAGCTCATATGGGGAATAGCAGCCAGAAGCCATGGAAGGCATGGTGGCTGCTACATGGAGAAAGTGCTCAGGGACCACAGCTTTGCAGGCACCTGGGGTCAAGAAACTACAGGCAGAAGGATGTAAGAGAATAGCTAAGATCCTGAGAAGTTGGAGTGAGGCTTTTGGGGGAAGTAAGATATTTTGAAGCATCTGAATGGGGGACTGGAAAAGCACACACACAGACCCAGATAGGACACATACCCAGACAAGACTAAGAAGACCTTTAGTCTTCATGCTAGGCTAGCCTGAAGGTTCAGTGGATCATTAATTTTTAAAGTCTTCCACAATATTCTGCAAAACTGGGAAAGGTAGCTGTTTCTTCCCAAAGCAGTTTTTCACAAAGATCACAAGGCATTCAAAAAATTGAAAAATGTGTGCAATTCAAATGAATAAAATTAATCTTTAGAAATAGTCCCTGAAGAAACACGAGCATCAGACTTACTAGACAAAGACTTTAAAACAACTCTTTTAAATATGAATTTTGAGGAAATTTGAGGAAAGACATAAATATACAATGCTAGGAGCTACACAGATTCCAAGTAGGACAAACTCAAAACGGCTCACAGTGGGACACATAATCAAACTGATAAAGACAAAGAAAGAATCTTGAAAGCAGAAAAAGAAAAACATCTCATCACCAAGAAACCCCCCCCAATCCAGCAGTTTTCTCAGCAGAAAAGTGGTAGGACAGAAGGCAGTGAGGGGAAATATTTTAGTGCTGAAAGAAAAGAAAAGAAAAAAAAGCTATTTACAGAGAATTCTATATCCAGCAAAACTTTCTCAAAGAATGAAGGAAATATTAACCAACTGAGCCACCCAGGCGCCCTGCTGAAGGAAATATTAAGACACTACCAGACCAAACACCACGACCACCACCACCACCACCACCACCACCACCACCAGCAACAACAACAGACAAATAAACAAAAACAAAAACAAACAAACAAACAAACTAAAAAAGCAAAGAGAATTCATTTCTTATAGATCTTCCCTATAAGAAATGTTAAAGGGAGTCCATCAAATTGAAATGAAAGGACACTGGACAATAACTGAAAACAATATGAAAACACGAAGTTCTCTTGTAAAGGTAAATATAGAGAGAAATATTTTTAAAATCCACTATTTTGTCATTTTGATTCACAACTCCATGTAAAAAATTCTCTACATCATTTAAAAAATAAATGCATAAAAATATAAAAATGCATTGATAGGTATACAGTATACAGAGATGTGATTTGTTCATCAGGAGCACAAAGTGATGAGGGAACAGTGAAGGAATAGAACTTTGTGACGGAAGTTAAGTTGGTATCAGTTTAAGATAGATTGTTGTAACTTTAGGATCTTATGTGTAATCCTCACAGCAACCACAAAGAAGATATCTATCGAATATGCAAAAAAGGAAATGAGAAAGGAATCCTAATAGGTCAGAAGAAAAATTAACACAAAGGAAGATGATAATGGAAGAAACGACAGACAAACCTGCTCCAAAAAACAATCAGGGGTTTGAAGGGGTATGAGGTGGGAGGTTGGGGTACCGGGTGGTGGGTATTATGGAGGGCACAGATTGCATGGAGCACTGGGTGTGGTGAAAAAATAATGAATACTGTTTTTCTGAAAATAAATAAGTTAATTTATAAAAAAAAAAAAAAAAACAACTGCTGTAAGGCAAACAGGAAACAAATAAACGTGGTAAAAATAAGTGCCTTCCAATCCGTACTTTCTTTAAATGTAAATGGAATCAATGATATGTGTGGTTTGAATTGTTCCCTCTCAGCATTCATATGTTGAATCCCTAACCCCCATTCCTCAGAACGTGACTGCATTGGTGATAGGGTTTTTGAGGAGGTGACAAAGTCAGAACAAGTCATTAGGGTGTGTGTATCCCAGTAAGAGGGATGTCCTTATAAATGGAGAATTAGACACAGATACACAGAGGGAAGACCATATGAAGACCCACGGAAAAGAAAACCATCTACAAGTCAAGGAGAGAGCCATCACGTGAAACACGCTGCCAACAGCTGGATCTTAACTTCCTGCCTCCAGAATTCTGAGGAAATAAGTTTCTGTTGGTTAAGTCCCTCAATTTGTGATCTGTCGCTCTAGCAGGCTAATCTACTCCTCAGTTAAAGACATAGTTTGGCAAAATGGATAAAAAACAACAAACCAGGATGCAACCATCTGCTGCCTACAAGAGACTCACTTTCTGTCTAGGGACAGGCAGAGGTTAAGGGGAATAGTGGCCAGATTCCTAGAGCCAGGATGTAGAACGCTGGTTTCTCAAGGCATAGGGAGAAAGGCCTCTGGAATTATCATTTAATATGCACAGCGTTTCAGTAGGGAAGCTACAATGTTTCTGGAGAGAGATGGCGGTGACAGGTGGGCAACAATGTGAATGCACTCAAAGCCACAAAATCATATACAAAGAAGATATTTCTTATGGTAAACTATGTTATTTGTCTATTACCACTGTTCTGTGTGTATGTGTGTGCATCCTAACAAGTTATAAATCTATGTCCTATCAACAAATCAACTTCTATCAATCTGATAGTTCTAGAACATTCCCCCTTATCCACATTTTCACTTTTTGTGGTTTCAGTTACCTGGGGTCAACCATGGTCCAAAAGCAGGTGACCTAAATCCTAAAGCTATGTCACAACTCCTATCCATTCACCTCAGTTCCTCTCGTCATGTAGGCACTTTATCATCTCACATTATCACCAGAAGAGGAAGGGTGAGTACAGGACAATAAGTTATTTTGAAGGAGAGAGAGAGACAACATTCACATAGCTTTCATTAGATAATATTGTTATAATTGGTCTATTTTATTAGTAGTAATTGTTGTTAGTCTGTCACTGTGCCTGAATTAATAAAATTAAACTTTATCATATCTGTGTATATTTAGTGCCTATGGGGGCCCCATACCGTCCACGGTTTCAGGCATCCATCTGGAATCTGGGAATGTATCCCTTACAGAGAAGGGGGGCATGGCTGCCCTACTTTTATCCCCAGCCCCATGGTTTCATAGTCTATACTATGTGCTAGGGCAGAGTTCTCAATCAGTAAGCAGTGGTCTCTTAATCAGTCTCTGAAACTGATTTCCCAAAGAGACCTCCATTCCCAGTGCAGAATATTACTTGTGCAATGTTTTTCCTGTCATCAGCCCTTAGATGTGTCCTGCTTACCCCCAAGCACAATGGTCTTTGCTGTGTCACACGAAAACACCCTCATCGAGGTAAGAGGGCATCGCTGCTTTTATCAGAAGCCATCTGCCATAGTGTGGCTCTTACTTCACTATTCTACAATAACAAAGTGCTCTAAAACACAGCATAAAGCCTTACAAAAAAGGTCTACTTCTATTTCCCCTTTTCTGTGTTTTCTTCCATGGAATCGTAATAAAAGGAAATAAAAGAAATTGGACGTACCCATCCAAGTCAGATCAAAACACTCTGGGTCTTTTTAAAGATCCTGTCAAAGTCTCTTATTTATTCCAGAAAGGTTACTTACTTGGAATTCTGTGAGAGCACAGAATGAGTTAGACAAGCCTGAATGGCTTGCAGATGGCAGAAGATAACAGAAAAGTGATGAGAGACTAAATGTAAAATATGGCTGGTTTTCTGAAACAGAGATAGGCTTTTAATGGGATAATGACAACAAAGACATGGTGACGGACAGGGTATGTACAAATAAGCAATAAGCCCCATAAATCCCAACTAGCCATCCCATCAGCATCATGACCAATTAATTTCCCTAAGAACTGAAGCTTTAAAGCTGGAACGAGCGTGGAGCTCAGTCGGATTCAAGCAGGATCCCCAGTGCCTCAGAGAAATGCTTTCAGAAGAGGGGGTTTCCCCGGTTGAATATCATTTTAACTCCAATTTTGTCAAATTACATCCTTTCAAATCTCAGGGGACACAAGCCAGGATATTAATAAATATATAAAACTTTAGTCAAAACCTTGCAGATAAAAATCAAAACTGGAAGCATCCGATGGGTATTAACTAAGACAAGATGTAAAACTATGCAAATGGCTGAACAGATCCAGATTAGACAGTTTGTAAAACGCTTTAATTAATTGTGATTTAAAATGTGTAAATTATATTAATGTATATATATTTAAATGCCTTTTTCAAAGTATCTTGATTCATAATATCAAGATTCCCATGAAGTATGTCTAGCAGGAAGAAGATGCTTCTCCCATCAAATTATCCCGCTCCTTGAGGACATGACTTGTGATTGTCAATTAAAATTCAACATAAATAAATAAATAAATAAAATTGAAAAAAAAATTTAAAAATTCAACATTAATCTATTTGCAGCCAACTGTACAGCTAGACCAGTGCTATAGAGAAAGAAGCAACTAATAGAACAGAGGTATAAACAACTACATGTATGACAAAGGAGATTATAGACTAATCTGTGAGGATAAGAATTATAATTAGTGTAATAATTAGGCATAATTAAAAATAAAACACTAAGGGGTGCCTGGGTGGCTCAGCCCAATGCAGGGCTTGATCTCAGGGTCCTGGGATCAAGCCCTGCATTGGGCTTGCCACTAAGCAGGAAGCCTGCTTCCTCCTCTCTCTCTGCCTGCCTCTGCCTACTTGTGATCTGTCTGTCAAATAAATAAATAAAATCTTTAAAAAAAATAAAAAATAAAACACTAAGAATAATAATTAAAATAATGATGATGATTTTAAATTTAAATCTACAATATCGGCTAGAAACCCCAAGGGTCACTTACATCCTGTGTGGGACTGAATCCATACACCCATTCTGTGAGGGGTAATAGTAAAGCCATCCTAAGAGAGAGAAAACTAGGGCCAGAGTCATGACTCTGTTGATCAAAAAATCCAGTTTCTTTTCCTTATATTTGCTGCGATAAGCTAATGAAACATTGGATATTCAAGAGCTTTGTACCTTAAAGTGAGGCTTTATATGATCTCCCTGATATGAGGAATTTAAAAGGCAGAGTGGGGGTCTTGGGGGGTTGGGAAGGAAAAAATGAAACAAGATGGGTTCTGGAGGGAGACAAAGCATAAGAGACTCTTAATATCACAAAACAGAGGGTTGCCAAGGGGAGGGGGTCAGGGAGAGGGTGGGTGGGTGACGGACATCGCGGAGGGTGTGTGCTGTGGTGAGTGCTGTGACGTGTGTAAGCCTGAGGATTCACAGATCCGTACCCCTGGGGCTCATAAGACATTATATGTTAATTTAAAAGAAGATGTTACATTGAAAAAAAATAATTCTAGAAGATTCTTAATAACAATATCCCATTTATAATGAAAAGACACGAAGTGCCGAAAGGTGAAGTAAAAAGGTGTTTTCGTGGGTATCTGCAAGCACACAGACACTCGGGAAGCCGCATGCTTCAGGACGGGAGGCTTCCGCTCACGGACCATCTGGTGGCAATTTTCCTGTGGTAAAAGGACCAGGCTCAGTGGCTTTCCATAGTCGCCCATAAGCCATCTCCAGAGTACTGGAACCATGGCTTGGCCTGAAAATTAAAATCATCATGGAAGGTGCCATGTTTGTGCTGTTGTTAAAATTTAGCTTGTATAGCTTTGGAATAAATAATCCAAAATAAGAGTCATTGAAAGAAAATCGGATTCTTTAGTGACATGGCTCCTGGGATATATTACAGCATATTGTTATTGTTGATACTCATTTCTTTAGAGACCCAAGGATATGTGTCCGCTGGATCAATTCTGAGACTAATTCTAACCATTTTAAAGCTTCAGAGAGGTGACATGTTTTTAGTTGCATAACATAAAACACGTTGTTGTACAGAAACCATTCTGGTTGAAATTCCTTCGTAGCAATATCTCCACTCCATCAGTGACCTTTATGTGACAGATATCCCATTCCGCGCATATGTGTTTGAGGCCACCATAAACTTCGGACCTTCCTGCTATAATCAGTTCGAAATAAGTCAACACTGACATTTCTTCCTTCCACATTTAATAGACTCAGTATTTCTTTACTGCGATAAAAAGCCATCTCTACTTCTTGATACATTTCCTCGTTTTGATGCTCAAGAAGTTTTATCTCATCAAGAATAAAACTTACTTAGGTTAGCTCTTCCTAAAAAAAACAAACCACTAACTTAATTGTTAATCTCCAAACCATTTTGCTATTGTATTAATTTATTTCATTGAGGTATAACAAGATTATTCTTGTTTTAACAGAGTATCATGTAGGATATTTCCACATGCATAAGAGAATTTGGGGTAACTTTTCCCTGTTTCTGCTGAACATTTAGTCTTTACCAGTAGTTGGTTTGATCCCAGAATAGTAAGCAAATATTTACAAGGTTTATAGAAGGAGGTAAATAAAAATTGGTGACATTTGGATTATAAAGCCTTACAAGTGCAACATTACAGTTTTAAAGAGATAGCTTACACAGAAATAAATTACCAAAAACACATGGATTTCATCTACTGTTTTGGATCTCAGGTTAAAGGATCGGCAATGAAATACCTCTCAAGCAACAGAACTTGTAACCCCTTGTATGAGCTTCTAGGATGACATTTTCCAAATGCCTAATTTATAGCATGATGGGCATTTTGTCTGGACTCTGTCTCTTCCCTCATTGCATTAATTTGCCAGTTGTTTTGCTTTGTTTTTTAAGAAGTTGAGAGAGCTTTTCTTTTATTTTTTTAAGATTTCATTTATTTATTTATTTGACAGACAGAGATCACAAGTAGGCAGAGAGACAGGCAGAGAGAGGACGAAGCAGGCTCCCCGCTGAGCAGAGAGCCCGATGCGGGGATCGATCCCAGGACCCTGAGACCATGACCTGAGCTGAAGGCTTAACCCACTGAGCCTCTCACGTGCCCCAGTTTTTTTTTTTTTAAGATTTTATTTATTCATTTGACAGAGAGCAGGAGAGAGAGCCAGAGAGCACAAATGGAGGAACCAGCAGAACAAGCAGGAGAACCAGTCTCCCCACTGAGCAGAGAGCCCAATACGGGGCTCGATCCCAGGACCCTGAGATCATAACCTGAGCTGAAGACAGAGGCTTAACCCACTGAGCCCCTCAGATGCCCCAATTTGCCAACTTCTAAAACACTAGTACTTGAATGTCCACTATTAACATTTGTACGTGTAGATTTTGCCATGTTCTCTTATTTCTAGTCTTACTGCCTACTCTTAAATCAAACTCTTAGTTGATAGCAATTCATTTTTAAAATACATTTTAGTTCCTGGGCACCAAGGAGGTGCAGTCAGTTAATCATCAGACTCTTTATTTCAGCGCAGGTCATGGTATCGGGTCATGAGATTGAGATTGAGCCCCACAGCAGGCTCCACAGTCAGCATGGGGTCTGCTTGAGATTTTCTCTCTCTCTCTCTCTACACACACACACACACACACACACACACACACACACATTATATATGCACATACACATATATTTTTAGCTTCCAATGTAATAAAATATAATACAGAGGGCGTCTGGATGGCTCAGTGGGTTAAAGCCTCTGCCTTCGGCTCAGGTCAGGATCCCAGGGTCCTGGGTTCAAGCCCCGCATCGGGCTCTCTGCTCAGCAGGGAGCCTGCTTCCCCCTCTCTCTCTGCCTGCCTCTCTGCCTACTTGTGATCTTTCTGTCAGATAAATAAATAAAATCTTTAAAAAAAATACAGTAATGAACATATCATCAAGGAATGTTCAGTATTTTCATGGTTCTCAAGTGCACAACAATAAGGACAATCTGGCTGTCACTGAAAACCTCGTGTCTTTCCGACATTATTATAACCACCACCTATGGGGATCTTATGGTACAGGTAATTTTAAATACTCCAAATTCTCTCGCCATTAACATTGCCTCTTCTAGATTGTCTTCCTGCCAGAGGGAAAGACAAGTAGACTTCTTACAAGGGCTGTGATATTGATCATTATCCTTCGGACTGCTAAAATTACTATGGCAGTGAATGTTCAAAGTGGGAGTATTTTCCTCCTGTATCTTCAAATTAAACTGAGATGTTTATTTTAGTACTCAAATAAAATGAAAAATAAGAATATGTTAGTATAGAATCAGTCTAAACGGCCTCTGCAAATGAACGGCCCTGAAATTTCTCTGAAAGCCCTGGGGATTGACATCACAGCTATCAGTGACTCCACGCCACCCTGAGGTGTTTACTGATGCATATGGACAGAGATGTCTCTGTGCACCTGTGTTGGCTCCCACAAAGGCATAGTGGCCATCATTTGGGGACTAGGAAGCCTTATCTAGGGTCCTACCAGTGTCATTTCTGCCTCAGTCTCTTTTTGCAAATTTAAGGACCCTGGACTTAGGATTCTTGAAATGGTTTAGACCATCTTAGAAATATCTCGCAAGGTCCCTAATTATTTATGGTAAAGACAGCATTTGACCAGGACAATTTATGATACTTTGAATGGGATGTACCTTGCATGACTTTGAATGATGAGAAAGATGATGGTAAAAACCCCATCAATGTATACTATGATTGATTCTGGTATATATCTATATCTATATCTTTATATATATAAAGATACTTTACTTAAATGATATAAACCTTAGTTGTCAATTCTTAGATTTCAAAAATAGGAAATACATATCCAAGTGATGAGTACCCATAGAAAACTTCTCTCTCATGGTGGTGTGTAAGTGATTTCAGAACATCACGTTTAAAGACATTCTGACCGGGGTGTGGTGACTCAGCTGGTTAACCATCAGACTCGACCAGCTCAGGTCATGACCTCAGAGGTGTGGGACCCAGCCCTGCCTCGGGCTCCACAACCAGCAGGTGGTCTGCTGGAGATTCCCTCCGTCCCTCTGCCCCTCCCCCCACTCTTTCTCTAAAATAAATAAATAATTGTTTTTTAAAAAAAGGCATTCTAACACAGTAAATACAAATTCCATAAACATGTATCACATCTTTATGTATTTACCATATATATGTATTTCATATGTATCCCACTATTAAATAATTTAGATTTCACATAAAATAAATATAAGTGGTCAAACAAATGTGTATTTATAACTATATATTTGCTTATATAAAATAGTTTTGCATAAATAGTATTAATATTGATAAATCAATGCTACTTGATATGTTTTGTGTATCATTTATATTTTTGTAATATATAACATTTATTAATATTTTCTGACAGTAATACTATATAATAAAAACATTTTTAAAGTATTTTAAGTTGATTCATGTTAAATTCTCTGAGAATTTATGCGATATACATAGTTTACCATTATAACTAATACATCAATAAATCAAATTGCTTTGGCCTCTTTCAAAATTCTCCTTATCTGAGCAGATTTGTATGGGTAATTTCACTCTGTGTATTATCCAGATGTTCTGAAAATGTATAAATAAGAAAGAGAACACAGTCTGGGACTATTACAAAGTAGATTTCTTGCAGCATGGCTGTGGTCATTTTGAAAATCCAAAAGTAAAAATACTTGGAAGAAATAACAATGATATATTATGTTCATAATGCTTCAATTTTATAAATTATGAATAATTAAGTTATACTTCCTTAAATCGATAATAACCTATCACCTGTAATCCTGATTTCTTGGATTTTCTAAAAAGATTTTATTTATTTATTTGAGAGAGAGCGAGAATGAGCAGTGGGGAGGGGCAGAGGGAGAGAGAGAGAGAGGCAGACTCCCATCCGAGCAGCAAGCCTGATGCAGGGCTTGATCCCAGGACCCCAGGATCAGGACCTGAACAGAAGGCAGAGGCTTAACCCACTGGGTCACCCAGGCCCCTCAGAATATGGGGGGATCTTAATTGGATATCACTAAGGGAAAGAAGCCAATCTGGAAAGACAACATGCTATTGATCCCAGCTGTTCAACGTTCTGGAAGAGGCCAAACCATGGAGAAACAAGATGATCGGTGGTTGCCAGGTGTACAGAAGGGGGAAGGATGGACGGACAGAGCACAGAGGATCTGTAGGGTCATGCAAGGGCTCTGAATGATACTATAACAGGGGATACATGTCTTTATACATTCGTCCAAGCCCGTAGAACATACAGCACTGAGTGACCCCCATGTAAACTATGGGCTTTGGGTGATGCCGACGTGCCAAGATAGGTTCATCAGTTGCACCAAGTGCATCGTCTGCTGGGGGGTCCCCCCATTGTGGGGGAGGCTGTGCCTGTGTGGGGGAGAGACTATAGGGGAAATCTCTGTGCTTTCTTTTCAGCTTTGTTATGCAACTAAAAATACTCCAAAAATCGTCTTCAAATCAAATAACAAAAGGGGAAAAGAAAGGAAATAAAGAAGAAAGGCAGAAGCGATGGGAAGGAACAGAGAAAAAGCGAGGATGAAGTTGGGGGAGGGTAACACAAAGAAAGGAAAACGAGAATTCTAACCTGCGCTTGAAGGACCTCACGGCTTGAGGCACAGAAAAATCGGGATGCGCCAAGAGGAGGCCAGGGGCTGCCGGAGAGGAGGGCACCCTGCACGTGAACCCACTGAGCAAGGCGAGGACAGCAGAATGAGTACGGGAAGGCCACACAGCAGGCGGGATCGCTCAGGAAGCAGGACTGACAAATATGCACAACCCAGGTCAGGCGCTGAGGGGACGTTCCCACGGTTATAATTTGAAAGTTAAACGATGAACAGTGTATGCACATAGAGTCAAATAGATACATTTTGAAATATTTCATGTGAACCCTGAGTTAGATTTTTACTTTTGTAAGTAGTACCTAGCATGGGAGTTTAATTAATCAACATTTTTATGTTCCTTTAGGAAATGGAACTTTGGTAGACAGTGGAAGAGACACGTCGAAGCTAATTTGGCAACATCTCTCCTACCAATAGGACAAAATTTAGTCCTGCTAAACGAAGGAAAGTGATCAGGTAGCACTACTAAAGGACACAGATTGAAAAATAAAATATAGGGCTTGTGTTAAAAACATCACAGGAAATTACTAATTAAAAAGTGAAATAATAGGGTCCAGGTGTTTGTTTTCCAGTGCTAGAGACTGAAGCGCAGAAAAGCCAAGTGGCTGTCAGTCTGTGCTGGTAGCAGAGCCGGGACTGAGGATGGATGTTTTTTCTGGCCGCAGGACCTTGGGTGAGCTCCTCCTCAACGTCTATGAGCCTCTGTGTTCTCATCTGAAGCACCTACCGTGCAACCTTCTTGTGAAGCTTTAATGATGGTTCAGGCAATCCGCCGGGCACTGCTCAATAAAGACGATGTTACGACCGTATTTTTCCCTCTCCTCTTCTCCTGCAAAAGCTCTAGGCGAGATGATTTCAGTGTGTTCTTTCAACTCTAATATTCTGTGAGTCTGTCTCTAGGATTCTCATCCTTGGGGAAATTTCAGCCAGGGATGTTATGAAACACAAATTTCCTTTATAAAAGATTAGGGGAAGACAAAGCCCCACACAGAAAGAATACAGGTAAAATAATATTATACTGACAGCAACATGCACTTCTCATAAAGTAAAAAAAAAAAGAAAGAAACAAAGAAAGAAAAGATTATTTGCATAATGTAAGCAAAGGCTAAGAAATATAACTGGAATTGTCATTCAAAAACACAGGGTTTAGTGTCTTGTAACTCAAATAGATCTAGTTGTAGGGGAAATCAGGCCTTTAACTTAGAAGTAAGTGGATTTGAAATTTTGTTTGTACAGCAATTGTAGTGGTTTCCTATAGTGTTATTGTGTTATATTTAAAAGCCAACAAGACACGTTAACATATTTTTTTGAAGAGACTATGCATTTTTATTCATAAGAAGCAAATAATTCAAATGATGATTTCTGTGATATGCTAGAGCAATCCAAATCACCATGGAAATAACCCTTGAAAAGAGAAATGGGAAGTTCATTGTGGCCGATTGCACGGAGTTCCTCATCACCGTCCAGCAGCGCGGCGACGGAAGGCCCCACCGACGGAGGCCCTGCCTTCGCCTCCTGGAGGCTTGACAAGGAGACCTCACGGAGAAAACGCCAAGCCATGAGAACGTAAAGCAGTGTGCAGTTCAGCTTGGAATCTGCGCCCTGAGGAGAAGGACAAACATGCCTACGGAGAGGGGAGGGAGCCCCATTCAGGATGGGGTCGGTCAGGATGACCCCTGAAGGGCCGTGGCATTCCGGCTGACATTTGAGGGTGAGGGTCAATTAGCCATGGGCAGAGCGCACAGCCTGACCCTCCAGGCAAGGAAACAGCCCACGTGGAGCCCTCAGGGAGGGAAGATGCCGGAACGTTCACATCACAGTAGAAGAGAAGTCCCTGTTCCCGTCTCAGTGTGGCTGGAGAGGAAGTAGAAACCAAGTTGGAAACCACCGACGATGCTCGCCTGAGGTCTGCTTAGGTGAAGTCCTTCACTCTGGCTACTCCTGGGAGACTTGTTGGGAAGGTCGAGCAGAGAGAGGCGGACAGACGGAGGAGGCCGTCCGCAGAGTTCAGACCAGACCTGGTAGAGGCTCGCATGGGTACGGTGGGAAGAGCCCCTGACAGATCTCATTGTGTTGGATGGGAAATGGAAAAGATTTAGTAACTGATTTGGTCATCAGGATTGAAGAAAATGCATTTATTTGTCTGAAGAACTCAATAAAGGGGGTCACCAGCTCCTGCGCGGGGGAAGCGAGAGGACCGAGAGGCGCTCGCAAGGCTCGCCTTTCCGCGTTTGTCTGTGCAGGGCAGGGGCCGGGCCCGCAGCCCGGCGCACGGTCAGCGGCGCTCTGGGATGTGCGTGTCCGGACGGGGAGGAGCGACCTACCGAAACACGGGATTCGGCACCACAGAGGTGATATTTAAGATCATGCGAACTGCTGATGTGATCTAGAAGGGGATTCCAGCCCTGTTTCATCCTCACACAAGTTTGTTCTTGGCCTGGGCTGGTCCTTCGGTCTGAAATTCCCTCCCGCCCCACCTTCACACGACTGCCTTCTTCTTAGAGGACCGAGATCAGCCCAAATCTGCCTCCCAGAGAAGGTCTCCATCACCATCCCGGCTAGGCTAGCAACATGCACATGCCCCGAGACCCCGTTACACCATCGAAATTACACCTGCTGTGCACTTGGGACTCTCCCTACATCCCAGAAGTCTCTTGGTTGCAGAGCTTTTTCTGTCCTATTAGTCTGCCCCCCAGAATCTCGCGGGGACTGGCACACAGTAGGACCACACTACCAATGAGCTGACGGCTGATTCAAGAAACAACAGAAGCCAGGCAACAGTGGAGTCTGGGGCAGCTGAGCATGTCGAGGTCAAGAACCGGTCGATAAGCAGCAGAGGCCCGAGGAGAGCCGACGGAGAGGCGCACGGAGTGCCACGGGAGCCGGAGAGAGAAGGTTCACGTCGAGAGGGCCGTGCACAGTTGCAATGAGGCTAGGAAGTTAAGTACACAGGAGATTAAAACATCTCTATCGGTTTGACCACACTGGAGATCACTGGTGATCTTAGCAAGTTCAGTTCAGGTCAAATAATGAAAAACCAAAGTCGCTGGGTGCAGGAAGCGGACTTAGCTGTCCAAGGGAAATGTTCTAGGTATCGCTTCTGAGTAAATAAAGTATTCTCAAAGGATTTATCCTGAAGGGAACTGGGATTTTTCTGCCTCAGGTACTAACAGGTGCACAAGCGACCCGAGAGACTTGATCTATCTTTAAAACTTGAATTCTCGCCTGCTGCCAAGATACTCTGGCTATAGCTTTGAGAGACCAAGGAAGGAAGCAGTCGGGGAGAGTCGCCTCCTCCTGCCCTTTCAAAATGCAACTGAGCAGCCCTCAGGTTACGAGCTGCAGAATTAGAACATGGATTCCACAACCTTGGGCAAACCCACCAGCGATTTCCCACTATTTGTATAATAATGTGATTATTTTTCTATTTAGATTTTGTTACTTTTTTTTTTTTAAGATTTTTATTTATTTATTTATTTGACAGAGATCACCAGTAGGCAGAGAGGCAGGCAGAGAGAGAGGAGGAAGCAGGTTCCCTGCTGAGCAGAGAGCCTGATGCGGGGCTCGATCCCAGGACCCTGAGATCATGACCTGAGCCAAAGGCAGAGGCTTTAACCCACTGAGCCACCCAGGTGCCCCTGTTACTATTGTTTTTATGATCACCAGGAGAAAACTGAGCAAGGCTTTTCTTTACAATTCTCGGTAGAGAAGATTGATATAATATAAATGCAAAAACTTATTGCAAGATTAAAAATACTTAGGCAGTTAAGAAAAAAAAAAGCTACGATTTCTAGTACTAGCTTATAACTGTGGTGCTACAGGCACTGCGGTGAGGAAAGGTCAAGTCTGAGGTCCGCGAGCGTGTTGGGCGTTCCCGTTCATGTCCACAGTGAGAACAGTATCCTGCCCCGGGACCTCTAGCCCTAACCCTCTCCCTGCTACCCTCACAGAGTTAAAAGCCAAAACTTAAGACTATCCCTCGGGATATTTTCATTTTAATAAGAGATGATGATAATGGTGATGATTTTGTTTATTTTACTGAGGGAAATGCCAAAGTCTTCTACACACATCTCAGTTAAACTGCGGTGATGAAATCTCCGATTGTGGTGGATGTTGCTGGTGGCTGAAAGCAGGAAGGCTGCCTTATTTTACTGCATAAATGACTTGCCTCTGAATCACTGGAGTTCTTCCAAAAATAATTAACTTAAAAGGACTGTAGCTCGGGGCGCCTGCGTGGCTCAAAGGGTTAAGCCTCTGCCTTCGGCTCAGGTGATGATCTCAGGGTCCTGGGATCGAGCCCCGCGTCGGGCTCTCTGCTCAGCGGGGAGCCTGCTTCCCCCTCTCTCTCTCTCTGCCTGTCTCTCTGCTTCCTTGTGATCTCTGTGAAATAAATAAAATCTTAAAAAAAAAAAAAGGACTGTAGCTCTAATGAGTCATTTCAGTAACATTTACTTATTTCTTTATTTATTTATTTATTTTAGAGAGAGCGAGAGTATGAGGAGGAGGAGCGGCAGAGGGAGAGACAGACTCGCTGGCGGACTCCGTGCTGAGTGCAGAGCCCATAGTGGGGCTGGATCTCAAGCCCCTGAGATCACGCGCTGAACTGAGATCAAGAGTGGGAGCTCCACCTACTGAGCCACGCAGACTCGCCTTTTTCAGTAATATTTAAAGTATGGAAATGACTCCAATTAAAAAAGAGACAACAGGAAACGTCATGACTAGGCTTCAGTGTCTCTCTTGTCTCCTTCTGTGCCCCCTCCATCTGCTGTCCCTGTTCAGGTGCAGGGAGGGCTCGGTCTAAGGTCCAAGACAGTCATGAGACTGTATTTCTGCCTGTCATCCTGCGTCAGGAAGGTCGTCTTCCGAGAACAGTGGAGGACAAAGTGAAGCAACAGGCTTTTTTTTTTGCATCATTGCAAAAGCACAAATTCCACTTTAAAAAGAAACACACACACACACACACACGCATGCACACACACAGCTTGAAAAGTGGGTGCTTTCAAACCTGAGAGCTGTTTTTCCTTAGTGACAACCCTAGTATCTGGGTTTTTTTCTGTTTTTGTTTTTTTTGTTTTTGTTTTTGTTTGTTTGTTTTCCCCATCTGGTACTTTTAGTGTTAAACTCTGTGCCTTGTTGGATCCCTTCACTAATTTATTTAAGAGTTGTTGATATCTTTTTTATTCCATTTTCCCTCTAACTCTCTATCACCAAGGATATTGCAGACTACTAAATTCTTGAAAGTAATATATGTCATGAACACTCTTTTTCTCCCAAAACCTACATAAAACACAACTTAAAATGTCTATATTGAGTATAATACAAATTACAATGACAGTGAAAGAAACACCTAAAAGTATGTGTATAATACAGAGCCTGGAGGCTCCGGAGGGAAAGACTGAGACGCTGTGTCAAAGGTATCATCAGGAATGGCGCACTGTCTTTCAGACTGACAAATGTGTAAACAAGGTGAGATGAGACAGTGAATGAACGCCTCTTTCCGCTGTACGGTGCAAATAAAGTCTGACATGTGCAAATACAGGTGTGTTCCAATTCAGAAGTGCAAAACAAATGTTATGAAATCAAAATAGAGTGCAGAACCATACTGGTTGTAAAGTCACATAAAAATCATACTTAATTTTTAGCCACGAATGTGCATTCTAATTTTGAAAGGGTGTGTTGATATTTCCTAACAAAAAAATAAATGTTAAAGGGATATATTTTCCCAATGTAAGACATAAATGTAAGACATAAAATAAACACGTTGTATATCAACCTGAAATGATTCAATGACCCCTAAATTAAAAAATATCATTCAAAACTATTTGTTGTCTTTTCAAGAAACATAGGTATTATTTCTCAAGGATCCACTTAATGTATAGCCTGTAAGCAGCTACATGCTTCAAATTTCCATGAAAATCAGAAAAGCAAAGTGATATACTTATTCAAAATCATTTAAAACACATAGAATTGAATCATTCCATTTTAAGAGGATTCAGTATGAAATGTGACCATGAATATACATGTCCCTTATTTAAAACATCTATAGATCATTTTCTTCTGGTACTTAACCCAGTGTAATGAATGCCAGCCAGGCCTGCTTGTCCTCACCTGCATATTGAAAGTTTGGTCCTTGACCTCCCCCAAGAGGTAACCTGTAAGCGTTTGGAATGTCCTCCTGCCTGATAAAGTATCTTTGCTTACCAGAGCCCTTGGGCCATGATAGAGGGTCTGTGCTAATGGTGTGATTTTGTGGAAAACATGGGCCACATGGCCACATGGTATCAGCTTGACCTCTGTAGAGCCTGTAGACTGTAGGAGCCATGTGGGTGGTCCGTCATGACTGTGGACAGCAAGTCTCTCTGGCTGGCAATACTCCATATGTGCTTGTCACATCTCATTGCTTGGAGAAGCAAGTGCTTTCTACAGAAATTCGGATGGGACAGGACGACTGGACATTCACTTTTGATCTCTTCTGTACTCAGTCCTAAAAGTTTCTTCCTTCCTTTGACTTTAGGCTATGTCTGTTTGCTGAAATAAGATCTGAATGTGAGTACAATGGCTTTTCTGAGTTTTGTGAGTGCTTCCAGCAAATTATTGAGCCCGAGAGCTATACTTGGGACTATGAAGCACATTACCAACTAAGAAAACAATAGGTATAATAAGTACTCTGCTTAACTAGAATGCCTGGTTCAAACCTTTATTTCAGGAACAACCCACTCTTGACTAACTCATAGTGATTGCTACCCTTTTTATCTTTGTCTCCAAAATCTGGGGTTGGAGTGGGGGTGGTGTGTGACATCTTTAGGAGTCTATCTAAGCTAAAAAAAAAAGTCATTTTATGCATGTTATTAGTTGTTCTTGAAGTATGTGCATGTGACTTAACACTGGCCATAAAATGTGAAAAAAAAGTCTTTGGGTAAAATACTCTTTCTCTTAAAAAAACATGATGCAGGGGCAGTCCTCCTAGTCTTAGTCATTGGTGCACATGGAGATTTGAAGCCTGGAAAAGGCTCTTTGCAGCCACAATAGGATTAGCAGACCCAAAGAAGGTGGCAGGAACAGATACAAGGAGGGTCTTCTGACAATGTTATTGGATCCTTGTATAACTTACCTTGGAAATATTCTACTTCCAGAATTGTAGATCCATATAATGATACATTTTTTTTAATTGTTTAAGCTAGCCTTTGATCTATGTGATACAATTTATTTTAAGTTATATGATTTTCAGTCAGAGGCATCCTAACTGGAAAGTAGGTTGCCTCACTTGCTACTTATGTATGTATCTTTGGGAAAGATTCATACACAGTGTTTGTCTAGGCATGCTGTAAAGTCAGGATGGCAATTATACATATGTTGGAAGATTGTTGTGAGCTTTGGCATCATAAAGATCTGAATTCAAAGGTCAACTCACCTTATAAAACTGAATGAATTATATTATCCCTTTCAATCTGTTTTTTGGTCTTTAATAAAGGTAATAAAAGAATTGTTCCATGACCTTAAAGGTATCTAAGAGAAAGAATACATTCACTGGTTGGCTTTCCTCTGTACCCAGATAATACCTTACCAAAATAATGTCTAATATTTAATCATTTATTACAGACTGATCACCATTGTAAACACTTTCCAAATATATTATTTAATAGAGAAAGATCTCTACGGACCCTGTGAAATCAGGGGATGAAGAAACATCTTTGGCACAAATAAATGAAGTAATTTTCCTAAAGACACAGAACCAATGAATCAAGGAGCTAGGACTTGAACCCAAGTATAGTGAGTATTATACAATACCTTCCTGATGGTAACTGAGGTTTTACTCCCCGAATTTCACCAAACTTCAAGGAACCATTGCTGCAAATTTTTGTTTCTTAAACTATGGTTTTAAACATCACATACCAAGACAGATAGATGATGGATAGAAGATGATAGATAAATACAAAGATAAACAAATACAATGTCAACCATAAACAACCATGTGAGCTCCTTCTCCAACCCCAGTCTTAGACGTGGCTTTCTCTGGGGAAGTTAGAGCAAGAGCTTCAAATGTTGATTTTTTGGGAGAGAAAGATCCTAGTCTTGGTCCACCCCTAACCCACAAGTTTCTCTTGATATTCCAAGCCTGGAGACCTGATGAGAGCCATGAAAAGCTTTCAGTTATATCTGGAGATCCAGGTTTAAAAAAAAAAAAAAAGGAGAAATACTTGTATCTCCCTCTGGTGTAGCCTGTGGAAAGTGTCCAGACTCTATAAGATCCTCTTGCCCAGGAATTTATAGGAGCAGGAGAAACATGTACACTCTGTGTCTAGAAAGAATGTTTCTCTCTGTAATAGAAAGTCAACAGATAAGAAACAGGCTCGTGGTCAGAAGAAGGAGAATGTAGCCAGGAAGTAGAGAGCCTAGAGCCCATCTGCAGGGAAGAGATAGTCTCAGGGTGACAAACAGAGAAGGGGAATGTGAGCCTTATGCTGCTAATTTCATAAAAATTATAAATGTGCTCAATATTTAATACTTATTAATAATCATGGTGTGTTAGATTTGTCCTTACTTGTGAAAGAGAAAGAAAGCAACACAATCATATGTTAAATAAGCTTTGTGAAATTTGATAGCATCTTTTTAAATTCCCTATATTGTTTTCATGTGCATTCTGTGTTTTGTGTGTGTGTGTGTGTGCGCACATGCGTGTGTGAATAGTGGCCTTAAAGCTGTCATTAATCAGGCCTCTGTGGGCCTATGAGAAAGCCGAAAGCAAAGTTGGATTCAAGTTATTGCAGAAGGTTCTCAGACAGTTTCTCAAAAAATGCACATTTAACATGAAATGGGTAATCACTTTACTGGAGTAAATTGCCTCTTTCAGACTTTCCATTTGGCTTCTTCTGTGTGACTCATTAATCCCCACGCAGATCCAGGGTAGGAAGTGTTAGCAATTACCAGCCCTCTCCTCCAGATGGAGAAACAATGAGTCGCTAACAATAGAACCCAGAATCCCCCGTGGGGACATTTCATTCACTACCTCATGTAACAACTTCAAACCGAGTCGATCTTAGAAGCAGTAATAAAAATCTGGTTCTACTCAAAACCCACAGACTTCCTACTTTGTTATTAAGTGGCTTCTTATGACTCTGTTTTTATCTGACAGGATGTGGAGACACTTGTTACCATGAAGTGTAACTGGGTTCTTGGCTACGCTTATTTATTCCAGTACAAAAAGAAAGAAGCATGGGAAATGACGAAAATCCTTTTAAAAATCATGATTTATACATCAGTTTTGAAATGCTTCTTATATCTCAATAAGCCATCACAAGATTTCTGAGAGAGTACTAGTATTTATATTCATGTAAGAATTTCAAGTAATCCTTCACTCGTAAGAGACAGGCTCTCGGCTACACAGGAACACCTAACACGAATATCTCCCATCCCCGCACTCACCATGCAACCACCCGTGGCTGCACAAACCCCATCCAGGTGACATCCCAGGGACCAGGGATTCCTCCGCCGACCCCTCCCTGCAGAGCACCCTAAGTTTCCCGTTCTCGGTAGAGCTCACTACAGCCAGGTTTCAGGCAGAAGCAATAGATGTAAATGGCTCACGTAAGAAATAGAAACACTGAATAAATTTCCAACAAAATGAGGTGAGAGCAGGCATCCTGAGACACAAGCAGTCCCAGAACACAGGGACGCACCTAACAGGATCTCAAAGCCAGGACACCTGGAGATTCCCTTTTGATAACTACAGCCAGGACAAGGGTATGGTAGATAAAGCCCGCGCTGCTGAAAAGTGGAAAGTCTACACTTACATAGGTGGGTGAGCAGAACCAGAGATAGATAATATGTATATAAGATACAATGTACACATGTTACACATGATAAACTAGATATAAAATTATATACAATATATAATAAATTATATAATGCATGATATATATTTTATACTTAAGCATAATTTATATTCACCATGATGTATATAAGTACTATGTGTGTGTGTATAGTGAATAGAAAGTATGTTTGTTTATAAAAAACAAATTTTATATTATGTATTACCAGTAATACACATATACTTGTATGTATGATACATAATTACATATAACATATGTTATTACCTGATATATTAAATTACATAGTAATTATATATAATTATATGTGTTAGATAAGTGTAATTACATGTTATATAATGTGTATACTACTATCAATTTTACTATTATCAATTAACTTTTAGACTTTCCACTCGTGTTGGCCACAGGTGTTTTATCTACTGCATCCTGTGTGTTTTGCATATCACCCACGTGTACTTACAGACATGAATATAAATATACAAACCACAGTGGATATGAAAGTTTAGGGGCACGAGGGATAGAGAAGGTGCAGTACGTGACTCATCGGAGTTTCAGGAGCCGATCTGGAAATCGGGAAGAGGCAACCCTTAAAGGCACGCTGTGTGAGATCCAGATCCAGGAAGCTCCAACAACCCAGCAGGAAGAGTAAGATGAAACGGCAGTCACTGTGGGACGGCAGCCAAGAAGAAGGTCCTAACAGTCACTGAAGAGGCAGAGGGAAGGGGGGAGAGAGAGGACAGAGCAGGTGGGGAAGTGGGTTCATCAGACACGTAGGCTTTTGGCACCAGTTAGTGCAACCACTGCCTTTGGCTTTCCCAGTCTCTCTGGAGTCTTGGCCTATCTGTCAGCAACAGAGAGGAAGGGAGGGATCAGCTCGGGATCAAGTCCGAACCATCATGGGAATTACCAGCTAATCAAGTTCATGTACTCGTTCTGGTAACTGGCTTGGTTAGAGTTCATGGCTGGGCCAAGGACGGGAAGCCTGACGGGACTGCGGCTTTGGTTGAGTTGAAGGTGGTAGCATGAGAATTCCCGGCAAGGAAGGAGAGCACGTGTTATCACCCGGTCTCCAAAACAGCTGGAAACAAATATCGGAAACCAGTGGAATCAGAGCATCTGACTTTTATCTCTAAGGAGGTGCCCTGAACCAGCAGCACCAACCTTACCTGTCTACAGTCTTAAATTGTAAACCTCTGTCCCGGAGCCCGATACTAGCCGGAATCCTGCCATCCGTGACATGAGCTCA
The DNA here is from genome assembly GCF_009829155.1 of Mustela erminea. NCBI lineage: Eukaryota > Metazoa > Chordata > Mammalia > Carnivora > Mustelidae > Mustela > Mustela erminea. The sequence continues at coordinate 37,115,085 of NC_045634.1, read as the reverse complement.
TAGCCCATTAACCTTTTTACTGCACAGAATCCCGGGCAGGACATAAACCAGTGCAACTGGTAGGACCTCTCAGACCAGTAGGGCAGGCAGTGCCCAGACACTCGTCCTCGCAAGTGACAACCAGTGGACTCAGATGCAGTCTCTTAGAAGCTGCAATGGGTGCTGAGACACAGCGATGGACCCCGATGCAGGACAATGTTCCACAAGCTGAGATTATGGTAGAAGCTGAGCTCCAAATCTCTCTGTGCCTTCTGGACTCAGAGGAAGGAGCAGAGATTCAGCAGGAGACCAGGGGAGACCTTGCATGACTATTGATGGAGAGCGTGGTGGTCACAGGTGGAGGAAACAGAGGTTATCTTGAAGGTGGAAGCCTTCTGCAGGCATGGCAGCTGACCTGGGGAGCCACAGGCTATCTGTAAGGACACACTGAGAGTTCTACTATGCAAAAGACATAGAGGTTTGACATCTGACTGTGAAGTCAAAGCTAGGTTATTTTAAGAAAAAAATAAAATACATACTGAAAAAAAGTTTAATTAAAAAATTAAAAATTAAGATACATACTAAAGAAAAAGAGATCCATTAAAATTGTGCTACTTTAGGAGAAGAGGAACTCCATCGCTCAATGAATGTTTAAGCTGCACTGGGAAATTGGGGCATGAATACTATCATCTTCAAAATACGTCTTCTTTTAACTCTTGCCTTATAAATCCTACTTTTCAAAATGTATTCTAAGGAAAGAATTAAAGGAACTTGTTTGAAAAACACAGGCTGTAGTGATATTGATAACCACTGTAGTATAGTGATATTATCAAGAGAATATCTTGGACATTCTGACTTAAACTTGTTAGATCCCGAACTCCCAACAAAAGGAAGTATATTAATTAATCTTGATGTAGCTGCAAAATCTAAAACTCTTCAGCCAGTAAAATGTATTTCAAAGAATGTCTATCAACATAGAAAAATTCACAATATATGAAATGAAGAAAACAAACATCAAAGACAGTCATATGACATTTTGCCATGTTAGAAAAAGATTACATGACATATACAATGAACAAAGAAAGCTGTATGCCCAGATGTTAACCATAAGTTTTTGTATTGTAAAAATAGAGATTTTAATTAAATATTGTGTTTTCTTATTTGCATTTTTCAATTTTTCTTTTTATTTTATTTTATTTTATTTATTTATTTGACAGACAGAGACCACAAGTAGGCAGAGAGGCAGGCAGAGAGAGTGGAAGGGAAACAGGCTCCCTGCTGAGCAGAAAGCCTGATGTGGGGCTCAAACTCAGGACCCTGGGATCATGACGTGAGCCAAAGGCAGAGGCTTTAACCCACTGAGCCACCCAGGCGCATTTTTCAATTTTTCTATATCTGCATTGCTTTGTTACAGGAAATCAAAACGAAATCTATTTTAATATTCAAAATTAACTACCTTGTTTGAAAATAAGGGAAAATTGCATCTATGAAGATAATCATCATTTCCATTTGAAATGTAAATAAAAATCTGGTGGTTTAGTTGTGGGGATTTGGGGAAAAGTAACATTTCATAATGCATGAATTTGTTTCCCTGTTACTCAGTAGGACTGCCCAAAACAGCAGTTAGGAAACCAGTAAACCACTAAAAATGAGTAACTTTCTAGGTTCTTGCCAAAGGCAGACTCAAAGGGCCATGATTTGCTTAGTTTTCACACCTCATTAGCACTTCTTTTAAACAGAGCTTTCAACCTGGCACCCCTGTTTCCTCGGAGGCCACAGGGAGAGGATGTTTTCCATGGATAAGGACGCAGCCATCAATCTTCTGTTTACTGATCTAGCATCCCCTTGCCTCTTCCTGCCCTGGCCTCACTCTTTTCTGACTTAAATTGGTGTGTGTGCCCCCTGCCTTGGGCAGAGGGGTGGGTATAGGCGATAGGAAAAATATATATTAATATCTAAATAATAGTACCTCATCCTCTGTACTTATTTCTGACTTAAAAGGCCGGGCAGGATGCAGTTTTAAACACATTTCAGCAGCTCTCTCCTGCCACTTCTGGTAAGGTCTTGGCGCTCCTGGGTCAGGCCCCGCAGGCCCAGCAGGGAGGCCGAGCCCAGAGTCTGTCAGGGTAACAGCAGTCCACGGCCGGACTCGAGACTGAAGACAGTAATCACGTTCACATAAGTGAGTGGGTCAGGATCGTTCTTTGGTGCCACCAGAGAGGAAGGGCAGGAGAGCCTGTGCTCTTCAAGAGCGCCCGCCCGTGCTGCGGAAGATAAAGGAAGGAGGGATGCCCCGGATGAAAGCGGATGACAGCGACGCGGCCGTCAAAGGCAGCCTGGAGCCTCCAACAGGCCCAGGGCCAGCAGGGAAACAAAGCAGCAAGTGCCTTCCCGGAAACCTGTCATTTTTGGATGAAAGCGTTAAATTAAATTTTCCAAATTTGAACACTATAGTGCGGTCGTTGTAAGATACCAGTTTTGTTCTTAGAAAATGAACATCAGAGTATGGACTCGGGAAAGAGGTGGGGGGGAGAGAGAGAGAGAGAGAGAGAGAGACCAAGACCACCACTGAAAGAACAAATGTGGCAAAACTCAGGATGCTGGTCAATCTATAATCTATCATCTATAGTAAGAGCCATTTCAAAATAAATGGCTCTGCTTGGTTTATGTACGTAAGACACGCATCTCTCCAGGAAGCATCTATTGTAAGCAGCAGAAGTGGGCCAAGAGGCAGATCGTATTGTTATTTGTCATGCAACCAACTAATGACCCAGACAGACCTGCGTGGCTGGGAATGGAGGGCGAAGACAGGACTGAGGAGTCCCAGCTGCAGACAGCAGGTGTCCGGTAAGACGAGAACGTACTACTTTATTTGGGACTCTGTTCCCATAGCTGGAAACTTTCTCTATGCCCTGTTCTGTATCCCCTGTCTTCTTTCCTTCTCTGTCACGAGTTAACTGGGATGTGTAGGCAGAAATCCTCCATTTTATCCACCTCCTCTACAAGGTGGTCAGGGGCACATTTTATTGACATCGAATAGAGATGTGGTGGAGAAAACCTGATTCTGTGAATATACCCTCTCCCCCTCACTCAAACTTTGATTTTATATTTACTTTTAAAAAATGACTTTTGCTTTGAAAAAGTTGCATACCATGGTGGATGAGAGATTCAACATTTTCCACTTATTGTTATAAAAGCCAAGATGTTTTTAACAACATTTTGTGTTGAGTTATTACACATTATAGGAAAACCTTACTCTAAACTGGGCAACTTATTCTAAAAGAAATCAATCTATGGTTTTCTTTTCAGGTCAAATGTCTTGTTGCTTCAGAAATTTCTCATTAAAAACAAAATCAAAATAAATTTAGAACCATACAATTTAAGGTGTTTGTTTTCAGTCTCATTATATAAGAAATTCTACATAAAAAGAAGAAAAAAAAATACTGGGTAGGGAATGATGTCCTGTGTCACAAGGTCATGACTCTAGAAAGGGGTCGAGTCAAATGTGACTGCAAAGTTTTGGAAATTTACACCACTCGTCCTCAGTCAGGACAAATTAGCGGTGGGAAGGACACTGGACATCTGCAGACATTTCAGGTTGTCACAACCACGGGATGCTAGTATCGTTTGTGGGCAAAGGACAAGATGTTAAATATTGCATGGCACTGGAGACACCCTCCGTCCACACACCCCTGCACATCCCAATGGAATTATCCCACCCACAGTCTTGTTTTCAAGGTGAGGGAGGTTGAGGCCGGTGTCCAGGCCCTGCATAGGTGAGGCAGTAGAAACGCATACACGGCAAACCACTTCCACACATTGTACAAGCCAGGAAGGGCAGAGCAAGGACTAGACCCAAATTTGCCCGATTCAATAACAGCTTACATGAAACTCATTCTAAAGCATTCCACAGCCTTTCTTAACTCTTTCTTGTGTTTCCAAATGCCCGATGCTCTGTTTTCCATCTCATACTGTCTCACACAATCTCAAGTTCCCAGCATAAAAGCCTGTACACCTGCCGTGATGCCCTCATCTCTCCAAATTTAAGTGAGTATGGCTCAGGACCAGTCTCTTCTTTTGCTCATTGCAGGGTTCACTTGATTTGTTCTTTTTCTCTTCCCATTACCCGCCTTTGTCTCTCCCTCTCTCTGTCCAGGACATGCTCAAGTCACAGCTGAAGCTGGTAGGAAGACAGGTGCCTCTGTCACGGAGAGGAAGGGATAGAAGCAGAAACCCCTGCCGCCGCCACCTGTTCCAGAAATGAGCAGGTACTACCACGATCGGGAGGCCTGGACCAGTGTCCCGATGCCCAAGGGCAGATCCCATGCCAACAGTGTACCCACCTGTGCCCCACTGCACACAACTAGGGACTCAATTCCTGAACGAAGCAACCTCATGAGTCATTCAGGTGGGAGGAACCAAGTCCAGAAGCCCAGTGCAAGGGAGCCTGGGGTATGTGCATATGTGTGTGTGTATGTGTGCGTGTGTGCGTGTGTGTGTGTGTGTGAGTGTGCATATGTGTGTGCATTCCAGTTTCTGCTCAGGAAGGGAACCTGGGGCGTGTGTGTATGTGTGTGTGTGGGGGGGGGGCACATGCAAGCGTGAATTCCAGTTTCTGCTCAGGAATTGAGTTGGCCTTGGTCTCCGGCAGCCGATCTACAGGATCAGTCTTCCTGACAAAGCTTATTTTGTTTTCTTACGATTAAGTTTCTATTAAAAAAGATCACGTTAGTGTGGACGAGTTTGCGTATCTGTACTTCAGAAGTACTAGGGGAATGCAATCTGCCAACCTAGCTAATGTTCTGTGAAATTCATTACAACAATTCCCCAAGTTTCCGGATGGGATACTAATGTCTTTCTGTCACCTGAGCTTGGGAACTGCAAAGAGCTTTTATTCCTGAAAAATACTGGTACTTTTGCTGCACTTCATACCCGCTAACATCTGCCTGTGGAGGCTATTTAATAATGCAGTATTTTCCCCTCTAAAAATTTGTATGGCGTTTCTTCTTCATTAGTGTCCAGTTGTGGTTCATTTCATTGTCAGCTGTCGTTTGCAGCATAGTGGATAACCCCCAGAAGCCTCAGAGGCACCTAATCAAACATTAACATTTTTACATTATAATACACAAAAATGTTCTTACAGAGTTGTACTAAAATGATCATTTATTTTGAAAAAAATTACAGGTAAATACATTAGAAGGTAAATATCCCATTACCAAGGTGTGATGTTTATGTAAGTATTGTTGTGTCATGTAGATATTCTTTTACTATAACATGTTACTTTTCAAATGTATTAAAATGTACATAACAACTGTATTCTTTGAGGTCTGGTGAGGTGGTATTTTTTTCCTGAAGTATTTTGGAGATTATGAATGAATGTGGGCAAACTGTTAATTTTCAGCATGTAGAAACAGAATGTGTATAAATTAATTAATTTTAAAAAATAGAAGCAAACTTACATAAAGCTATGTTAGAGAAGCAATCTCCTTTTATTTTGCAATTCTTCATTTTTCTAAAGTTATATAACTCAAACTGTCCTGAAACTTCCTTTCTGAAACACTACTTACTGCAATGTTAACCAACGTTGTGGTTATGACAAGGAATTATTCAGACTCAGATTTTCATACCTGAATACCTGCTTTGTTGAGGGACAGAAGCACTTGTAAAAAGTGCAGCAAGGGTTGAAGAATTTGGAGCTTCTGAAAATGTAGCTGAGAGCTGTAAATGATTTATTTTTCCTCTGGTTTCAGAGTACAGAAAATCATTTTTGAATTTTGTTTTGGTTTTCCGAAGGATTTTAATGACTCTCCCCTCAAACAAAGCCTTCTAGATGCAAACACAAGAAAGGGACCCACCTTGGACATAGATGGTGGCAGCAAGTGCCTGAAACGTGCTCTGGGAGCAGGCCGAGTGTTGGCACCTGTTACGGCGGGACGGACACTTGACCTTTAGGTGGTTTTTTGTTTTATGTGGCATACAATTACAACCATTCCATTTCTCTTCAGGCATCTTATGCTAAAGTGTGATGCTGCTCTTGATACATAATGTTACTATGTTTCCATCTACATGACCGACTCTAATAGCAGCTCTGACTTTTAGAACTCTTGCTACAAGCCCAGACCTGTGCTGGGCACTTGAGGCTCCCCAAATATGTGGTACTCAAGGGTGTACAGAGAGTAAATAGAATAACACCAATGAAATCTCAGGTGTTTTTTGGTTTTGTTTCTGTTTTTCCTGGTTCCCTTCTGGGACTCTAGCTCACTAAATGGTCAACAGGAATATTGTAAGATCCAGGTTACAATGTAACCTTAGGTCTCAGCAAATACGTCTGGGCAACGACATGCTCCCACTGGCCTTTGGTATCTTCTCTGAGATAGATAGATATATATATATGCCATATATATTCTGCAACTTGAATCTGGATCTCAAACTTATTATTAGTCTTGGAGTAATAAAAAGAAAAAAAAACTTACAAGTCTACCTATATTTCATTGTGTCACAGGAAATCAAAATGTCTACTTCTAGAACTGATGTTAAAATCCAGCAGGGATATGCAGGTCACTGATATCAACATACGGCACACTATATAAGTCGCTGAATAAGTCAGAATATCTTTCTAGATTTTTTAAAAAGATTTGTGTACTGATTTTAGAGAAAGAGAAAGAATACGTGAGCAAGAAGAGGGCAGAGAGGGAGGGGAGGCAGGCTCTGCATGGAGCAGGGACTGCAATGTGGGGCTTGATCCTAGGACCCTGAGATCATCACTGGAGCTGAAACCAAGAGTTGGACACTTAACTGACTAAGCCACACAGGTCCCCCTTTTTCTAGATGTTTTATCAATTTTTAACCTACATACACATTGAGTTGATGCTATTTATCTGGCTGCTTCCTCCATGGCACATGCAGTCTGATGCATTTCGTATTTTTTTTTAAATAATTTTAATTTACAAAATATACTACAAAGAATAAGTGAGTCCCAAATTGAAATAGAAAAGCAATTATACCTTGAGTTTCAAGTATTTTCTATGTTTTAACTGAAACTGTGTTGTGGTAAAAAAAAAAAAAAAAAAAAAAAAAAAGACCACACGTAAAGCCAAACGGAGTGCCTTGTGGGTAATTGCAGCTTAGCTGCTAGAAACAGAGGGCTAACGAGGCTTCACCATGCCCAGGCTCTTGCCTTGCCTCATTCTGTGCTCGCGGAGTGCTGTCACTTATTCTAACTGTATGTGATGCCTGTCATTCAAGGGCCGAGATGCTGGCTGTGCACACACAGGAGCAAACCACCATCACTCCGCCAGTATAGCTCGCAGTGAGGAACCATCTATCGGCCTCACAGAGAAAGGGCAGCAAAGGCTCAACGAGACCTCTTCATCACTTCCACTTACTAAGTGCAAGTCCTTCTCCAAAGGGAGCTCACAGGCTCTCCTCATGGCTTCAGTGACAGTCACATGGTCACCAATCCTGACCTCTCCCCTGAACGTGGAACCCTTCCATCCATCCCGCTGAAGACCCAGCCCTCCTTCTGGGTATCTAACAAGCGCCTAGAACCTCTGGTGTCCCCACTCTCATACCTCCAACCTGAGTCCAATCCCTGTAGTAAATACCTCCACAAAGAACACCCAACGATGCAGAAATGGCCATGATCACATCTCATTTGTGTTAGAATAGTGGGTGTTTTCAGGAAAATGTGGTACCACCCATTCCCAATCATCTCTACAACACACACACACTAATGGCGGCATCTTTCTGTTTGCCAGACCAGAATACTTGGTCACTCTTGCCTCAGTTTATCCTAAAGCTTACCCACTGGAAATCCTGGTGGATCTACCTTCAAAGTACTACACAGTATGGGCAATTCTCACCAATACGAAACATACCAAAAGGGTTTTTATCAGAAAACAGAACTGCGTTAAAACCCTCATCAATGTCAAGCTTCATTTCTCCATGGGTGTACTTTATCAACTGAAAAACTAAAAAAGTTATAAATTTCAAAGTTTAAAAACATATTTTCACAAACTTAATCTACGTCTAGAGGTTGCTTGTTTATATTTTGTCCTGTGTAAGAACAAAAGCCCTTTATACCAGCAGTGCTTTAAAAAGGAGTGAGCTAATAGTGCTTCTAGCTTGCTCCCCCCGTAGACCACCCAGCCCAGTGAGGCCCCTCTTCACAGCACAGGCAATAGCGTTCATGTGCCAAGTTTGAAAAGCAACAGCCCCAGGGGTGAGCCGTGTCTCAGCAGTGTCCCATCACAGTCCTGAAGATGACCCATCCCTACACAGTAACACAAGTCTAATGACCAATACACAACCGACAGATTTAATTCTATATTTACTTTCACCCTCGTTCCCAGGAATGACAGTCTCCACCCTGACCGCATCCCTGGTAACAACCAGCACTTGCTCTCTTGTCTAGAACCGACAGTTTCATTTCACCCACGACAGCCTACAGTTGTCACATAAAATACACGATCTGAACCTGGATCACTGACGTGAAAAGTCTTGTCGCTGCATGGAGAGGAGGGGCAGTAAATAACACCCAGCGAGGCAGAAATGGCCATGATCACGTCTCATTTGTGTTAGAATAGCAGGTGTTTTCAGGAAGCTGTGGTACCACGCATTCCCAATCATCTCTATAGTGTGCACACACACACACACGCATGAACACACACCACACACACACACATGTATGAACACACACACACACACATCCTTTTCAGTTTTAGCATCTGTGTGCTCATCTTCAGTTTGACTGAACTGTATACTTTATGGGTACTGATTTAAAATGGCATTACTAGCCAAAACTTAGAGGTAACAAAAATATAAAGATTTATAAAATTATGTAATACTTCATAGTGCAGTTTGGAAAGATAAGTATTTGTTGACAAGTTGAAATATCTTTCGCTTAAATCAAGCATGCATATTACATGAGTGTATAAATGTTAAGTGTACATATATGTGTATATACACACATGGGTATGTGTTTAGGGAAGATATGTTACAGACAGAAGGGTAAATAGCATTTGAAAAAATCAAGAGTAAACAGGGGTGCCTGGATGGTGCAGTGGTTTGAATGTCCCACTCTTGATTTGGGCTCAGGTCATGATCTCAAGGTGATAAGAGTGAACCCTAAACCTGGACCCATCCTCAACAGGGAGTCCATGTGAGGATTTTCTCTCCCTCTCCCTCTCCCTCTGCCACTGCCCCTGTCCACACATGCATGACCACTCTCTGTATTTCTCTCTCTCTCTAAAAGAAATAAATAAAACTGTAAAAATGTTAAGAGAAAACAAAACGCCAAATCTACAATATTAAGAGAAATTAAACTGAAAATTATGAATTAGTAATGATTATATGAGTAGTTTGAGAGAGAAGCTAAATCTCTGCTTATACTCAGAGAACCAACACATCTTTCTCAACATGTCAGTCTTTGATTTGCTGGGTGTGAGAGAGCCATCCAAGGAAAACCAAGCAAGAATGGCTGAGCCCTAGGTCAGAGCAAACATAGAGGGCACAGGGCATCCCAGCAGGTGACAGAAAGTTGTGGTCCCTGAGCAGAAAGGAACAGGACTCAGGGTGTTCCCAACAGGTGTACCAGTTGGCCCAGAGCCTCGCGATGGCCGGAGTCTGTAGAGCACGCGCACTCTCCCACCCCACTAGCCCTGCTTCCCACCTGTACTCGTGACCCGCAGGGAGGGCGGGCTCTCTGCGAACTGGGAGATGCAACCTGGACTCCACACAGACAGCCCCTGAGCCTCAGGTCTGGCACTGACCATCTTGTGGTCTTGATGCCTTTCTCAAATTATAAATGCCACATGTAGGGGCACTGACACAGTAATGCTCTCCTGCCTTTTTATTTCCTTCAGATTAAAAAAATCAATTAAAGAGAGAAATCATAAAAGATAGCCTGTATTTCGTCTGACCAGTTCACTTTCACTACACACGTGAAAATGTACATGAATGGTTCAAACTTAAGTTCTAACGTTCAACCCTTTCTTTTGAGTACCGGTTCACAGACAAGAGCTTTAAAAAAAATAATAACAATAAAATAAATTACTCATCAGTTTTCATCTGAAACAGTCAGGTTTTGATTGCTAGAAGGTGAGCAACCGAGTGCATCACCCTCCCGTCCTTGAAGAAGTTCCGCTCAGAGACGAGTTCGCGGTCATCTTGTGTACAGCTAACTTGAGAGTAATTTTCATTGTTAGCTATTTTTCTATAAATATGCTAGCTCTCTTTTTTAAACTCATATTTCATTGGCTTATATAATATTTGTTAAAATTAAATAAGTATGGTGGCAAATGACACTGCTATAATAGCTGTGGTACAAACACACCTTAAATTCTGGAGTAGCCTGCCACACACCTGTTGCGTAACCCAAGGGAGCAAGGTCCTGGGAGGAGCCCCCGGTGGGGAGAGCCCAGCCTGCGGGTGTCTGAGGCAGGACTCATCAATGAGCTCGGGGTGTTACATGTAACTAATGAGTCATTGAACACTACATCAAAAACTAATGATGTACTCTTCAGTGGCTAACGGTACACAGTAATAAAAAAACAAAGGAGACAGTTAATCCTGCCAGTTGATTAAGTGGAAAGTATAAAACACGCACACACACCCCTCTACTGTACCTCCACCTTCTAAATCATTAATAACTTAGCATAAACTTGCAGTTAGAAAGTTAGCTACCGTGTTAGAAAGCAAGAGAGGCTGGTTCTGAGAGCAAGAAAGAAAACCACATCCTTCAGTATTTTCCCGACTGAACCGAGAGAGATGAGTGGACGGAAGATGCACCAGACTTCAGTTCAGGAGGGAGCAGGACAGGGGTCACCTTCTCCCTGTGATGCCAGGAACAAGGGGAAGGAGCAGGTGTGCCAACCGGCGCTGGCACCTGGTCCAGGATCCCTCTTCCTGCGGAGGGTTGGTGGAAATCCTTCTGGAAAACACAATGTGCTGCTTTTCAACAATGTCCATGCACACTTGTTTCAAGAAGAGTGCAGGGTATACGGACTCGGCTTGTTGGAGGGAAGCCCTCGGGAGGAAGGGGATGTCTGCAGCCCGAGTGAGAATGTTTCCAACCAGCTAATGCAGGGGCTCTGCGGAGAGCAGCATGGCCATCACTGAGAAGCGGGACAGGGAAGAGAAAGGCGGGTGTGAGTGCTCTGGACACAGGACATCCTGTGCCAATGGGGCCAAGGGTTGTGGAGGCTGGAGCGCAGCCGCACAGGTTGTTGCCGCACAGCGTTGTTGCTCAGGAAAGCTTTCTAAGCAGAGGCTTTCATTCAAAGAGCTGTGCATGCTCTTCCCTCTTCTGCTCTCTGCGGATCACTGGCACACAAGGCTTCTGAGCTCTCCGAGACTCAAACCTCATCCTTGGTGCAGAGAAGTCTGCACTGAACACACTGACTAGGCAATAGGGCAAGCTTCACCATCCTCGTCTTGAAAATAATTTGCATGAGCTCAAGTAAAAGCAGAGAGTGGGGAGTTTGGGTCGTTACCTGGAGGCTTTGCCACTTTTCCTCATGCTGGTGCAGGTTTTCCCCTATAACAAAGGCTTTAAACATCGCAGACTCAGTTTGCCAGCCAGCAGGCAGTTTCTAGGATGTGGGCATATGACCTTATCATGGCAAGGCCAACAGGTAGAAAAGTCTGTGGGGGTGTATCTTGGACCGATGCTCCCCGATGATGAGTCCCCAGCCCTGTCTCACTGCCCTAGACATTGTCTTGGGAGGACAGGGCCTCCCGGAGGAGGTGCAAGCCAAGAAAAGTGCTTCTGAAATCGACCCAGAAGCTTGATGTATTTGCACCATTTAGGGATCTCGGGATCCCTATCTTTAGACTTCTTGACGTTAAGAGAAACAAATCTCTGTTGTTTTAGCCACTTTAGGTCCTAGAGTATTCCTTCCAAGACAATCTCTGAAAGCAGGAAAATAGAGAAGAAATGGAGCATCAACATACTTACCTAAACTGAGATTTCTAGGGACCACAGGCATTTGGGAGAGAGGATAAACAGAGCAGAGAGGCCAAGCCAGACAGGCCTGCTGCACCTGGGAGCCCAGGGGCCTCCAGCAGACCTGGACGCCCAGGGGAATTCTGCAATGATCCAAACATGTGGGTTAATCCCCAAACTGCAGTTCCTAAGGAAATGGATCCTTGGGAGTGGCCGCCTAGGGAAAGCCCTGTACGAACAATGGAGAGGGCCACCAGAAAGAGACCAAAACATAAAAAACAAACATGGGATTAATGAGCTCGCGCCACACTATTCACACCAGCTCTGCCCTTGACTCTCCGCAAGAAGGAAAGCAGCGCCCCCTCCTCTGCGAGCCCAGGGCTCACCGGAGGGTCCGGGGAGGACTGAAGGAGTGTGGGGACCGCGGGCGGCGGCGGACCGGCGGGTGTGTGCCCGGAGGGTGAGAGAAGCTCCGAGGGGCGCGGACGACTTGATGATCGCAGCCACGGAGAATACTGAGTTCATGGAAAATTAGCATTTCCCATTCGAAACTCTGGAAGCCTTCATGATTACCACCTTGTATCCGAAGTTCCCACATCAATCTATACATAAATAAGGGTTAGAAGTAACATCGAAACCATGTATGCTTTCCTGTAATTAGAATTTAGGGTTTAATCATCTCTGACAATTTATTTATTGTTTGTAATGTTCAGTTAGCCAACCTACTACATCATTAGTGTTTGATGTGGTGTTCAATGGCTCATCAGTTGCGTGTAACACCCAGTGCTCATCCCAACACGTGCCGTCTCTGACAATTTATTTATTTTTTTAAAGATTTTATTTATTTATTTATTTATTTGTCCGAGAGATTGAGAGAGAGAGCACACAAGCCGGCAGAGGCAGGCAGAGGCAGAGAGAGAAGCAGGCTCCCTGCCGAGCAAGGAGCCCGATGCGGGACTCAATCCCAGGACCCCAGGATCCTGACCCAACTTGAAGGCAGCAGCTTAACCAACTGAGCCACCCAGGCATCCCATCATCTCTGACACTTTAAAATAAAATTTAAACATTCAGCTAATACTAGATAAGTGCCCTTTTTAATTTTTTTATTTTTTATTTTTTGCTTCTAGCAAAAATACTTCTAGCCTTGAAGTCAATGTGACATTTTATTTCAAACAAATACTGCCAAGAATTTGAGCTATGTGCCTTTGCTGACAACAGCAGAAATTTTTGTGGAATACGGTATATGTGATGTGGTTACTTTTCTTATTTCAGAAAGTTGCTGTGAATGGGCATGCTTATTCTGTGATGTTTCATGTATATAAGACATCAGATCAAACTATATTTAATGCCTAAGAAAAGTCATGCTACTTTTACTTTATGGCTTAAATGTGTTATGTCATATTTACTCAAGAATGAGGCAAGTAAAGCTATATATGGTTTAAAAAGTAGAAATATTCTTTCTGCTAACATATAATATAACAGATTATTTTTATGACCCTTGTGTAAAATTATATGACTTAAAAGTAAGGCTGGTTTTGTAAAGGGTCAAAACAACTACCAGAGTGCATATCCCTGAGAAAAAGAAGCAACTATTAATAGAGCAAACGATGAAATCCCACTTGGATGAGTTTGGCATTTTATCTTCTTCTTAGTATTTTTAAACGTATTTTGAATGAGGAGCTATGAGATAGCAGCTAACAGGTGCAGGTGACCCGTGTCCAACACGATCACTGCTCAGACTGGAAGCATTTGTGTTCCATTTGACGATGAGGAATCAGATTTAGAGTGACAACACCCTCCTGGTTTGCAACTGTGACCCACCATTGTGGGTGAAGTGTGCTCTGTGCTCTCTGAGGTTCTGGGTTCTAGGTTCTTTGCCAGCGCTCACTCCTGTAACGGTCGTGACGACCACCGGTAGGCAGCGAGTCCGATGGCAGAAAGGGTCCCCGGTGGGTGCTGTAATTTGCACAGGTCTGCCATGGGCTGAGCTGTGTCTTCCCAACATTCATACACTGAATGGGACTGAATCTGGAGATAGAGCCAGTAAGAATGTAGTGAGGGTTCAGTGACATCCTCAGAGCGAGCCCCTGATCTGACACTAACACATTAGGGTCCCTGTAAGAGGAAACGTAGGTGAGCTCTCGCCCTCTCTCTGCATGTGAGGACAGAGCTGGCAGGGGCCATCTGTCCCTTAACAGAATTGGCCAGGATCTTGATTGTGGACTTCCCATGTCCAGAACTGTGAGAAAATACATTTCTCTTGTTTAAGCCACCCAGTCTCGGGTATTTTGTTAAAACGGCCCAATCCAGGGTGCCTGGGCAGCTCAGTTGGTTGGGCAACTGCCTTCAGCTCAAGTTACAATCCCAGAGTCCCAGGACCGAGTCCCGCGTCGGGGTCCCAGCTCCGTGGGGAGTCTGCCTCTCCCTCTCTCACGCTCTCATTCTTTCTCTCAAATGAAGAAAGAAAATCTTTAAAAAAAAAAATTGAAATACAATGACTCAATCCAGCTAACGCATTATGTGAAGCTTCTCTGAACCAAGTGGCAGAGGTGGGTAGTGTAGGCATTCACATCACCCCGCCAAATCTCACATCCCTGAGAGCCTCGGCCCAGTGTCCTGCACTGTACCCTAGCTTTTTTATGGGGGGGGTGCACACATCATGCGGACTCAGGCTCTTACACGAGAATGTCTTCCAGTGACTGTGACACACAGGAATTTCAGCGCACTGGCAAAACATGCCGAGCATTATTTTTGGAAGTATATATGACCCAATATTATCTCCATGACTGGCAAGACTGAACATGCTTTACAGAGTCTGCTGTGCGGGCAATGGGAGAAGCCCTCCTTCGTCTTGGTGTCTCAAGGGAGGCGTCCGGTCTCCTGAGTTGCAGGAGAGACTGACGTTCCCGGGGCCCGATCCAAACGATCTCCAGGAGTCCGGAGAGCAAAGGGAAACTACACTGGCTGAAAATCTCCTGGGCTCCGCCTGATGGACTTAGCGCAAGTGGACAAAGCCATGTTTATGACTCAAGCACATTACCGGCGGGCCCTTGGACAAGGTGAGAACGTTCCGTGAGGTATCCGCCCACCAGGTCGGTGCTGGTAGAGAAGACCGTAATGGAGCGTCTGTACTAACAGTCCTGAGCCCCGTTCCACACCACCATTACGAGGACAACTGAGCACGATCAGTGCTGGATATAGAGCAGATAGGAAGTACGCAGGACAATCCATGGAGGGTTTTCTCACACGCGCACACACACACACACGCGCACACACACAAACACACACGTCTTTTGTCAAGTTAGTCCCTAGCTAGAACTATCAACTTTTAGGAAAAGAAGGAGACCGGAAAACAATGACCAGAGAGGATGCAATCAGACTGGTCCAGAATGGGACGTATTTAACGGGACAAATGACCCTTCCTCCTCAACACATAAGTAGTCAGAGGGAAAGAGAGAGAAGACTGATGGACTCAACGGGTCTTAAAGATGTAAAAACCAAATGCAAATGAGTAGAACTCATCTGAATCCAATTTGAATAGATTGATGTCTCAAGATATTTTTGAGACAATGAAAAAATGTGTCATGGATATTATGTAATAAACATTATTTGTGCTAAGTACAATGATGCTGTTGTAGGTCAGTTTCTGAAGACTTTCTTACAAGAGCTCCTGGGAGACTCAGTTAAGCCTCAGACTCTCCGTTGCGGCTCAGGTCAGGATCTGAGCTGTGGGATCACTGGGCTCACACTCCGCGGGGAAGCGGCTCCGCATTCTCTCTCTCTCCCTCTGCCCCTCCCCCTACTCATGGCTCGCGCTCCTTCTCTCTCCCTAAAATAAATAAATACATCTTTTAAAAAAGTATTGCTTAAAGACATGGATTTCTGGGTGGAACAGTATATCTGTGATTTGCTTTAAAACACTCTATTCTTAAATTGCAGTTGGTAAGATGCTGGTAATTATGGAAGCTGGGTGATGAGTACACAGGGTTTCATGATCCTTTTACCTCAATCTTGTGATACTGGAAAAAGCATTTTAAAAAGTAACATGCTGTGGGTTGGCGCCGGGGTGGCTCAGCTGGTTAAGGGTCAGACTCTTGACTTGGGCTCAGGTCACGATCTCAGGGTCATGAGA
Organism: Mustela erminea; assembly: GCF_009829155.1. Classification (NCBI taxonomy): domain Eukaryota; kingdom Metazoa; phylum Chordata; class Mammalia; order Carnivora; family Mustelidae; genus Mustela; species Mustela erminea. The sequence goes on along the minus strand of NC_045634.1, from coordinate 37,099,030 downwards.
TCAATATCTAGATCAGGCTCTGTGCTTGTCATGGAATCTGCCTGACATTCCTCCTCTCCCTCTGCCCCTCCCCCTCTAAAAACAGAAAAAAAGAACATGTTGCTATTACCTGGGCAAGGAAAGATTGTTTCCTAAGAAGGAAGACATGAGGAGGAGAAACCACCGGTCAAGAAGGACCATCTATATCCCCTCTACATTCGAGGCACCGACAGCGGTTAGTGCTGCTGGGACAGCCGGTGACCCCTTGGTGGGGGAACCAGAGTAGCTGGGGACCAGACGGGGGTAGCCTCCTGGGCTGCGGTAAAGATGGTTCCTCCTCCACAAAGCCTCACGGAGTCCATGGAAACCATTTGGCAAAGAAAGGCAGCAAATTCTGGAACCAGAGTGACCCTTCTTAAACAGCACGAAGACAGGTATCCTTACTTACAGATAAAATGCATAAAGGTTTATGTGTTTATGCTTCCTTCTTTCCTTCCTCTTTGGTGTGTGTCCACTTACAGTCTAGTATTGTCTTTCATTTTAACTCTTCTGTAAAAATGTTTTGACACTTGGGGCATCTGGGTGGCTCAGTCAGTGAAGCCTCTGCCTTCGGCTCAGGTCACGATCCCAGGGTCCCGGGATGGAGTGCCGCAAGGGGCTCTCAGCTCGGCGGGGAGCCTGCTTCCCTCTCCTTCAGATGCCCCCTGTGTTTGTGCTCTCTCTCACTCTCTTTGTCGAATACATAAATAAAATCTCTAAAAGCATGTTTTGACTCTTTAAAATTTATGTCATATGAACCTGCATATAGTAAATAAACCTTTCTCTTAAAAGAAAAGCAATCAAGTAAAGAAGCGTCAGTCGGCCACAAGCTGGAGTAAACCCACCGACATCTGTGTACTGAGGGGAAAAATTTTGCCTTCAGGCTTTTCTTCTTTCTAAGATTTACTTACTTCCTTTAGAGATGGGGAGGGACAGAGGGAAGGAGAAAACCCCAAGCGGGCTCCACGCCCAGCGCTGAGTTCAATGGGAAACTCGAACTCATGACCCTGAGACTGTGAGCAAAAACCAAGACCCGGACACTTAACCAACTGAGCCACCCAGACATCCTGTCCAGGGTTTCATAAAAACATTGTGATGATGTGGTTTCATGAAAGGTAGGCACCCCTACCCTAGCATCTGGCCACTAAGCAAGCATTGTCCCTGCTTTGGACGTCTTCATACCATTGTGTGTGGAGAAAATTAACCAATAAAAGAAAGGAACACAATTCTAAGTGGGTGAAATGATCACCGCAGCCCACTGTCCGCTGCTACCCAGTTGTTAAGTGTCTCAGCTTCCCTTCTCAAAACTCCCCTTTTCCATGACCATGCAGACTGGGCTCTGAGCCCAGGGCACACCCCACTGAACACTCAGGCTTCCATGTCCCCTGCAAGAAGCCCAGTTTCCAAGCTGCTGCCGGGGTAACAGACTTTTCTTGGGCTCTTGCTCACAATGTCTGTAATAAACTGACAGTAAATTGTATCCTCATCATATCAAAGATCTGTACAAGACTAAACATTTGGGAAAAAAGAACAGGAATTAAACAAGCAAAGAGAAAGAAACAAAAAAGAAAAACAGGAGCATCTAGGTGGCTCAGTGAGTTAAGCGTCTGCCTTCGGCTCAGGTCATGATTCCAGATTCCTGGACTGGAGCCCCGCACTGGGCTCCCTGCTCAGCGGGAAGCCTGCTTCTCCTTCTCTCTCTGCGGTTCCCCCCGCTGGTGCTCCCTCCCTCTCTCTCTCTGTCCACTAAATAAATAAAATATTTTTCTTAAAGAGTGTGTGCATGTGTAATGTGTATAAGTTTCATATGCCACGAAGACCTAATATTCACAGCACATTCACTTAAAATAATGCTAGGTCTTCAGAAGATTGTCACTAATTCAATATGGAGGGGTCACATCTACAGCTGACCTTTGAACTACGCAGGGGTTAGGGACGCTGACTCCCGCAGGGCTGAAAATCACGGATCACTTTGGCTTTTTCAACCTCTTACTAGGCTATTGTTGACTGGAACGGTTACCAATAACACAAAGAGTCGACCAATACCTATTTGCATGTTCTATGTATTAAATGCCACATTCTTAAAAAGTAAACTCGAGGAAAACATGTTAAGAAGGAAATCATAAAGGAGAGAAAATACCTTTATAATACTGTGCTTATTTATTGAAAAACCTGTGTACAAGTGGACCACTTAAACCCATGTTGTTCAGGGGTCACCTGTACTAGAAATGAGTCTAATTTTCTCAATGCTAATATAAGTATTTCAGAAAAATTTATATAAATAGCACAAGTTCCTGAAATTAAGTATTACTTGCTGCACGTCCAAGAAATCAGAACGAAAATGCAAAATTGTTTCTTGTGGCCTGGCACCAGGCTCTGGGAAGTAAAATCATGTATATTTACTCTAAGGCTTTTGGAACAACTGATAACAAATAGTAGTAAATTCTAAGTATGATCACCTCTGTTGATAAATGATGTTCTTGTCGTTACAAAAAAGAAAAATTGATTTCAGCCTCGGTGCTCTAGTTAAGTACCCTTTGCCCTGATGACAATTTTTTTTTTTTTTTTAACTTAGAGCACATGTAATTTGCCTCAGTGTCTAGAATTACTCTATGATTATCAAGAACTCCATTTACTTTTCAAATCTGTAGCCCACACAAAGAGAAGCCTAAGCCATGAGAGTATTCCCTTTATCAACCACCCCTGGGTAGCCCTACTTTTTCTTCTCTGCACAATGGAACTAACTATGAGTTAATCCCTTTGGAGTCTCCCACTGTAAGAGAACGACAGTGGTGAGGTTGTAAAGCAGATAAGAAAATAATGTTTTTATGAACAGGATGGGCTTTTCAAAGAAGCTCAAATCCATTTCAAACTCTGTTATAAACTCTGTTATATTAATTCCCTTAACACCTTTATGAAAAACAATCAGTAAATATAATGAATTCTCAATATGCTATATAACTAGGGAGTAAAATCATAGGGCATAAAATAACATTCCCAAATGGACTATAAAATCTTAACTTCTTTAGAGAAATAATGCATATGAATCTGAAATATGAAAATGAAAGTTTGAAGCAGGAGCAGATCCTGATGGTGTAACCCCGAGGAAGAGCAGTAACCCCAAACTCCTAAGAACGAAATCGAATCTCACATTGCTCATTTTGAACAACACCTCTCTAACCGTCGGGTTTCACCTGGTACTATGTGCTTCACCACTGGCCCAGAAATAAGACGTACTGGTCATGTATGTGCCTGACACTGTCAGCTTGTAAAATTCTTGCACCGGCATTACTTGATTTGACCACGAGACTGGCTCCTCCTCCACGCCTTACCTAAGCTGGGGATCTTGTACATGTTCATTGACCTCTATGTTCCTCTGTTTCCCCACCTGTCGCATGGGGATGGTCACAGCAGGAGGAATGCTCCTCCCGTGGGATGCCTGAGCTATCACCGGTCATCACGGTGCCTGACACAGAGAGGCTGACAGGGCACTGAGGGCCGTTCTCATGGTGGCCGTTAGATCATCCCAGCAAACACACAGGTTGGGATGCGTCTGCAGACTGAGGTGTGGCTCAGGTGGCTTTTTCTTAGTTCTCGCTGATGGAGCAGTGTGTGACCGACTTGGTTAAGACTCAAGGGCAGACATTTTCGTGTGCAAGTCTACTTCCCATGTACAGAAGCTCCTGGAGACAGTGAGGCAAGACCAGCCACACGGAGCTGAGGGACATGATCAAAGCCCACATGGTTAGCCCCTGGGCTCGTCTGTGTTTGTGGCGACCACCACAGCCGGAGAAGAGAAAACAGAGACGGGACGGGAGGTAACAGGCTTTCCAAAGTGAGCAACGCTCTAGATGAGTCCTCAAGACCGTGCAGCATCCGCAGCCCGGAGGGGGAAGACAGCATGTCCCTAGAGATGGAGAGTATTGTGCTGGGAGAACAGAGCAGATGGGGATGTAGTGTCCAGAGGCTGCGGGAGAGAGCAGACTTTAGGAGAGAAGACAACCTTCTCAGACAAGCAGAAGAATTTTTACGCCATGTGGCTGACAATACTGAAAAAGAACTGTTTTGTATCTGTGTTTAAACAAGGTAGCAACATGCTTAATGAGACATTGCTAGAATGCAAGAGTGAGGCTCCAAAGATACTGCATGAAGTTTAAAAAAAAAATGTGTCCAGTCTGAATCAGCCTGGGATTAACAGTGAGTTTAGGAAATACGGCCTCATCAACTACTGTCCAACAGCAGAAGGGGAGAGTTGTGTTTTTCTTCTCATGCTCACCAGGGCATACGCTTATGCAGGAAATCAGCCTGCACCCTCTAACTCTGAAAACTGTTTGATTTATTTAAATACTCTCTCTGTGTCTCTCTGTTTCTGTCCATCTCTTTTTAACTTAAACAGGTGAATATCAAGACTCCACTTTATTTGTCGGAAACAGTGATAAAGGAAAAAGTGTGGAACATAAAGGGGAAAAAATCCATGAGGAAGATGAGAGTCTGCAGAGGTGTGGGTGATGCGGGCCAGGACCAGCAGCATCCTTGGAAGAGGAGGACAGGGAGCACGAAGAGCGGCTGAGACTCTTACCCTCGACGCAGACAGAACGGAGTGGCCAACGCAGGGAAAGGAATGGTTTGTTAAAGGAAGATTAAACAGGGCTTTCTCCATGGAGTGAGACACTCCTGATACTGCTGGAAGACAAGGAAGTTTGCAAACGAGAAGACCCTTGTCTCAGGTGAAGGTCCTATGCTCAGGCTGGGACATGACAAGTTGGATGTGACAAAGAGATATTTAAGCAACAGTTTCCTGTACGTAGTGAAAGGACACGTGGGTAAGACGCACGAGAAGGATGAGGTTCAGACGTACGTGTGATCGTCACGGAGACGGGAGCTTCCACAAGCTTCACTGAAGCACAGTATAAATCTCCAACAGTCAGACAAGGTAGTGAACCCAGATTTTTGTCTTGAAATCACAACTTTTGTCATTATACAAGGAAGGTGTTTCTGCTCCTGTTCCATTTTAATCATCTGAACCAAGTCTACCACCAAACCATGTTATTTTAAATAAAATGGAAATTGGTAAGGAAGCACCACTAACTCAGAATTAACATGCACAGGATGTCTAAACTACGTCATGGGGATGTCATATTGATAGCAGGTCAAAAGGATCATTTTTTTCCCATGAGGGAAAGCAGGTAGGATAAGAAATCTGGATTTCCACCTGTCTTGCATTATTTCAGCCGTCACCACACCATGTCAGCGACACCATGGAAATCAGGAGCATTTTCCCTCCTTTCCATTATACCCAGATGCTATAAATGGCTGGCCTTTTGTCTCATCATGGTGCTGAATACAGATTCCTAATTAAAATGTCCAGATTAACATTTAAAACAGGGGACACAGTCAAACACTCTTAGAACTATCCACAGCACTTATCAAGACGATCAGGATTAAAATAGTTAAGAGTTTATCACTAAGGCAACATACCAACCACTCTTCAGACTGAATTCCAATGACAGGAAAAAAATCCATAAAAATACTACATTTCACCAGGGTTTTGTTTTGTCTACCTGTGCATTAAGGAATGAAATATATATATTTAAAGGTGTTTGAGTTCTTTGTATACACACACATACACACACACACACACACACACACACACACACACACACACCACCCACCTGACTGATTTTTAAATGACACCCAAGGAATGTATACAATCTCAGGGATTAACAATCATTATAATATGAATGTTTCTATTTGATAAGGAATTTTACCTCCTGAATATTAACCAATACATTTAAAATTACTGCTACAATATATAGTTTTGTATATCTCTAACTTAGGTATTGATTTGACCAAATAAAGTATAATTTATCAGAAAAATAATCAGGATTAGGATTCTTTGTTATCAACTTAATTTTAATCAAGTAGTTGACTCAGTGGAGTTCTAAGTAACTCCTGGGAAAAATACTGAAAAATTCCACTTAACTGGGATAAACACACAATGACAGGTCTCAAAGCATTAAATTCACTCAATATAAAATGAACTAAAGTAAGCGCTAAAATATAGTCAAGTATTCACAGAAGGAGGCAGCTTGAGACCCAGACTGCTCCTCAGCACAACCTTAGAAATGCTCTGAAGATCAGAGACTCAGACTGACCGCCTCATTTGGTGCTGAATTCAGCGGTGGTTTTCTGATGATTTGTCTTTGTTTGATCCACACTGGAAAGGGCTCCAGTTCCTATGCCTTGTGTTTCTTTAGTGACATCCTACCCTCGTCTCTCTGGAGCTCATTAGAAGTGACATAAGAATACGCTTCAAATGTAACTTAAATGATATAAATATGTATATTTGCTACTTGAAGGTTCCTATCAGTGCTCAGTCGCACCATCTTGAAACTGGAACAGTACAGGGAAAATTAGAATGGTCTCTGCACAAGGATGACACCCAAATTTGGAAAAAGGCTCCTGTTTTTGTCAAATATATCTCATAAAAAATTAAGAATATATTCAATGCAATTTTAAAAATTGATTATAAAGCTTTATGTGTGACTTTAATGTCGCTATTTTAATTCAGAGTATAATTTGATAAAGATAAGATCATGATTAATTGTTGCTATTAACATATATATGACCAGCGTGCCCAGCACATGTATTCATTCAACAAGCAATTCTTGGGAGCACCTGGCTGGCTCAGTCAGTAGAGCATGAAACTCTTGATCCCAGGGTCTTCAGTTTGAGCCCCACACTGGGTGTGGAGCCTCTTCAAAAAATACATTATAATGATAATAATAAGGAACTCTTAAATGTGTGCAGCATTCCATGTGCTTTCCTAGGTGTAAAAAATATGGAAATAAAGTGAATAGTCTAGTTGTAAGAACCCAGACTGTAGCAAACAGATAAATACTACACAGTCCTGAAAGGGCTCAGATCATTTCATATCTTCATTCTTGAAACAACCATTGAGTGATTGGTGTGAGCTCGGCAATCCTGCAGACACTGGGAAATAGCAGCGTGTTGTGTTGGGGGCAAGAAGGGGCTTTTCCATGTACTCACGTTCTGGTGAGGAGACAGACCAGTGTGCAGATTAGAGATACGGGCAGAGACAGGATATACACACATATTAGTTCGTATATTGATGTATATTAATATGTATATTAATATACCCCATGATACATCAGATGATGTGTGCTACAAGAAACATGAAGTATACGTACGAGGAGAGTGAAGGTTGTGGGCACCATCTTGCGTGCCATGTCATGGGGAATCTGCTGTGGCCGGAGCCCGGTGAGAGAGGATGTTAGGGATGAGGTCAGGGAGGAGCAGAGGAGCGCACAGAAAGGTCTGTCTTTGTTCAGGCTACTCTGAAGACCCAGGCCTTTAACCAGATTGGGGGTAAGGGAAAGCTTTCAGGTCAAGGTCATACCTGAACTGAGTTCTCGAGGATCAACAGCTCTTTGTATAAAAGAGAAGAGGAGTTCTGAAGAGTGTCCGTTAGGGAGCACATAGCCTTGGCAGTCATGGGAACAGAAATCCCAGGGCACACTGCAGACCTGCAGGTATCATGGTCACACTGCTCTGACACCTACCAACCTTCATCACAATGGTACACTGAATTGTACTTTCTCACTATCATAGCTCTTGAAGACATGATAAACGCAGGTGGGGCACGGAACCATCATGAAACAGACTAGCATAGACTTTCACTGAAAATGTTTCATTCAACTGAATCCATACGTTTGAAGTTGACGCTAATCTTTCTTCAAAGACTAAGGACTGACCCTAATGTACATATGTTTGTGGAAGCCATTTTATACACAAAAATTGGTAATTATTCTCAAAGTCAGAATGGTTAGATAAATAGATAGGAGCAAATGAGAAAAAGTTGAGGAGTTGGAAACACAACTTAAAAACAACAACAACTAAGATTTAAGATAGCATATTACACAATTTGAAGTAATAGTTTTTTTCTGTGTTTTCTTCTCTGTTTTTTAGTTTGCTATCACTTTGCCTCTTTGCATAACCAGCGATCTCCTTTCTGGACCCATTTTTCAGAGCATTACTCAGCTGGGCTTGACTGGGCAAGGCACAGCATTGCCACGTGCATCCTGATAAAACACTTATTAGTACTTCCTTCATTCATTCAACCAATGGTTTTCCCCCAACCAAATATTGACAGTGACAGTCCCAAGGTCACAAATCTTGAGCAAAGGAAAACTGAGTTTTCAGGAGGCAGAGGGGAAGACAACTTGAATGACCATATTCAGGGACATGAAAATCATGACCTATTAGAAACATCGCTTGTTCACTGACATACCCATTAGTTGTATGGTTTATCCATTCGACAGGTATTAACTAACCACTTGTTTTGAGTGAGGCACGGCACCGGGAATTGGATATAAAGAGGATGGAAAGGACATGGCACGTAACAGACACTGGCTTAATCAGTCCCAGGCTTCCTGCTGCTACTCTGGCCAATTTGGAGAAAGTGACACTGGCATTAGACCATCAACGATGCAAAGCATCGGGGTAATGGAGGACTTTGATCCTCCTCTCCTGACATCAGAGGGCATACATATGTTGGGATGTTAAACAACTACTCAAAATGCTAGAAAATAGGAGGTTCTCTTGCTTGGCTATTGTTGTATCCTGAAGGACAGACCTGGGCTTGAAGTCAAGGAGTTGCAGGACGTGGCAGCTGCTCGATTCGCGTGTCCTCCTCACTGGTGCAGCCTCGTCACTCATCTGCAGCTCTACAGGAGCCTCCTACCTCCTCTTCCTGTTTCCCGTCTTCCTGGAAGAGTGCCCTCTCCCAGCAGCACTGTGTGTGGTGTTTCTAAAACCTAAGCAAGACGAGACTGGCTCCCCCAATAAATATACCTCAGAGATTTACTACTCCAGGTAGAATAAAAACTATTTTTTTATGTGGCCCCATGGGAACTGCCGCCCAATTCCCTAAACCCTCCTCCTTCTTTCAACTAATTTTTACCTCCTCATGTTGCTCTGGCATCACAAACCTCCTGACTGTCTCTCGAAGAGACCAATCATGTGCCAGCCATCCTCCTGGAACGCTGGTCTCCTCTGGGCTCAAGCTCTCTCCGTCTACCAGACTCTGCCAAAGCTGGTTGAACAGACGGGGCTTCCTTGACCAACGTGATGTACAACAATATCCACCACCTTCTTCTATCCTCTGATCCTGGTATCCTTCTTCAGTACTTGGCGTAGTTGTTCATCGGTGCTCAGCCCACCAGAACACAAGCTGTGTAAGGTTGGTGGTACACCCAGAGATTTCAGAACGACAACAAAAATGCAGAAGGCATCCAATGAGTATCTGCTGACCCAATAAATGAGTGTCCATGGGAATAAATTTGTTTTGAACTCCTTGAGCCCCAGGTGACTCTAGGCAGAAAGGAAGCCCTACTGACCCCCCCCCCCCACCTCCATGGTAAATTTTCTGTGGTACTGAGAATTGTAGGCAGGAAAGCTCTTTGTAAAATCTCAGGTACAATATAGTTATATATTTTATGGAGGTTTTAGGCGTCATAACTGGCAGTAGTAATCAGCTTTCAAAACCCTCTTAGGATTTTGATTTCATCAGATTGAGTGGTTTAAATTCCTTTAAAATTCTAGTTTTATGATCCTTTGTTTATAGCTAGTATTTTTCTCCAAAGCATAGTAAGATTCTGATTTATATTTTGTTTTCATTTTGAAGCAAAAATTGATGCGCACACATATTTTCCCCGAATTGCATCAGGTGCTTCAATTACAAGAAATGTGTTTCAATCAGGCCAGCCTGGGGAAGCGCTGGAGGCGGGGAAGCCATTCTCCGTGCCCTGCTCCCTGGCTGCTTTCTCAGTGTCACGGAGTCTCTCCTCACCTCCGAGCCAGCTCTCGCTCGTCAGGGACGACAGCCTGCTGCTGCATGAGTTCAGGTTCATGTGAAGATGACTGTAAACACCGTCATTGTCATCGTTCTAAGCCTTGTTTTCTCTGGTATTCACTTTAGAAGATGGGCCGTGGGCAGAGGAGTCACTGCAGCCAAAGGACCGGATCTTCATTAAACATAGTTTCAACAGAGTAAGAGCAAGCAGAGGGAAGCCCGTGGTTTTTTGTTTGTTGGTTGGTTGGTTTGTTTTTAAATTTTTTTCAAAACTCACTGTATATACAACTGTGTCTAGATATTCTAGATTGTATTTTAGGCACAATCTCCTACAGCTCAGAAAATTATCATTTTAGATGAGACGCCATGACACATAGTGAATTTGTGCAAGGATGCTTTATTCCGGCCATGGTCATTTACAAAGCATCCCAACTTTTTTGGTTTCTTGCAGTGTTTTAAAATGTTAGAGGGCACGAATTGCATGGAGCACTGGGTGTGAATCTTAGAACACTGACAAAATAAAATTTAAAAATTGACAATAAAATGGGATAAAAGTCAACTGCTTTGAATGATCAAAAAACGATAAATTTTTACTCTATGTATTCTCAACAAAGTTCCCAATGTGTATAAATGGCTTATTTCTATCTTGTTCTCATGGTGATAATCATACCAGAGAGTTTATCACAGTATAGTTTTAGTTTCATTGGGCTGACCATGTCAACGAAACTAAAATAATTCAAAAGCAAAAATACGAGAGGCTAAGCAAAACCTGAAAGAAGAAAAGGAAAGCAAACACCTTTCATTCCTTCCAGAGGATGCTCTTCCCGCATTGGTGGTATAGTGGTGAGCATAGCTGCCTTCCAGAGGATGCTCTTCCCGCGTTGGTGGTATAGTGGTGAGCATAGCTGCCTTCCAGAGGATGCTCTTCCTGCGTTGGTGGTATAGTGGTGAGCATAGCTGCCTTCCAGAGTATACTCTTCCAAATGCGCTTATGTAGTTTTAGAGATTCTTCAATTGTCTACTCTTTTTCCTTTTTAAAATCTTTTTATCTTAATGAAATCCAAGGAAAGGGACCTTGCAGTTAGAACTTTGCAGAAGTTAACAGAAAAGAGCCTGACATATCTGTAACATTTTCATAAAGTTCGTAGTATTTAAAAACAATTCTAAACCTTAAATCAAAGGACTCTAGACCATAACTGAAGAAGCTGACAGAGAATCTTAAAGTCTTTCTGAAGCTCTTGCCCCAAAGGACTGACCATTAATCATCTTATCCATTTCACTTGTTGTCATGTGTGTGTGTCAACATTCAGGATATGCTCTTATATTCTGGTTACTGATCTCAGAAAGAGTATAAAAAATTCAATGGTACATTTATATCAGCATGTGAGAGGTGCGCGTTAAGTGCTAAGAAAGTCTGCAAGATGACTGATCATTAAACATAGCCTCTATTAGTTAAATTATATAAATGTAAAATTAAATCTGTTACATTAAATCAGATGTAAAAACTCCTTGGATCTCACACATTTCTAGTCATTTCATTGTGTCTGGCCTTGATCAGCACCCTTGAGGCTAGCTACTTCCCCAGTGCTTATCTGGTGGAGAGACGCCCTAAGGGAGTTGTACTGCGTATTATTGTGCAGTGACGTCATACTGACAGCAAAAAACTGCCCAACATGGAAATATTTAGACCAGTTAGTTTGAGGAACATTATAAATCAGGCTCTACCCCTCACATAACTCACAGTTAAACATTGACCAGCACACCACTGAGTACGAGAGACAGACAGAAACCTCCCGCTGCACTCTCCAGGACCAAACCCACAGGTTCCAGTTTTATCGAGCTTTCTCCAACCACGGCACCCCAAAGAGAGTCGATGATCTTTTCCCCCTTCTTAATTCTTATCCCTCCTTGTAAATCTATTACAACACATACCCTGCTTTAATTTACTTATTAACGTTTATTTCTCTTTCGCAGTATAAAATATTGTAGACTTTCACTAAGTGTTTACAGAGTTAATAGTAAATGAATCCGTTAATTAGACTAGAGAAGGAAGAGATTAAAGGAAATTCTTGTGCTGTTAGACTAACAGGATTTCGGCACTTGCTGGAAAGGCTCAGAGAGAGAGGATAATCGCCCTGTCATGTACGTCATTTGGGTCTGAACCACAATAAACACCCCCACATGTATTTGCATCCGGTATCTTCTCCACGTGCTCCTGCCAAGTCTGTATCCCCTACCACCCAGCGTAACTGGTACGTGGAAAACGACGCAGGTACCCGAAGAGAGAGACACAGTTTCGTGACTTAGGACAAGACAATTACTTAGCAAGAATATGGAATGAAAGCATTTGAAGAAAGAGCCTCATCTCTCCTCTGTCTCTAGGCACAACTTGGCTCTTGCCTCATGACAAGCAGGAACTTGTTTAACAACCGACCCAACTGCAGTGCTCATAAACATTTTACAGGAGAAGCATTCGCATCTTCAGTATCTCACCGAGAGCCTGCCCTCTCAGTATGCACATACTTGATTCAGAAGTTAATTTTAACTTGAATAACGGAGCTCCCTCGACCTAGGGGGCACTGGCAACTTATACATAAAGCATTTATGGTGTGAGATATTTTTAACTTACACCCAATCAGCCAGCTTGCTGCATAACAGGAGTATGGATTTTAGCCTGCAAAGAAATTGGAACTATTCTCCGGAGAATAAAGGCACAGACATGTGCAGTAGCACTGGTGTGGCTTATGCCATCATCAGGAACCCTACAAACTGCCGTTCTGTCCCATTGCCGGGCATTCGGAATGAGGATTTGACACAATATAAGATCTGGCGGTGTCCTTGATAATGTCAAAAGCAGATTGCATCATGGTCATCTTCCTTCTGTTGGTTGTACGTAACCCATGTTAATTGATTGCAAACTGATAATTCAGCAGATATGCCACATTCTTTAAACATGGATGCGGAAACCACTCCTCAAACAGGATGTCACATATGCTATATTATGCAGTAGGGGAACCAATTAACACCAGCTCAGTAGAAGCCATCATTTTCCAAGCAGGTCTCCTTGAAATCAGAGATTTTCAAATAGAAAATGCTGTCATGGTCGTTACCATTACTATAAACAGAGCAAAAGATAATAATTAGTCTTAAATAGAACGGGTAGTGTACGTGATTTGTTAGCTAATGGAATACTTGTGCTAATTAAATGCTTGCGACGTGTCAGGCGCCATGCTGAGCATTTTCAAGTGTTTCATGATACGCCGTCCGAATCCCAGACACTCAGTAGCAGCGCCCGCATTCACGGACAAGGAGACCGAGTGGAGGAGTCACCCGTGCTGGGCACACAGCTCGCAGCTGAGAAGAGACGGGGCCCAGTCTTGCCGCCGCAGTAGCCCGGGCGAACTCTTCCGAAATTAAAAGAAAAGTACGGGGGCGCCTGGCTGGCTCAGCAGGTGAAGCTTCTGACGTCAGCTCCCGGCCTGACCTCAGCGGCCTGGGATCGAGCCCCCCGTCGGGCTCCCTCCTAGGCGGGGGCGTTTGCTACCTCCTCTGCCCCTCCCCCTCCTCTCTCTCCCTCTCATATAAATAAGTAAAATCTTTAAAAGTAAAATAAAACAAAAGGTAAGTAAGGTTTCCAGACAGTGGAATGGGTTCCAAAATAAGGGCACAGCGACGTTCCCACGACACTTCTCAGTCAAGGAGAGCTCAAAAGGGTGGTTTCAGGACAAATCAACAGGGAAGCCTTTTTTACATCCTCAAAGACGGTGACTGCGTGAGGCGCCTTTGCTCGTGGCGTCGTGCAGGCAGGAAACAGAAACAGGCCGGAAACCCACGGCTTCCGAGCCGTCTGCCCCAGAGGGTCCTCAGGCTCAGGGACGCAGGGATCCTGACCACACTGGAGCCCCTGCCTGTGTTTCTATCCCTTGGGACATCTCTTCAGCCACAAAACCCCTTGTGAAAGGGAAGCCAGTGCCTCCCCTCACTGCCCGCCAGCGGTCATTCGAACTCCGTCCTCCCCCTGTGTCTTCTCCAACAGGGCCCTTTGTCGTCACCACCCTAAACCAGGGGCAGAGGACAGACCCCTCCCTCCGGTCAGCGTGGCACCTAGCACACACCCTCGACCTGGCCCACCTCCTCCTCCGGGAAATGCTGCTGTTAGAGACGTCTCCGTGCTCTTAGGGTCCAGCACACACGACGCTCGTGCTACTCAGCAGATACAGAGCGTGGGGCACTACTGTCTTGGTTTCTCTGTTCATGAGCACGTGAAGACCTGGGGTGGGAAGACCACAGGCTAAAAGCAGGCGGTGCTTGGCGCGGATGTTCGTGTTCCTGTGTTGAAGCCCTAACGTCCAACATGGTGCTATTTGGAAGTGAGGCCCTTGGGAGGTAAACAGGGTTACACGAGGTCATGGGAGTAGGCCACCGTTGGGATTAGTGTCCTTACAAGAAGAGGGACTGACCTGAGGCCTCTCTCCTCACTGCCTGACGACACAGTGACAGGGCTGCCGTGTGCCGGCCAGGCAGAGAGCCCTCACCAGAAACTGTCTGCCCCACCTTGATGGGGGATGTCGCGGCCTCCAGACTGTTAGAACGTGTGTCTGTGGGTCCTGCCACCCAGCGTATTGTGTTTGATTACAGCAGCTCACGCTGTCCACAGCAGTGCACAGCCCTGCCTGCTCTCACCACGCAAGGCTCTCATGTCCAGGGACCCACTGCTGAAAGGAAAGTCCTGGGCTGCACGGCCTCAGCCCCACGGCTGCCACCTGTCCTGCCAAACAGACGAAGTCGTCATCTCCCCTTTGGGCTTCAGTATTTTATCTCTGATGACAAATATAGACATGAGGAATATTCATTTGTTTAGCACCTGTATCTCTTAATATATTTATATATTCTGAAATATCTTAAGAAACCAGGAAGTAAATTACATTTGAGTTCTAAAAAAAAAACGTTTATTTGTCTGGATGATTTTGAATGCTTGTTTTCAGACGCTCGCACTGACACATTTCATTCTCTCTTCAGCTTTAGCTCTGCCTGAAATAACTCGTTTACTTCCTTCTGCTGGATTTTATCATCTTTCCCCCCTTTATCCGCACTGCATTATGTACAGAAATAAACAGTGACCGTGCAGTAGAGGCTGCGGCTTTGGTCCGTGGCCTAAGCACTGGGTTACCGTGGGGCAAGTGAGCTGACCCGAGCGTTCATTCCTGAACTGTGTGGCACGTTAGCTCTGTGTCGGGGGAGTGGTCGGGATTGGTAGAAATCTGTACTGCCCACCACACTCAGCACCCTTTGGCACTCAACACTGTACGCTAACGGAATCCCTATAGAAGTTACTTCATTTTAAATTTCACCCAGTTTCATCAATTGTCTGAAAACCTTTTGTATCTCAGAAGCCCGTGTATCTTAAATACCTACTAATGAGACGCACGCCCTTCCAAATAACTCACATCACACTCGACGTGGGGAACCGGCTTCCTGAGAAGGTTGGCCCTTGCGTATGATGTGTTGATGAAAATCAGTACCCTAGGGCTGAGTGTCCATTTCTATCAACGGTGAGATAACCCAAACGGGTATATAAATGCCATCCAAATAAGCAAAGGAAAACTACCTTTTAAAAGTACAGGATGAATGGCATGCATCTAATATTGCTCCCTCAGAAAAGTTATCTTTTAAGCTAATTATTCATGTAACAAAGAGATTTAGTAATCATCCGGGCTGTTAAAGAGTAACTCTTGACTAGCTATGCAGCTAATTACCCCCCACAGGTCCCCACACAGAAACACGGACCCCGTCCAAGGCCATCGGAAAATACCGCAGCTCTCGTTGCTCGCGTAATGTGAACGGCAGAGCAGGGTCAGCGCAGCCCTCAGAACACCATCAAACACCCCCCAGGAGGGACCTCAGACAAGGGCCCAGGGTCGCCATGGTGACCATTGTCAGGAAGTAACACTGGAGGCTTTGGAGAGGCCTGGGCTTGAAGCAAGCTTGAGAGGATTTGGCCACCTCTGCTTAGCTCCACCCTTCCAAGCAAAACTCGGGCTGGCTGCCCGGGAATTCTATCACCCAGGGCTCCTGGGGCCGGGCTGGGGAAAACTCAGGGACGTTGTTGTGGAAATCCGCCCCGATGAAAAAGCACTGATCTTTGTAAAACTGGATCATAAACCTCTATTCATATCCTACATGCAACAAAACTCAGTATTTCCATTAAGCTCTCAGTCTCAGAAAAACCTTGCCTTACCCATCTCACCCTTGTCTTTCATCATTGAATAGCATCATCCCAAACAACTCTCTGTGAGACCAAAGAAAAGGGGAATGGATTCGAGCAGCAGGAAAGCTGGATCAGTACCCCGTAAAAGGTGTGTAGCCCTCTCTAAAGCACGTTGTGTGTACGTAATCTTGGTGCTCCCCGGCACAAGCCCGTGGGTGGGCCCTGGGGAGACTGAGCTCTTGTATTCTGTGTGCTGCCCAGTCTTCCACAAGATCACCAGTGAACCGCTCACGCTGGGCGTCCTGTCCTCACCACTTCTTTGCTAAAGCAATTACACGTCGGGGTAGGAAGCCGTCTGTCCAGGGGAATGCAGAACCAGACCCTCCGCCGGTGGAGCGCCGCCCGTACGGGCACGCCGGCCTTCCCCCTCCCTGGGACATCTCAGTGCTGCCGTAAAGGATTCTTTTACGTTGAAAAAAGACATGAAATACCTGTAAAGCACTTTTTTGAGTATCATTTTTTGTGCCTGATCTTTCTTCTACTGAAAACATTTACATACTCTTTTAATTTAATTCCTGTTCTTATTTTCTGAGGTTGTCATCTCTTTTCTGCATGAGGGAGTTGAGACACAGAGGATCAGCGACTTACCAGCGTCCGTACCACTAGGGATTTAAATTCAAACCCAGCTCTTCAGACTTCAGACTCAGTGTTCTCCCAGCAAAGCCCTGTCTGCTCTGTTGTGGCCTGATACCAAAATATTTTGTCAGAATTTTAAGGACATAAAGGATACTCCTAAATTTTAAGCTGAAAGTGTGTTTATTTTCGTCTAATGTTATTATTTATTTGAAATGTATATCAGAATACAAAGTTTTGGAAAACCTGGAATCATGTAAATTTTTTGTTTGATGTGAAGGAAAAACATGACCTGAACTCTTGAGAACCCATTTGAATTAACAGATGAACACCAAACAAAGTTTTCTTGATTTTAAATTAATGATGGCTTATTCTAAATATGAAAAATTCACAAATTTAAATGTTTTTTCATCCGAATGATTCTTTGATACTTAACAGTCCTATTTAGATGAAGATTTTGGAATTTTTCTTTGCTTGCCAATGCTGTGCATATATTCCGTCTTCTTCACCTGCCGTCCTACATCAGACCTCACCCTCCTACCCACGTAGTTTGTTCTCTCTGGAATCCAGTTTGGGATAATGATACGAAGTTAAAATAGTCATAACATGACCACAGCTCGCAGACTCACCCTCATTCTGAATGCCGCAGATCATGTTCCAAACTGGCTTTGGTATTTCCATCAATGCATTTATTATAGTCACCGTTTTTACGTATTTTATGCCGTTCTAAATTTTCTGTTTGAATTTGTTGCATTGTGGAGAAGAACTTGGCCAAATTTCACCCTTAAGCTGTCTTTGGAATAAAGTGCAGCAAGCGAGTTCATTTTGGAACCAACATTTCTAGACTCAGACCAGCTCCACTTAGAAGGAGCAACATATGGTGGGAATGTAAATTGGTACAGCTGCTACCGAAAACAGTATGGAGGTTCCTCAAATAAAAACAGTATGGAGGTTCCTCAAAGAACAAAAAAAAAAAAAAATAGGACTATAACCATATGATTAGACAATCCCATTCTGGGTTTATCTTCAAAGGAAGTGATTCACTGTCTAAAGAGATATATGCATCCCCCTGTACACTGGGGCACTAGTTACAAGAGCCAAGACATGGAAACAACCTATGTGTCCATCAGTGGATGAAAGGACAGAGGAGATGTGGTTGATATTCACAATGGAACATGACTCAACACTGAGAAACAAGGAAATTCTACCATTTGTAACAATATGGTGGACCTTGAGGGCGTTATGTGTCAGACAGAGAAAGAAACATATTGTATGATTTCACTTATACTGGAATATGAAACAGCAGAACTCATAGAATAGAGAGTAGAATGGTGATTGCCAGGTCCCAGGAGGTGGGGGAAATAACCCCAGAAAGACTGGTCAGAGGAGGGGCGCCTGGGTGGCTCACGGGGTTAAAGCCTCTGCCTTCAGCTCAGGTCATGATCTCAGGGTCCTGGGATCGAGCCCCACATCGGTCTCTCTGCTCAGCCGGGAGCCTGCTTCCTCCCTCTCTCTGCCTGCCTCTCTGCCTACTTGTGATCTCTCTCTGTCAAATAAATAAATAAAATCTTTAAAAAAAAAAAAAAAAGACTGGTCAGAGGATACAAACTTCCAATTATAAGAAGAATGAGTTTTAGGAACCTATTACACAGCATGGATAGTTAATAACACTGTATTATATTCTTGAAAATTGTTAAGAAAGTAGATCTTCAAGGTTCTCACCACCCTCCCTCCTATTAAAAAAGTTAATTATGTGAGGCACTGAAGGCATTAAGTAACCTAATTATGGTAACTGTTTCACGATACATACATGTATCAATACATCATGTTGTACACCTTAAACTTATGCAATATTATATGCCAGTTATATCCCAACAAAGAAAAAGAAAAAAGGAACGAAATAATTCAAGTTCACTTCTTGAAGTAAAAGTGAGACATATATTAGCTACAAATCAATTTGCTGGTTTCGTTATAAAAAATACAATGACAGAGTCCCTTGTTTTGGGAACGCTTGACTGATAAAATCGGAGCCTGACTTAGAAAAGTGAAGCCACTGTTTTTGGTTTTTGCTTTTCCCCAGAGTGGCTACAAAATAAATTTGCCCTAGGGTTCACTTCACCCATTGCATTGAATTTAATGACTCAGCAGTTTAAGTGTTTTTTCCATTGTAGAAATTCCTTAAAACTGTTCTACCCAGGATTGGAGTATCATTTGATGCTAAGCTTGGGCTCGTTTCTATGAAATCAGAGCTTGACTCATCCACCAAGGCTCTTGGCTTCCTGGATAATGGCCGTGGTCTGGAATACTCTCTAGGAAGCCTCTGTCCCAAGATTTGTCTTTTATGACGACAGTGTGACCTCAGGGAAGAGTCGCAGAACCTCTAGGCTTATTTCCGATTTTGCACAATGGGGAGGTAAGACCACACACATCGCAGGATCCACGTGTGGCGTCCGTCTGTCTGTGTGGCGGTCTAGCCAGGAATCCCTGAACAAGTGCCTTTTCCGTTTCCCCACAGAAGTTCTCAAACATGTGAGGCCATGAGGAGGGGTGCAGAGAAATGGGGTGGGGGTGAAGAGATGCCCTGAAGCACACTACAGAATTCCAATCCACATCCCATAAATACAGAATCCTACACAAATTTAAGGCATGGCTACAAATGTATGGGCTCATTCTTCTCTCCTGGAATGTCCATGTGGTGCTGTGCACGGGACCTTACATCGTGGTGTATCCAGGAGAACTTCCAATTCATACATTTGTGCCAGGCCCCTCCCCCCCAGACTTCGAAAGATGCTCCTGTTTGGTAATAAAGTATAAGGTTACTGTCCGTGCGATAGGTGGAAAAAAGTTATCTGTCACCTGTTCAGAGACTGATAAGACCATCTCTGTGTATGACTTCAATGTGTGATGAGTAGGAAAGCCGCATCTAAAAGGAAATCTATTCTATTTCTGATTTAAGGCTATTAACACCAAACTTTAAAATAAATTATAAAGCAGAATCATTAGTGAGAAATCTAGAAGAAAAATAACTCGGGTTTATTTTCTTGCAGACCTTCTCAGTGCAAATGCTGTTTTTCTTCCAGTTTAGATAAACCGGTCTCGAAGGTGTCCCTCTGAGGAGTTCAGGGAGCCCTGAGCATTGTTTACACTTTGCTCTGAAAGCCCCACGCCAGGGCCGGTGATACCTTGGGCCTCGTTTCTTTAATGAATGGCTGATGGCCTCTGGAAACAAGCAGCTTTCGTGGAGACTTTGGGACCTTGAGTTACGGCAAGGTGCTACCTGTAAAAGCACTTGACCTTTGCTCTGCTGAAGTCTGTTAGGAGAGGAAAAGAGAGTGTGGGCTTAGTGTCCGTAACTGTCCGCCCCGGGTGGGTCAAGAGAGCAGTTCTGAGCCCTCTCCACCTTAGTCAGGTCCCTCTTCTTCCATAGCCAGCCACTTTCTTTGCTTACCTGAATTTAAAGACTTCTTCCTTTTAAATCTGAAAAATTCTACTATCAATTTTTAGTGATTTCTTCGCTCATTTAGTCCACTTCTTTTTTTTTATAAAGATGTTCAGTGAGTTCAGACCATTGAACATGGAGTCTATTTAACTATTTTAAAGTATTTCAATACCTTATATTCTGATACAATTAAAGTACATAACAGCGGAGGCCATAAGTTGGACAGAATAAATACGTGTTTCATGAAAGTGAATGAGCACAATAGTGCATATTTATCCAAAATTACAAATGTTGTCTCTTTTATTTTGAAATGGAATACAATAAAGTATAAAGTACTGATTTTAAATGTGGAAAGTCTTAAAATTCTTTTTTATGAAAGTCAGTAGAGAGTTTAATCATCCAGTGATTCTTATAAAGAAGAGATAACGTAGTGTGTAGATGTGCGTGGCCTTCAGATATTAGACCTTGGATCTGCTAAGTGCACTTGGGACCTTGGTTCCCTAATATAAAGAGATAGTAATTACTGTTTTCAGAAGGACAATAAAATCTACTCTTTCTAATATGCATAAAACATTCCTACACTACATGCGCCTAATCAATACTAGCAGCCATCCGTAACTGTTATATTCAAAGTGAAATGTTGGGGGGGAAGCCCATTTGGAGAAAAATATATGAATTCTAGAATTTTTAAAAAATATTTTATTGACTTATTTGAGAGAGAGAGAGCGAGAGCGCGCACAAACAGGTTGAAGGGAAGGAGGAGAAGCAGACTCCCCGCGGAGCAGGGAGCCAGATGCAGGTTCGATCCCAGGAGGGGATCATGACCTGAGGAGAAGGCAGATGTTTCATGACTGAGCCACCCAGGCACCCCATAAATTCTAGATTTTTCAGTGCACTGAAATTTACCATCACTCTTGCAAGATCTCCCTGGGCCAAGATTTCTCAATTTAAGAAACAAATTTCGATTTTGAGCATTCTGGGTGAAACTGTAGAATGAGTGAGATTTGGAACCGCCATACAGAATGGAGATCACTATTAAGCTATAGTAATCAAGACAGTTCCATATTGGCAAATGGACAAATAAATTGGAAGGGAACAGAAAGCCCAAAGACAGAACCATAAATATAGTCAACCGATCTCTATTTGACCAAGTAGCAGCGGCAATTCCACAGAGAAAAGACAGACCATTCAGCAGATGGTGCTGGAACAACTGGGCATCCACACGGAAAACATGGATTCTAAACACAGATCTCACATCCTTCTAAGAATTAACTCAAAAAGGATTATATGTTTAAATATAATATGCAAAATATATGAGTCTCAGAAGGTAACAGGAGAAAATATAATGACCTTGAGTCTGGCAATGACATTTTTTTTTTAAGATTTATTTATTTGGGAGAGAGCGAGAGAGAGAGCCAGCGGTGCGGAGGGGCGAAGGGAGACAGAGAGAGAGAATCTCCAGCAGGCTCCACCCCCAGTGCAGAGTCTTAACGCGGGGCTCCAACTCACAGCCACAAAATCATGACCTGCGCTGAAATCAAAAGTCGGAATCTTAACCAACTGAGCCACATAGACACCCTGGCAGTGACTTTTTAAACAGAACAATAAAAGCATGATCCATGAAAAAGTTGAAAAGTTGGGCTTTGTTAAGATTAAAATATTTTGATCTGTGATGTTAAAATAAGAAGGCAAGTCACGACTGGGAAGAAAATAGTTGCAAAATACATATTTGATTTAAAAAAAACTACTATTCAAAATATACAAAGCCTCTTAAAACTCAACAATAAGAAAACAAACAAACCAAACAAAATGAGCAAAAAACCTGGATTGACATCTCAGCAAAGAAGACACACGGATGGCCAAAAGCATATGAGAAGATGCTCCAAGAAAACGCACATTAAACATCCAGATACTCTTCTATATCCCTTAGAATAAGAAAACCCAGAACGCTGACAACACCACAGGCCAGGGAAGATCCAGAGCAGGGGAGGCCCTCATTCATTGTTGGTGGCAAGGAAACGTGGTGCAGCCACTGTGGAAGGGATCGGGGTGCGTTCTTACCAAAACAAACATATTCTTACTCCGAGATCCAGGAATTACACTCAATATTGACCCAAAGGAGTTGAAAACTTAGGTCCACACAAAAACCTGTGTGTGGATTTTAATAGGATCTTTTTTTTTTTTTTTTAAGATTTATTTATTTTACAGAGACAGAGCGCAAGCAGGAAAGGGAGAGAATCTCCGGCAGACTCCCGGCTGAGTGGGGAGCCCAACACAGGGCTCCATTCCATGATGTGAGATCATGACCTGAGCCAAAATCAAGAGTCGGAGACTTAACCAACTGTGCCGCCCACATGTCCCTTAATAGCAGCTTTATTCATAATTGCTAAAATGTGGACGCGACCAAGATGCCATTCAGTTGGTGAACGGATAAGTCAACTGTGGCCCATCCACGCAATGGAATATTCTTCAACACTGAAGAGAAATGAGCTATTGAGCCATGAAAAGACGTGGGGAAAACCCTGCATATCACCAAACGAAACACGCCAGTCCGAAAAGGCTACGTACTGTATGATTCTGACTATAAGACATTCTGGAGAAGGCAAAACAATGAAGTTGGTAAAAAGGCCAGTGTTTTTCAGGGTTTAGGGGCAAGGAGCAATAAACCAGTGGAACACAGGGAATTTGTAGGGCAATGAGACGATTCTGTATGTGAACACTTGACGTCATGCATTAATCAAATCCACAGAATGCACAACACCTAGAGGGAACCATAAATGGTGGACTTGGGTTGATAATGAGGTGTCCCTATTAGTTTGTAAGTTCTAACGGAAGTACCAGCCACTCTGGGGGGAGGTCGTGTGTTTGGGGTGATAGGTAATATGTAGGTAATATATACATATAATAAATATAACATACAGGTAATATATGCGAACTTGGTGTACTTTCCACAATTTTTCTGTGACCTAACAACTTTTCTAAAACAATTGTTTATTACTTTAAAAAAATGAGCACTAGGAAAAACAAAACCAAAAAAAAAAAAAAATGTGAGAAACAAATGTAGGATCAGGAATGCCGACACATCCGCACCTGCAAGAAACTTTATCAGTAGTGTTCATATACTCCAGTAAGTTCCTTGCTAAGTAGCAGAAGTGAACTTGAAATCAGCTCCCAAACTGTGGGTTAAAAATGTAATAGGAAGGGGATTTTTAGTCAGGCTTTTCTGAAACCACTTTTAGCCCAAAAGTAAAACAGGAAGATAGGAGAAAAAACCAAGCAAACAGAAGGGTAGAGGTATGAGCATTTTGATACTAAAATATCAGCCGCGTGAAACATGCTCCCCTTCATTACACGTAACTACATGGGATCATTTTTCCCACAGTCAAAGTCTTGTGAAATCCTTATCATGCCTACCTTTGCACAAAATGAAAGCTGTAAAGATTTTCATGGGACATGAGGGGTGTCTGGAAAATTTCCTACGTATTAATTATCATACTTGAATTTTTACTTAGAGCTATGATTCCCCAGGTACATAAGGAAAGTGTGCTGTCCAGATGTCACAGGGTTTGTACCATCTTATATGCCTTTCAGATTGACAGATCAAACTATAAAACAGGCGATTTAAATAAGCAAACTGAAATCCTAAAAATATTTTCATAATAATTGCAACATACAATGCTTGCAAAATATGGTGCTTTCTGTCTGTAAAGCACTTTATAGATTATCTAATTTGTTAATCTTAGCTTCTTATCTCCTTGATTTGTCATATATTTTCATATACACATCTTAAAGTACACCTTATTTTTCTCCTCTGGCATAAACTTCCATGTATCACATCTCTCCAAATGCTGCTTCATTTTTTAAAATATTTTATTTATTTATTTTGAAAGAGAGACTGAGCATGAGAGGGGAGAAGGGTAGTTGGAGAAGCAGGCTCCACACTGAGTCGGGAGCCCAAGGCAGGGCTCGATCCTAGGACCCTGGAATTAAGACATGGGCTGAAGGCAGATGCTTAACCAGCTGAGCCACCCAGGTGCCTTCCATATGCGGCTTCTTTATAAAAAATCATGTAAATGTACTGAACTCAAGTAATATAATCTAATACGTACTGTATCAAATAAATATAGTCATTTATCATGATTAAATTTTCTAATTTAATCCAATTATCATTATAATTAATTTGGGTAGATTTATAAAAAATGGTAAATACTTTTGAAGTTAAAATATCATTGTTAAATTTCTTTTTTTTTTTTAAAGATTTTATTTATTTATTTGACAGAGAGAGATCACAAATAGGCAGAGAGACAGACAGAGAGAGAGATGAGGAGAAGCAGGCTCCCTGCTGAGCAGAGAGCCCTATGCGGGACTCGATCCCAGGCCCCTGGGATCATGACCTGAGCCGAAGGTAGAGGCTTAACCCACTGAGCCACCCAGGCGCCCCCTAAATTTCTTTTTTTAAATGTTATATTTCTTTGATGATTTATATTAAGGCTGTTTCATTTTGCAGCCAAGACAACAGAGTAAGTAGGAAAACAGATTTATCCATTTCAAACCTAAGAATATATGGTTGAAGTAGAAATAAAAGATAAGGAATTCTGGGAAAAAATCAGTAAGAATTTGTAAAATATGTTTGCTTTACTATTTATTATTTGAATTAAGCTTTATTTCTACAATTTAAATTCTCTTACGATTTTTATAGCTCGTTTGAATCCCCAAGAAAACATCTAATCAGTTGTGGGATTATAAATGAGGACATTTTATCAGTTTCTTTGTCTTCTATATTTAGTGCATTTAGGATGTAGGATTTAATATTGCAAATAGCCTGCGGGATCCAAGTAGGTCCTGGGGCTCAGGGGATGGGCCTCACACCTTTCCTCTTTAGGGAAGCCACCAGCCAGCTGTTCCCGCCCATGCCATATGTGACTGCAGAAAGTAGAATCAATTTAATTTATTTATTTATTTATTTATAGATAGAACTCTATCAGCTAAAAAGGCAGAGAGAGAGATTGGTTTCGCAAAAGACCCTTTGAAGAGAATGAAAAGATAACTTCCAGATGGGGAGGAATTATTTGCAAACTATACTTCAACAAGGGATGAGCATCTAGACTGCACAACAAACCCTCAACACTTAACAGGAAAAACAAACACACAAACAAAAACAATCCAAACAGAAAGTGGGCAAAATATGTGAGCAAACATTTCAATGGAGATGTACAGATGGCAAATGAGCACACGGAATGATGTTCAACATCATTAGCCATGAGGAAATGCAAATTAAGGCCATAATGAGACATCACTACCTACTTATCAGAATGGCTATTTTTTTTTTTAAGTCATAACATCAAGTGCTGGTGTGGATGCTGAGAAACTGATCACACAAACATTGCCTGTGAGGGTGAAAAATGATACAGAATCACTGGAAATATCAGATTCTTACAAAACTAGACATGCAAATATCATGTGAGGCAGCAATTACATTTCTTGGTATTTATCCAAGAGAAATAAAACCCATGTTCACGTGGAAGCCATTCATCACAGTGTCATTACTGCCTATTCTTAATAGCCCCAAACTGGACCAAACCCTCTATCTTTCAACAGGACAGTGGTTGAATGAACTGGCATATCGCCCATGGGACACCTCACAACAAAGAAAAAGAACAGACTTAACACACAGCCACTCGGATGGATGGCAAGAAGGTTGTGCTGAGGGAAAAGGCCAATCACAGGTGGTTACACACTGAATGGTCCCATTTATGTGATGTTCTTTCAACAGCAGACTGAGAGATGGAGAAAAAAGGAATGGTGGTCAGAGGGTAGCACCGGGGAGCCGTGTGGGGAGGAAGCAGTTCTGTATCTTGATTATGGTAGTGGTTACAAGACCCCACACATGTGACACAAGCTACACACACACACACATACACATGAGTGCAAGTAACACGGAGTAAGCTCTGTGGGCTTCTCCAAAATCAATATCCCATTTTTGATCTTATGCGATAGTTAGGAACGATGTCACCATTCAGGACAACAGAGAAGGTACAAGATCTCCTTGTCGACTTGCAAGTTCCTCAGAATCTATCACTTCAAACAAACAGATAAAAAGAGAGATTGGCAACAAGTAAAATGTTAGGAAGACACTGTGTAGGGCATATGTCAGGTGTTCTAGTCTTTGGAGGGTCACCTGTGATGCACATAGGACATGAGTTCACCAGACCTTGGCATGGATCTGAAAACAGCAGTGTCCTCTGGATAGGTTCTCACTGAGTAACTGGAGAAAGGGGTTGTTCCCCCTTCTTCCTTAATCTAGACACACACAGCACCCATGCTTCTTCTGACATTTTCCTACTGAACACACTGATAGCTCTCTTAAAAGTTAACATATATTATCAACCTAATCACCATTTGTCCAACATGAGTTCATTTATCCAAATTTATCACCTGTGAGGCAAAGTTATCAAGTCTGGGCAAACTTATTTCTCCTGGAAAACTGGAAGTCAATTTCAAAGTTACAATCCTGTCATTTTATAAGCACTCAAATTAGAGGACTTTATCTGAAAACATTTTCAGTTTTATCCTTGTACCTCTAAAATACAATTTAGATAAAATGATGATGCTTAAGGGATATGTCCCTTTTCTCTGAATTCCCCCTGATGCTATTCCAGCTCGGTCTTTACTGTGAGGCTAAATAATGTGTTTCACTGACTCAGTTTCCTTGTGTATAAAATGGAGGCCTTTATTGAATTTATAAAGAAAATACCACGATTAAGTAGTTTCATCCTTAGAGCTTCTGAACAAAGTTACTCACCGGCAAACATTCGATCATATAAGGTGATTTAATTACAACAAAACGGTGATTCCTCCAGCGCTACTGGAAATACCAACAATCCCACAATTCTCCAGAGCTTCAGAATTTTTTTCATCCAATTATTTGGGGAAGATTAGGTTATTTCATAAAATTGGAATAGAACTCATGTGCTATGTTGGGCTTCCAAAAAATAAGTGACAGAAATGCTAAAATTCACCCTGTCCTTTCAAGCCCTCCACAATCTGTAGGCTACTCACCCTTCACAGTAAAAGAATGTGTTTTCTAGTCATCTCGCAAAGTGGGTTTTTCCCTTTAGTTAATCAATTCCACTCCATAACTGTATGCTGAAACTATTTAAAAAGGATTTTACTTCCTACTAGGGTTACACTACAATTTAACCGTCTATAATCCAATCAAGCTATATCTCGTTTTAATATTTTAATAGATATTTTTTTCTGGTTACTTAAGAAATTATATATGTAAATGGTGTGTTAAATCATTGATGAACTACCTACTTCTGCTTCTAGTTACCAACGATGCTATCCCTCCCCGTGTATCCAGACAGCACTTCCCTGTGCTGCAACAGTTTCCATAACGTTTTGAAAGATATTTTAGCTCCTGCAGTGACAAAGGCCTATTTAGAAACTGCAAGCATAATTTACTTACCTGATTTATGAAGCAATTTATGCAATCTAGTATATTCATGCTATATGGGGATGGGTCTTTGTTAAGAAAACAAGGATCCTTAACAATTGTAAAACTCCATATTATTGCATTTTATGATAGAACAAAGTAGATTGGGGCAATTATCCCTTGTGTTTTATTAAACCTTTATACGACTGTTAGAGGTTAATGGGGCTATTATTTTTCCTACTGTCAAAATCTGCTTCGAAGCAAGATCTAGAGCACTTAGTGCCAGAAATCCAGCACGGAGAATAACAGGCATGGCTTTTTTCCGGAGCGCTATTACAAATCACTGTAGTCTACTACCATTCAAATAAATCACCCATTAATAATACCGCAAGAAGGTCCCCTAAAAACAAAACCCAATGATGAGTACCACTGCTGGCAATTTAATAACAAGCGTCGTGACTACAACAATATTATTAAGAAACAAAACACGGTTTTTGCAGAATGCGTAAAGCAAATTGTGTTAATTTTTGAAGATGATTCCTGTGGGGATTAATAGAACAGCAGCATATGCAGGTACCTGGGAAATCACGGCCGGATGAAAATTATTCCAGGACAAAATCTCAGGGGTAGGAGGCACACAGCATCTTGGACAGCTGGTAAGATTAAGGGATGAGGGATGATTCTGTTCCCTGGGTAGCCTTCTCTTAGAGCTTGTGTTAAGTGGGCTATTCCGTGTTATTCATTGCCTCACCCCTCTCTTTCCCTCGCCCCCCCTCTGGCCCAGCCCAACACCCCCCCCACCCCCGGCTCTGACGCCGGCAAGCACGCTGGAGAAAGGCAGTCGCCCTTCACGCCATTCTTCAAATGACCCCTCCCAAAGCAGGCCATGTCCCACTCGGTAATTCACTGATGGGCGGACCCATTCAGTAGTGGCAGGGAGGGAAAGCCATGTATCACAGAGGGCTTTCTGACCTCTAAGAGCACAAAATCTGGACTGACAGTGAGATTTCGCTACACACTCTTATCAACTCATAACAGAAACTTAAAAAAATAATAATAATTCCGCATGGTTTTAATGTTTCCTTATGTGAAGTAGGTATCATGTTCTAAGAACACAGAATTTTATTCTAATTGATGTGTCATTCAATTATTTGTCTTTTTAATATAATGCATATTATTTTGATGATAAGTATACTTATCATCAAATAAGTATTTGACCAAGGCCAAGCAAATGTCTATAAATGGGATATTCAAGTGACCCAGCCATGAGAGAGGTCTGATACAGAAGATCTGGTGACTTGGTTGGCATAGCACCTGCTTAGTTGAATACTGCTCTACATCTTCTCTTTCTATAGATCCTTTCTTATGGGTCAATCTGCTACTATTTGGAAGGAATAAATTTCTGTCCTTACTCAAACCTCAATAAATGTTGCTACATGTATTACAACAATCATTTTTTGGTAAATACTTACCTAACTAGAAATAGCGGTAGTCTGTAATTTCCTCTAGGGAAGGGACATATTCTGAACAGCTCTACACTTCTGGTCTTTCCTCAATGAGAGATGACCGAACGCATGAATAAGACGGGAAATGCAAGACACAACTGAAGAAAAATGTGAGCCTCACTCGGCCACACTGTTCCAGGCCACCACATTATCTAGGAACCCCAGTCGCTTAATGCACAAAACTTTTGAGCAACTGTTCTGTGCCCATGACTCTGCTAGGTACTTGGCAAATATCAGTGAAGAAAGCAGAAAAAAACTCTGTCCTCAAGGAATTTATATCCTGGTAGGGGGAGTGGAGGTACAGGAAGTAACTAAGAACTCTCTCTCTCTCTCTCACACACACACACACACGCACGCACGTGCGTATACACACAAGTGTACACACTAAATATACCTGCACAGCCTAAGTATATACGCACAGTGGATACGACACCTTGTAAGTGGGACAAGAAACCCAGAGCAAGAAACAAGAGGGATGGAGTGGTGGGTGGGCAAGGCAGGTGGAAGTTAGGACGATCAGTGAGAGTCTTTCAGAGAAGGTGAATTTTGAGAAACGACCTGGAAGAAAGGAGGGAAAAGACTCTTGAGGACAAATGGAAACGCAGAGGAACAGAGAGAGGCGGAAGAGGGTCCGGGGTCTTGACAAAACCCCTCCCACCCAGGGGATGAGTCAAGAAGAGGGGACAGAGCAGGGACGGAAGGGGGTCGTGTGGGACTTCCAAAAGAATTTGGATTTTCGGGGGCTGTGAAAGAAACCTCTGAAGGGTTTAGAGCAGAATGACCGGAACACACTGCTGTTTCTCCCGGATGACTCTGGTGACGGCGTGGAGGTCACCACGGGGGAACAGGCAGACAGGGAGGCTGGATGCGGTTCACGCAGTGCTGCCTGCCAGGGACAATGGCAGCTGGGAGGTACACAGAACTGGCTGACCTTTGTTGTGTGCTGGGACAGGTCAGGCTTGATGGCTCACGGAGAGAGGACTGGGACCCGCTGCAGGTCCTGGGTGAGGAAAAGGAGCGATCTGGTAAGAGGGAGAGATGCCTATCACATATGGGCATAAAAATGTGGAGTGGGCAGGTGGATGTCAGAGTCTGGAAACCCAGAGAGAAGTCCGGATCAGAAAGCAAACAGGTCTCATTCCTTTCTGGAAGAGGATCATATAGGAACTGCTTTCCACGTGATAGTTATTAGGATCACATGACCTTTTTAAAAATCTCTTGTTTTAACCCCATTAATGGTTTCTATTTTTCTTTCCATTAACTTCCATGAGTCACTATTTACAGAAAAGGCTGATATGAGAGACTCTTCTTGGACCGAGTCCTTTGTTTGCGATAACCTTATTAGCGTAGAATCTGACAAGAAAGCAGAAACTGTGCGAGGCATAAGGTTAATCTTTTTTTTTTTTTTAGCACATCTGAATGTAAGTTAAAGAGAATTCTATAATTAGCATATTCCACATGTTCTTAAATTTTCCAAACTTAACAAAAAATGAAGTTTATGAATGTAGCAATCACAGCGATAAGTGGATAAATGCAGTATGATCCCAGGCAGATAGAAAATCATTTATGATGCTGTATTTTAGAAAATGGATGAAGCCGTCAGAGGGTGTTAGAAAGGTAACTAGGACTTTATCTAATTGTGATTGTATCTTCGGCTGTATACAGTCAGCTGTGTCATTCTAAAAACAGAGCCACACAAGTTTTAAAATGTGCCCTTCAAAATAATTATTTTTGAGACAAAAGAAAAACCAGAGAAAGATGGAATGACTTAGCATCATCACAGAAGACAATATTCGATCAATCGCTTTTCATTAGCAGGACGGTCTGTTGGGCAACTTGGACTATTTTGCTTCAGGTATTTTTTTCTCAGGGTAGAAAAAATATTGATTGTCCATAGCAAAAAAAAAAAAAAAAAAAGTCAATGAAATAAATGGTTTATAGTCAAATGTAGAAGAATTCTAGGGTCATTTATTTTATAATGTTCTGGTGTTATTTTTACCCAAGCGCTAGTAAGACAATGCACGGCAGTGTTCGGTTTCTCCACAATGTTTTATTCTACTTTACATTAAATAATGATTCTGCACTAAATGTCCTGCCCTGCTTGGGGAGAACAGTTGTGACTGCAGAGGCCAATACACAGCATGTGCCATCAATTCATCCGAGCGACTTACAACACATCGATGTTGAATTTGTAAAGTCGCTTGTCTTCGACTGTACATGGGGAAAACAATCTCTAGCTGAAAATAAGAACCGAGGCTTCCGTTGACCCTCCTTCCTGCAGATTGTCATATTTTGGCGTTAGAAGGGTACCAATGGATCATCTAGCCTCAGGGTTCTCACACTTGGGGTTGCTAAACCTGTATTCTTCCGAGGAGAAAGCCAAGAAAGAGAAGAGGGAGAAGAAACAATGTCTACTCTTTACCATCGTTCAAAAATAGGCAGTGGCGATTTAATAATCCCCTGGATTATTAAATTACTCTGGGACCCGATCTCAGAGTAAGGGCGAGCCCACCTCGCTGAGGGAGAGCCAGCAAGACCGGGTAGGACACCCCCTGAGCGTATTAGAGACGCCCTTCTTTGCATCTGAAGAAGCCCCCATTTATGCTGCCATCTTTTCAAAGCTTAAAATAATTAGAAATTTAGAGCAACAGCCAAAATGAGCACCTAAATTATCTTGGAGATTTTCTGAAAACATTATTCATCAATAACAAATGAGCCTGATTAAAAAAAATAAACTCCTCTGTCATTGAATTCTAAGAGTAATGTAGGAAATCGATCGCCCTCATCATGCAGAGGCTGAGGCATCTCCATAGCTTGTGCCATCGCCCCAGCCTCTGCGATGAAGCTGCGCACGTTAAGGATGGAGGTGAATCACTAAGGGTTCACTGGTACATGAGATCCAGGCTGGCGGAATAAACTGACCAACACAGGGATTCCGGAGCCAGATTCACAGAAGACTCAATTCCGTCAAGAAGAGTAGAAAGAAAATGTGTAGGACTTTCGTTCCACATCGGGGAAAATGAGCCTTTCACGTGTTCTCCCTTTCTTCCTCTGAGGAGGAGATCCATGCTAAGTGCATGTTAGTTTGGGCTGTGGATGAGGAAGTGCGGTGCGTGACCCCGTGAAGGGGGCAGCCGGGGGGTTCCCTGAGGACCACTCTTCTCTCATGGATCTCGTCTGGGACCAAATGGATAATGCAGGCAGGTCTAGGGAGGAAATGCCTGCTGGCCCGGGAGGAGTTGAGCTAAGAGGCCGGAAACTGGACTGTGTGACGTATCCAGGAATATACACCATTTATTTTCAAACGAAATGATGGGTTATCTGTTTCGTTTGAAAATGGGTTATCTGAACTTACATACCAGCTACTAAATATTGGCACAAACTTTCTCGATGTACAAGGTATAAAACCCGGGTCCGCTCTGGCTAGAAAGCCTGCCGCCTGACATCATCTCAGCACCGCCATGAACTCACTGCTCTCGTGACACCAGCCTTCTGACATCAAACCGAGTCCCTTGAGGTTGTCTGTCACATCCTTCCTTTTCTAGACCCAGGGCCTCTCTCTTCCCGGCACTTGGTTAGACTTGGATTGACGTTGCCACAAGGCAGGACTCCTTGCCTTGTCTGGTGTTTGTATTCCTTTGTTTCTTTTCAAACACCTGAATCTCTGGGTGGTTTGCCTTCTGTGGTTGACCAGAATCTTGAGCAGTTTCTATCATCTTCAACAGGAAGATGTTGAAGGAACAGGAGTCACTCCAGAGAAGAATCCTATAAGGCAGGAGTACTTAACAAGGGGGCTGTTTATCTCAGAGTAGATCCAGACATGCCACCAGGCATAGTATGGTCCCTTGCAACCGTGTAACTAAGAGCTAGGCTACTGTCTGCCTTTAGGCTGGAAGCAACAAGGGGAAAAAATATTAGCGCCTAATCCAGAGGGAAAGGGTCATGTAGGGTCAGTATGTCTGGGAAGAGATGTGACCTTGGGCCTTTGCACCTTGGAGCAGAACCAGGTGGAAGGGACTTTCAAGGAGGTAAGAGGAGGCCTCCCATTCCTGCTCTCCTTCAGCTGCCCCATGCCCCTTGCTGTGGACATGAGCTGGGTGTATGAGCAGACGACTGTCACTGTGTCTGTTCGTGTCTGGCATCCGTAGGTGAGCACGTGTGAGCACTGCACGGCACACCCCATCCAAGATTCTGGAATTAAAAAGGTCATCATGCAAGCATGGCTGTCACGTCTCTTACTCTGTGCTGGGTCTCATGAAGAAGAGAGACTTAGGCACAACATCAAAACATGTAAAATACAATGAAGAACACTAAAACAGAGGTCAGCACAGGATGAGGAGGGACAAGGGCGAGCCATGGCTGTTGAACCCTGTGCTAAACATCTGTGGTGGGTATTTTGTTATCCATTAACCAAAACTCTCCAACGGAGGAACCAAGGTCAGGATAACTGTGTAAGTTGTACAACAGATACTTGTATGCTTGGATTTAATTTTGAGAACCTCGGAGGCTGTGATCTACATGGAACCTAGCTCTCGGGATAAAGCAGGGATGCCGGAGAGTTCTGTGTGGTAGGCTCACCTCTGATGATTGGCCAAACTATTATCTAAGATCACAGAAATAAGTGCAGTGGTTTCAATATTACCTCCTCCTCTGTAGAAAAAGACCCCCTAAGCCATGTGAATTCCTGGATGAAGCTTCTACTTAGTTTGTCTCTTCTTCCCGTTACTAGATGGAAAGTTTGTGACAGACTTGGTCTGCCCAATGCCCCTGCTGTGCCATACCCTGGAACGGACAGTCTACAATCACCTTGCTTTATCTACTGGACAAAAGTCATTATGGCCTTAACTTCAAAATGATGAAACCTGGACTTAGCAACCCTCCATGCATTTACAACCCCTGAATCCTGGCTCTCTAGCTTCAAAACCCATGTCTATTTCTCTAGGAAACACGTCCCTTGTTTTTCCAGCCACACCTTCCCTGGAAATAACATTTTATCACTTATTACATCACTGACATTAGAAGGTCCTCAGGTTGTTCAATCCTCATTTTTTTTTTCCTAATAATTAAGTCTCATGTCTGATCAAAAACAAGTTGAATACCGCTGGGAGAAAGGACAGAATGTTTTCTTGCACCAAATGAGTAAGCAGGTATTGGTCATTTCATGTCCTGTTCAGATAAGGATGAGAGATGTTCTCCGTACCAAGAAATCTTCTGCCTAAGTGTGGCTCTAGCAGGTGAGCTCAATGTCAGACCTAAGATGGATTGGCTAGAGGGTTCACCTGCCATGTGGTTCTACATCACTGTGGGTCATTTTAGTAAGGAGTTCAACTATAAGAAATAAATTTCAAAACTACTATAAGAACCACAAGCCCCACCCTGTTGAACATCCGGAATTAGAAGTTAACAATATAAAATACTAAAACTTTACTATCAAAGCCCTTCCTTTCTTCCTCCGGCCTTCAGTTGTTTTCTGTCTTTGTTTGGATTCCGTCTTTTTATTTAGTCCAATTTAATTTGCATGAGATACCCATGATTATCAAAAAGAAGGTCTAGTGAAGATATTTACAAATTGATTGGAGGGGGCAGGTGGGTACCTTAGGGCCTGAGCTAGTCAGAGTTGAGGGAATCCACCATCTGATAGACGGAATCTTTGCACTTCTCAAAGTTGTTTATTGAATTCCTAACCCTTGCTGTGATGGCTTTTGGAGGTGGGCCTTTGGAGGTAAGTAAGTTATGAGCTGGAGCTCTCATGATGAGATTAGTGCCCTTATAAAAAGAGACAAGAGATGCTCTCTCCCTCTGCCATGCAAGGGTACAATGAGATGACAGCCATCACTGAACCAGGAAGCAAGTTCTCACTCGACCTTGAATCTGCCTTTATCTCAGACTTTCCAGCCTCTAGAACCATGTGAAATAAATTTAAACCACTCAATCCAGGGTACTTTGCTATGATAACCTAAAAGTTCTAAGACATGCCCAGTATTCGACACCTACAACCCAGGGGGTCTGTGTCTATTTCTTTGCCTTTTTCAAGTGCCAGGGAACAGGGCCATCACACAGTCAACGGACCGTTGTTACATAAACAGTGAGAAGGACACCATAGAATAGGGATATCAAGAAAGCAGAGATAGGTCAACCTACAACGTAATTTTTAAATGATGTATATTGTTTTTACTTTTGTTTATTAGTTTTTGTGGAGTATTTCTTATGCATAAAACTTGCTGCAGAAGCCCAATATATCATAAGGATAAAAACAGAGTAAATTGAGCTGCAGGAACTCCAGATGTCCATCCTGAGCCTTCTGCTTCTACTAAGTGTTAGGCAGTGAGAAAAGAGAGAAGATGCATGGTTCCCAAATATTCCCTAAGGGGCACCAAGAGAGCGGGTAAGTAGGGACACCAAAAGAAGTCACCGGGAAGAAGAGAAAAGGCAACCCAACAGCTTGAACAGCTTAAAAATAGCATGGCGCATGGGAAAGGACCACACCGGAAATACCCACTTGGGTACCAGCTGATGGAGCCTGCTGATGTGCATTTAGTGGGACAGGTAAACCCACCGTGAAACTGTGACAAACAAAGACTGTAACAGGTAGGAACATGACACCAGGGGAACAAAACCAGGGAAAAGCTAGCTGTGCCTGTGTCAGCAAACGCTTCCAAGTGGGGTCAGTGGGGTGCTCTAAGCATTGCTTGGAACTCTGCATTCAGTGGCAGGAGAGAGGGCATTTCTGGCAGTGAAGCTATTTTATTCTTCAGGCCAGTTCCTCAGAACATTTTAATAGGAAAATGATAAGACACGCCTCCTATATCCCACACACCAATCTGGGTGGGGTATGGTATCTACAGGTCTGGAAAAGGAAACCGGGATCAAAACACCTGCCAGTGGGACACTTACTTAAGGGAGAAATCCGAAGGTCCAGTCTCACGGTGACTAAGGAGGACACTGAGTAAAGATCGGTTTGAGATACATTTAGGAAATTCATTTAGGAGAATATCTACATGACGTTCTTCCCCAACAACATGAAGCCAACATATATTCTTTGTCAGAAAATACTTTCAGAGGTAGAAAAGTAGCAAGAGATGAAGCGAGAAAAGCAGTTTATAGAATTACTTCTCCAGAACCCATCCATTCTCTCCTCGGTTTCACCGCAATTGACATATCAAGCCTCATGTAAAAAGAAAGAGGACTTACAGACAGAGTTTTTATGGCTACTGTCCTTGCTGGGCATCATCTTGACTCCTCTTGACTTCAGTTCAATCGCCTTTTTCACTGAAAGAAACCAAAGAAAGCCATTAGTAGGTACGACTCAAAGAGATCCCATAAAGTAGTGCTTTATGCTCACAGCATTTCCAGTCGTGACTGCTTGCCTACCAAGCTCTGGAAAATGGGACACGTTCTAAGAGGTTAATGATGCTGCAAAGAAAATGAAGTATAAGAGCTTGTGAATAATTAATGCAAGGCTATCAAACAGCAAGATCATATCTTGTAACTGCAGTGACAGAAACTAGAAATAATATGCGATACAGTGTAACTTCTCCATCTGAAGTCACTCACCAGTAGCAATGGCCAGTCTAGAAACCATGATCATTCTCCAGGTACTCAAGGGGATTGCTCTCTCAGTGTATGTGCGGTGACTATAGAGCTTTCTAAATCTGCTATATTCACGATAATTTGTAGACACAATTGAAAGTTGCTCATTTATTTATTCACATAGTTATCTGACCATGCAAAGTTTAACAAATATGCATTGATGGGGAGCAAACATGGGAAAGCATGTTCTGAGTGCTGGGGATAAAATATTCAATAAAATGTTAAATAAAAGAATGCCAATCCTTCCAGATGCTTATTACCTATAGATAATATTTTTAAAAAATCATCTATGAAATTGATTTCTAAAGTCATAGTTATCAGGTTTAAATTTAAGTAACTTTATTATTCTAGATCCTACATCAGACATTTAAAGAAGTTCTAATTTTCTGGTCATTTCTGGGGAAAAAAAAAAGTGAGGAGGCATTTATGGGAAGAAACTAGAAAATAATATTTTAATTTAAACAATTTAATGTTTTAAATATTAAAATTGTATTCTTTTTAATTAAATTAATAGTTTAATAATATTTATAATAAATAAATGTAATATTTAGTTTAAACAGTAATGGTTTACATGAATGAACCTGGACCTAGAGTGGCTGAAAGCATGCAGACCTGAGTTTGAATCTTTGCTAACAACTCGTTAGCTATGTGGTCTGGATAAGTTACTCAGAGTCTGTTAAACTATCTGTAACGTGGTGTGCCATGGTTAGATTTATGTGTCGACTTGACTGGGTTACAGACTTTCCAGATACTTGATGAATAGTATTCTGGGAGCTTCTGTGGGAGGGTTTTTTGAATGTGATTAACATTTAGATCAACTGGGACACATGGTTGTCTCAGTCAGGTAAGGGTCTGACTTTGATTTCAGCTCAGGTCATGATCTTAGGGTCAGGGGATTGAACCCCATGTTGGGTTCTATGCTCAGCATGGAGTCTCCTTGGGATTCTCTCTCTCCCTCCACTGCTTCCCCCATTCTAGATAGATAGATAGATAGATAGTCTTTAAAAATTTACTCAACTGAGTAGAGCAAATTGTTCTTCCTAATATGGGTGGGCCATATCTAATCAGTAGAAGGTCTGTAGGGAAAAAATGCTGACATTCTCATGAATAGGAAATAATTCTTCCTGCTTACCTGCCTTCATTTTGAGATATTAGTTTTTTGGTTTTTTTTTGTTTTGTTTTGTTTTCCTGCCTTAAAATTCCAACTGAAACATCAGCTCTTCCTGGGTCCTGAGTCTACCAGCCTTTGGACAGGGACTACACCATCAGCTCTCATGGTTCCCTAGCTTACCCACTCATTGTACAGGTCTTGGGACTTCTCAGCTCCCATTACTGTTGAGATCCAGTTTCTTATAAAAAAAATATTACATGCATCTTACTACTTCTGACTCTCTGGAGATCCCTAATACAGTGGGATGCTGATATCAAAAGCAGAGTTATTAATGCTGTGCAGGAAGGTTTAAATGTTCAGCATAACAGATGTCCCTGAACATAGTAGACTCAGTCTATGATGGTGTTTGCTATTACTTTCCTATCTCCATGGTCACATGTTTGCCCTAGCTGTGGCCCCAGGAATTGTCCTCTGGGATTGTCCTCCCGTGGCTCATGTCAATGAACCTCTGTTCCTTCTCCACTCTGCCACCATCCGGCCACACTATTTTCCAACCTTCTGGCTATCAGGTCTCTGCAACTCTGTTTCTCAGAGTCCCACCTCCCAGTTTTCACCTCACTCTTCACAAGGACATTGGCTGCCAGCTTACATTTTGGGAACCATCTTCAAACGCTATGGTTTTTAATTCTCCCACAACTCAGTTATGTCTTGTACAGAACTTTACTCATAATAGAACGCCAGGAAACCAAGGCTCACGGATTTGTAGAACGTGCACATGGGGAAGATGTGTGACTTGGATACAGATCTTCTCACTCAGGACCCAAGACCCTCCGTGTGCTCGGCCAGCTTGAGTGTGGAAGGCACGAAGGTAAAGTCCCCCTAACAGGAAGGAAGCTGAACATGGAAGACAGCCTTGCCCTTGGACTTCAGAATCACCCGAGTGTCACCAAAGTTGAAGGAAAGGATTGTTTATGGATACTTTTACTTTTTTGTTTTTCTTTCTGAAATGGGATAAAAGCTGATTCTCCATCATTTTCCACCTCTCCCTTAAAAAGAAAGATTTTACATTTGAGGAGACAATTCCTTCATGTTGGCACTGACAACACCTTTTTAGGTAGAAGGGACCTTTGCAAACACCTCCCCTGAGGAGGGAATCACAGGAAGTTTCTTTGGAAGAAACGGAGATAGCCATTACCAGAGTGCTGGCCACTGAGCAGATCCAGGATTTGGGATTTAGGAGTGGACAAGACAAAGCTGCCATCAGATGGGTAAAGTGAGGGGTGGCAGCTTTCACCAAAGCTGAGATGCACAACAAGCCTAGGTAACACATGGCGGCAAGCACCAGGAGTCAGTCTTCTCCGCCTGCTCCCTCCTCATCCGCCCTTCTGCTCATCCTTATCTCCGCGTGGCGGGAAAACGAGCTCTGGTACCTGCTCTCATCACAGTGCTGGTGGCAGCAGCGATTGTGTCCGTCAGACTCCCTGCAACAATGTTTTAATTTGAACTGGTGAATGCCTCCGTGTGTGTCACCCATCATAAGCACTGTTTTGTGCCGAAATAACTTTGTCTTGAAGTTACTCAGGAGAGAGGCAGTGAGCGCACAATAAATAAGAGACAGGGATCAATGGGAGATAATAACAAACATAAAACTGAAGCAAACGTCACCCAGATAAACAGACAGAACAAACAGGACTCCATGCACGCAGAAAGTATGGAGAAATAAAAAGAGTAGCTTTCACGGTGCGATAATGACGTCTAAATACCCGGGACCGATCTGGGAGTTTGATGGATTCGGGAACTTTGCAAATAAGTCTATGTAGTTGTGTGAAGCTCAATCCACCAAGGGTTTTTCCTCCAATAAAATGGTGACGCGCAGCTGATGCCAATGTGCTCCACTGAGTCCTGATTTACGACAAATCGCTGGTCTTCCGATTGCACGGCACTGGCTCCTGGCAACATTGTCAAGAAAGGGCGGCTGACTTGCCCACCCTCCAAGGGTCCCTCCTCTCATGGTGCCCTTTTCCTCCCCCAGCTCCCCACAGACCTGAACCCAGAGTTCCTCTGACCAGGAAAGATGCAGGGGGTGAGGGAGAGAGTAGGGCAGGCAGATGGGGCTTCTCCAGAATCATGGCTCTCCCAGGACAACCTCTGCCAATAGCCTGAAGTTGTTCACAGATTTAAGTGTTTACCCCATTTGCTCTCAATTCTTAGAAGGAATCACAAAATCACACTTCCTGATTGGTAACAATACTAATTCCTGGGTCAACTTCAAGACGTATGGAATCAGCAACCCTGGAGATAAGCCCCATCTTCAAACTTCGTACTTTTAGCAACCAGTTTTGCTTTGTTTTTCTCTTTTTGCTTTGTTTTCCTTCCTCTCCATTAGTTTGTTTTCTTTTTGGGGGGTCAGGGGAGGCAACTGGATAAATGCGAAGGTTCGAGCCTGAGAGTCACTGGTCGATCTCCCTTAGATTATTCCCCAGTAATTCAGACTCCACGCCTCAAACAGACACATCAGTCCCCCCTTTCCTATAAGGAAACTGAAGCAGGTAAAAGTCTAGCACCAATATTTGCAGATGAAGCAAGGGAAAGACTGAGACGGAGCAGGGGCAAGGATGTGTTACTTTGTTTCACATGTTCACTCTTTTTGTTTTTTCTTTTACTCTAATCTGTCAGGGTCAGGATAAACCTCACTCCAGAGAGAATCACCACCATACTGAAATGCCAATGGCTTTTCATAACCACGTTTAAAGTGGCAGAAAGCTGAGACCTAAGTGCGACTGTTCCTTCGTAATGCGGCAGCTTTCCCTATCCGTTCCAAAGGGAGCGTCCTTCCCTCCCTGCGTCCACGACTGCTTCCTAATCAAGCTCAGTCCCGGATGCTTCCCAGGTTCCCTCCCCTGACCCTGGCAGGGGACATCACAGAGGTGCTCATGCTTCTTAGACCTCTACTGGGAAGCCAAGTCATATCTTCTAAGACTCATATCCCCTCAGCTTCCATTGCCTAAAACGGTGCTTTACCTGTCAGGAAAAGCTCAGATCATTTCAAGTAAGTAAAAGAAGTGCAAAATGATTTCAAAAAATTAATTTACTAAAGTCGGGACCAGGAACCGCTGAGAAATCTTAACCAACCAGAGAAGAAATTGTTTCGTGCATACACATCAACCATGGACACATCTGAGGAACTCAAGGTTTGCAATAAAAAATATAAACCCTGTTAATTGCACTTATTATTGACTCCGGGGATTATCATAATTCATTAGTTTTATTAATTTAATATAAATGTATATATAATATATATAGTTATATAAAAGACTCAAGTTTCTAACATGTATACAAATGAAGTTATCGGAGCTTTCTTATTGTCAGAAATATTCTTGTTCTGTTCATCTTGCAATTATTTAATCAAAATGTTTTTATTAAATCTGATAAGTAAGCAATTATATCCTATAAGCTATTAATCTTCTGTATCTATGTTGTCTTTTCATATTTTCCCCTTAGTAAATATGACTTATTTCAAATTTCATTTTTATATCAATTTATTCTTGAATTAGTGGCAACAGCATTCTTTTTTTTATTTAATTGTGTAGTGTTAGTCACCATACAGTATGTCATTACTTTTTGATGTAGTGTTTCATGATTTTTCGTTTGCATGAAACACCCAGTGCTCCATGCAATCTGTGTCCTCCTTAATAGCCATTACCAAGCTCACCCATCCCTACAGCACCCTCCCTTCTAAAACTGTTTGCTTCCTGGAGTCCATAGTCTCTCATGGTTCATGTCCCACTCTGATTTCTCCCAATTAATTTTTCCCTTCTCCTAATGCTCTCCATGTTATTCCTATGTTCCAGAAATAAGTGAAAACATATGATAATTGACTTTCTCTGTTCTCAGCAGAATCTCCTCCAGTCTCATAAAGTCGATGCAAAAGTTGGGTATTCATCCTTTCTGATGGCTGAGTAATATTCCATTGTGTGTAAGACCCACATCTTCTTCATCCATTCACCTCTTGAAGGGCATTTTGGCTCGTTCCACAGTTTGGCTATTGTGGCCAATGCTACTATGAACACTGGGATGCATATGGCCTTCTTTTCACTACATCTGTATCTTTGAGGTAAATACCCAGTAGTGCAATTTCTGGGTCATAGGGTAGCTCTATTTTTCATTTTTTGAGGTAACTCCACACCATTTTCAAAAGTGGCTGCACCAACGTGCATTCCCAACAACGTAAGAAGGTTCCTTTCTCCACCACCTCTCCAGCATTTGCTGTTTTTTGCTTGCTGAATTTTCCATTCTAACTGGTGGAAGGTGATATCGCAATGTGGTTTTGATTTGAATTTCCCTGTTGGCTAATGATGATGAAGCCTTTTTCATCCATTAGCCATTTGTATGTCTACTTTGGAAAAGGGTCTGTTCGTGGTTTTTGCCTATTTTTTTGATTTGATTATCTGTTTTTTGGGTGTTGAGTTTGAGAAGTTCTTCATAGATCTTGGATATCAGCCCTTTGTCTGTACTGTCATTTGCAAA
Source organism: Mustela erminea (assembly GCF_009829155.1). Classification (NCBI taxonomy): domain Eukaryota; kingdom Metazoa; phylum Chordata; class Mammalia; order Carnivora; family Mustelidae; genus Mustela; species Mustela erminea. The sequence continues at coordinate 37,056,690 of NC_045634.1, read as the reverse complement.
TATCTTCTCCCATTCTGTGGGTTGCCTCTTTGTTTTCTTGACTATTTCCTTGGCTGTGAAGAAGCTTTTTATCTTGAGGTAGTTCCAAAAGTTCTTTTTCTATTTTGTTTCCTTTGCTCTTGGAGATGTGCCTTGAAAGAAGTTGCTGTGCCAATGTCAAAGAGGTTGCTGCTTGTGCTCTCCTCTAAGATTTTTATGGATTCCTGTCTCACACTAAGGTCATTCATCTATTTAGAGCTTATCTTTGTATATGGTGTAAGAGAATGGTCCAGTTTCATTCTTCCCTATATGGCTGTCCAATTATCCCAGCACCATTTATTGAAGAGACTGTCTTTTTTCCATTGGATATTTTTTCCTGCTTTGTCGAAGATTATTTGACCAGAGTTGAGAGTTCCTAGTTCCTATCTGGGCTCTCTACTCTGTTCCATGAGTGTGTGTGTGTGTGTGTGTGTGTGTGTGTGTGTTTTAGTGCCAATAGCATGCTGTAATATAGCTTGAAATCAGGCAACATGAGGCACCCAGGCTTGTTCTTCTTTTTCAAGATTTCCTTTGTGATTCAGGGCCTTTTCTGGTTTTATACCAATTTTAGGATTGTTTGTTCCAGCATTTTGAAAAATGCTGTTGGTATATTGATTGGGTTGGCATTCAAAGTATAGATTGATCTTGGCAGCATAGACATTTTAGTGATGTTTATTCTTCTGATCCATGAGCATGGAATGTTTTTCCATCTTTTTGTGTCTTCTTCAATTTCTTTCCTAAGTGTTCTGTACTTCCAAGAGTATAGATCCTTTACCTCTTTAGTTAGGTTTATTTCAAGCTATCTTACGGTTTTTGGTGCTATTGAAAATAGAATCAATTCTCTAATTTCTTTTTCTACAGTTTCATTATTGGTGTCTACGAAAGCAACTGATTTCTGTGTATTGATTTTGTACCACATTACTGAATTGCTGTATGAGTTCTAGTAATTTGAGGGTGGAGACTTTTGGGCTTTCCACATAACTACCATGTCATCTATGAAGAGAGAGAGTTTGACTTCTTGGCCTATTTGAATACCTTTACTTACTTTCTTTCTTTCCTTCCTTCACTCCCTCCTTCTTTGTTTTTTGTCTGATTGCTATTGTTAGGACTTCTAGTACTATGTTGAACAACAGTGGCGAGAGTGGGCATCCTTCTCATGTTTCTGATCTCAATGGGAAGGTTCTAAGCTTTTCCCCATTGAGAATAATATTCACTGTGGGTTTTTCATAGATGGATTTTATGAAGCTGAAGAATGTTCCCTCTATCCCTATACTCTGAAGAATTTTAATCAGGAAAGGATGTTGTATTTTGTTAAATGATTTTTCTGCATCATTTGAGAAGACCAGGTGGTTCTTGTCTCTTACTAATTTGTTCTATCACATTGGTTGATTTGCCAATCTTGAACCACCCTTGCATCCCAGGGATAAATCCCACCTGGCCTTGATGGGTAATCCTTTTAATGTACTGTTGGATCCTGTTATCCAGGATATTGTTGAGAACTTTGGCATCCATATTTATCAGGGATATTGGTCTGAAATTCTCCTTTTTGAATGGTCGAGAACACACAGACTCCACCTCTGCAAACCCTATTGAACACTGTAGCCTCGCAGAGGAGGTGTGCACCCCCCTCCCCGCCACATCTCAGAGGTTGCCTGAGGCCCTCGCTCATCTCTGCACCCCCCTACTACCAAAACCATGAGGAATGCTGGTCCCAGTGATCCCGGTTCCAGCGGCTGCTGTTCCTGGGACCGCTGACTCAAGCCCAGGGCAGCTCCTCTCAGCCATGGCAGCTGCCAGCCCCAGGGACCACCAACTGGAGCCCACATCAAATGCCCTCAGCCCGGGTGGTGGTGGTGGAGGTAGCAGAGGCAGCCCTGGTGGCTCCGACAGCCACTAGCCCCAGGGACTGTGGACTTGAGCCTGCGTGGGCGGCAGCAGCTACGGTCTGTCCTGGGACCATGGGCTTAGGTCCACACCTGTGGCCGCCCAGAATGAGTCCTTATGTCCCCTTGTTCTTTTTCAGCACTGTTGTCAGTCCCTTCCCTTCTTGCAGCCACCGGTCTCCAAACTAAGGCGGGTCCCCAAGCACAGGGCGTTTTCGCACCGGAGTGTTACCCCAGGAGCTGGCTTCTGGGGCTCCCTCCTCCTTCTGTCTGTCCCACACTCGCAGCTCCTCTGTGCCTCTCACTGAGGATCCTCTGCCCCCGCAGACATCCAGAAGTGTGTGACCTTACGTTGTGGCTGACTTCGTGGGGGTCCAGAGTGTGCTGGGGGGAGTAGCTAGCTCAATTCAGGGGACCAGTTGAAACGGGGTGTCCTACTCCTCCGCCAACTTGCCACAGTCCAGCAACAGCATTAAAAGAGATTGTGCCCTATCGGTTTTTGGCATATTTTTTGTTTAGAAAAAACTAAACTTGGATTATCTCGGAGTTTTGTCAATGTTTTTTGAAGAGAAAAATAAATGTTTTGAAAGTAATTTATCTTGAGGGATTCCAGTGGTTTGCATGCTTTTATTATAAAACTCACTTTTCCCCCTAAGAACATTTATATCCTAATTTTTAAAAAATGCTTTCAAAATAGTCAATTGCTTCATTAACAGATCTAATCACCTAGCACCCCCAGCCAAACTATTTAACATTTCTTCATGAGATTTCACCGTTTATAATGAGTGCTCAAAATTCAAATTAGTTTAAATTCAACTTAAATTAGTTCAAAATTCAAATTAGTTTAAAAACACATTAAAAGATTTTTATTATTTATTTTTAAAATTGCTTTTTTTAAATTTTTCTTTATTTATTTATGAACTTTATGTATTTATTTGATAGAAAGAAAGAACAACCAGGGGAAGCAGCAGGGGAAGCTAGAGAAGCAGACTCCCGCTGAGCAGGGAGCCTGATGTGGGACTTGATCCCAGGACTCTAGGACAATGACCTGAACTGAAGTCAGACACTTAAAACAACTGAGCCACCCAAGCATCCCTAAAAATTTTTTAAACAGCAAAGCAAATGCATCTAGAGTTAAATAACCGAAGTTTCACTAAATATGTAAGTATTTACTCAGTTTCCTGTTGTTAATTATGGTTCATGCGGACAGCACATACAGTAATTATGTCTGTTATCACGGAGGACAGAGACGTTCTCCCGTCTAAAATCAGAATCTCTACATCCATTCTAGAGCTCAGCACCAAAAACACTGTGCCATCATTTTTCCTCCTTTTGCATAACCTTTTTTTTTTTCCTTTTCTGCTGGATCAATTACACTCTCATGCTGTTTTGCTTTGCTTCCCATGATTATAACCCTCACAAAACGAAGGAGCAGCAAGAAAGTAAGCATGCAGAGACTGAAGAGATTCATGGTCCACACTCCCCTACAGAGGCCACCGTCCCTGTTTTGTCATTTCTTGGGGAGCAGGGAGAGGAAAGTCCTCAAATAAACTGTTATATTGATACAGTGTTTCCCTCCCTCCCCTTACCTGCTGGACGAGTTCCATGACCCCAGGGGATGCCCGAAATGCTGGCGAGCACAGAACCCTGTCCAATCTATGATTTCTCATGCACACCTATGTTAAAGTGTAATTTATAAATTAGGCGCTGTAGGAGATTAACAAGAATAACTAAGAATCCAATAGAGCAGCTATACCTATATAGAGTTATGTGAATGTGCTCTTTCTCTCTCCCGAAACATCTTATTGTCCTGTGCTCACCCCTCCTGTGACAGGTGAGATGAAAAAATGCCCGGGCCGAGAGACGAAGGGACACAACTGACCCAGGTGTTGTGACCTAGGCGGCTGCTGATGTTCTGAGGGGGCCTCAGGAGGGGAACCTCTGCTTCCCACTCAGCTCCCCAGGGGACGGAGGCCAGAAAGCCAGGCTCCAGAGAAGAGGGACCGCTGTCCCCCTCCCACCTCCCTGGAGTCTGAAATCAGTCCTGAACAAGGTGAGCTCTACCTTCCCTGTCGCTAAACGTTCTGGCCGTTTCTCCACTAGCACATCCCCACTGTAGCGGTGACCGTCAGCTCCTGCTGCACACAGGGCACCCACACCCCCAGAGAGCCCTGCTCTCCGGGCGGTTCCCCTAACCCACTGGCCATCCTTGTCCCCAGGCTTCCTGGTTTATCATCTTGTACTTGAAATTTCCCTGTGACTCCCTCGGCCACATACCCAAAAGAACTACTGAGTTTGTGGACTAAAATATCATTACTGTTATGTTATTAATACTGAATATTTTGTAAAATTAATACACATTTGACACTACACAAAATGCTGTATATACACCTTGTGCATCGCATCACAATGTTGTAAGAGTTCCGCTACGGTTACAGTCCTTTCCAGAAATTTACCACAATGAAGTCAAATAACTTATCCTCAGTTATGCAGCTTGAGAGGTGCTGCTCTTACTGGAACTGAAATCTGATTCTGGAGCCAAAGCTGCCTCCTTTATAGATTACGCCACTTACTTTAACCACTCTGTAGATTTCAAATTTTTCTTGTTGTTTTATCTATCATAACATGTAATACTTAAATATTTGTATATTAGTAGACATATCTTTTTTTTAAGATATTTACTTATTTGTCCGAGAGAGCATGAGTACAAGCTGGGCAGGTGGTGCAGGGAGAGGAACCCGCAGGCCCCCCGCTGAGCAGGGAGCCCAGTGCAGGGCTGGGTCCCGGGACCCTGAGACCATGACCTGAACCAAAGGCAGACACTTCACCGACTGAGCCACCCAGGCATCCCTAGATGTGTCTTCTTAAAACATTTAAGTTTTCAAAATCAGAATGTGATTTGCTCTTTAAGTAGTTACTGAAGAAATCTTTTAATAAATTTGTATGTTAGTTGCTTAAACTTCAATGTCTGTTAATAACAATCCTGTTACAACCACAGGTATGCAGTGAGCCACGCACACACATTAGTGTTCTTTTTCCATAGGATACATTTACTTATGACTGAGTCATATGCAGACATGGCAGAACATTTGGGAAAACCTAACAATTATCAGAAAGAAAACAAAAGTGACTGAAAAGAAGCATCTAAAGATGACCACTCTTTTTACTTTTAATGTATTTATTTCCAACCCTATCTTTATGTATTGCATATGTAAGTAGTTGGGCTATAGAGGTAAAAACACATATGTGACATTTACAGAATACAAATAACACTGTCAATACATTTTTATCTACTTTTATGACTGCTCTGAGCATTTTTCCTTGTCATTCGTTTATTTTTTAAACCAGACTTACTGAGGTCACTAAATAGTTTTGAAAAACTAGTTTTGAAAAAAAATGCTTTCCATATATTTAGTTCCTTTATGATCAGACATTAGCCTTTTCTCACTTCTTACAACTGTATTTAATACCAAACACCTTTTGACCATATCAGCAAGCTCTGACCACTTTCATGGAATAAATTAGAATTAATATTCTTCAGTCAAAGCTCTTAACCTGTAGTATAAAACTGATTTTTAGAAAAACTGTATCAGTTAATTTCAGCAGTTGATTTAAGAATATCTTGACTATAGTACTTTTGCCAATGTGGAATTTTAGCATAAAAATAAAATGTTTACTAAGTTGGCAGTTAAAAATGCTATCCATTATATATGCATTTAAATTAATGAATATGTTTATTCATTTATTTTTTGAGATAAATCTTACTATCATTATCTCTTGGTCCATACATTATTTTATGGGAAGCTTGTTACTACTATATATAGAATATATATTATTTGTGCATATATACATACTACTATATATATACCATATATATATACACACACATATATCTGTGTGTATGAGTGTGTGTGTGTGTGTTGCATATGTAATTATGTACTTCCTTGTAATTTAAGTTGTCAGGGAAAAGAACATTCAGGATTTAATTGGACCACATTGGGACTGACAGACTTTTCCTTAGCTCTGTAGTGATTTATCGCCCCCATAAGGTATTTTAGGCCGTTTCCTTCAGAGCAGAAGGGGGCAGAGGGACAAGGGATGTAAGGGAGAAGGTAGGCGTAGCATCTGGAGACGTTCTGAAGAAGGGGAGGAGGAGGAGGGGAGGAAGAGAAGGAGAAGGAAAGGCAGAAGGAAGAGGGAGAGAAGGGGAAGGCAAGGGGAGGGGAGGGAAGACGGAGAGGGAGAGGAGAGACCTCACGTGGAATCACGTGCCCCAGAAAGGGCGTTTCTCACTGCACCATCTTCCATGTGTTAGACGTCGAACTTATCCAGAGGGTTATTAAAAGCAGAATCAGGGCGCCTGGGTGGCTCAGTGGGTTAAGCAACTGCCTTCGGCTCAGGTCATGATCCTGGAGTCCCGGGATCGAGTCCCGCCTCGGGCTCCCAGCTCCACAGGGAGTCTGCTTCTCCCTCTGACCTTCTTATCGCTCATACTCTCCCTCACTGTCTCTCTCTCAAATAAATAAAATATTTTAAAAAAAAAAAAGCAGAATCATTTTAGAAAACCCCAATAAAGATTTTGTGTCTTTTCCCCTTAACACACTCTTCATGCCGCCATTCACTTCATGGAGGCTCTCCACTGCCATGTCCCCAGCGCTCCCAGCCGGCCTATGAGAAGCCACCGGTCTCAGCAGTGTGTGCCACCACTTTGTGAAATGTCCCATTCACAGAATGGCCGACTGTCCTGAAGTCCAGGCCTCTCCAGTTCAGTCTCACTTTGGTGATTTTCTGAAATCCAAAGCCAAGGCCTCATTTTTTTTTTTTTTCTTACCAAATAAATGAAGGGCTCAAATTTCCATGAGCATGACACTCCTCATTCTTGTTTTGGCATGTAATGCAGATGGTATTTCCTTCAGAGCACAATTCCAGCCTGCCCTCTACCGTTTATTACAAGGAGGACTTCTGTGACTTCTTCTGGAAGGTGAGAGTGAGAGTGTGCCCCCCTCTCTTTTTTTTTTAATTTATTTTTATTAACATATAATGTATTATTTGCCGCAGGGGTACAGGTCTGTGAATCGTCAGGCTTACACAGTTCACAGCACTCACCATAGCACGTACCCTCCCCAATGTCCATCACCCAACCACCCTCTCCCTTCCCCATGCAACCCTCAATTTGTTTTGTGAGATTAAGAGTCTCTTATGGTTTTCTCCCTCCTGATCGACTGTGTCTCTTGGAAGAGCAGTACTAGGAGTTAAGAACATGCCCTACACATAGGGGGAAGCATGAAGCTGGGCCAAGCTGCTTGGGAAAGTTGAACAGGTGTGGACTTTGCTCACACACAATACACTGTCTCCTGGTACTGGGCACACAGTAGACCCTACACGATATACTGCTATGGTCCAAATGCTGGCCCCTCCCCATTCATATGTGGAAGTACTAACCCCAAAGTGCTCCTGTTGGGAGGCGAGGTGTTGAGTCGGTGATCAGGGCATGAAATTAGTGTCCTTACTGAAGAGATCAGACAAATTCCTTGCCCCGCTCTGTGAATCGGAGAATGCACCCTCACCAGAAACTGCGTCTTAGACTTCTCAGGCTCCAGAACTGTGAGGGATAAATACTTGGTGGCTATAAGCTCCCCAAGACTATGGTAATTTGTTACGGCAGCCTGGACAGACAAAGACATACTGAGGGCATTTCCAGGTTTACATCGGTCTAATCCGTGATTCTTTTAATAGGAAAGCACTCGCACTTAAGACAGCATTGATTCTGGAGTTCAATGTGAGATCTAATCATCATTCTGAAACTTGTTATTGCTGTCACCTTGACAGGTTAAGATGTCTCCAAGCCTCAGGTCCCTCTTCTGTTTAATAAAGATGAGGTCTCTAGCCTCACAAGAGTTGTGAGAGTAAATGAGATACATACAAGCACCTGGGTGGGACTTCGGGCCTCCTAGGCATGCAAAGCACTTGAACAATACTTTGTAGCAGAAAGAAGAAGCTTCCAGCTCAGACTGCGTTCCCTGTCAAGTGTTACTATGTCTCCTTTCCTGAGCGGCTTCCCCCAGCTTCACCAACTGTAAACACCCCGATGATCGTCACCAAAGAACTGGGACAGGTCTTACCACCTTAACTTCTAGCAGAGTAATTGGTATATGTATAATCATTATTTTTTAAAAGCTAATAATAAATAAGTAATAAAACAACCTAGTAAAGACAACCCCATTATTTCTATGTTAAAATATACATTTCAGGAACAAACTCCATATAAAATTAGAGTTCATTAAATTAAAATTATAATTATAATAAATATTATATAAATTATGAGATAATAATAGTAAAATAATCTTAAAGAATAAATAAATAAGCACATTAATCATTTTAAATGTAAGTAAGTGGCACCTGGGTGGTGCATTTGGTTAAACGTCCCATTTTTGGTTTTGGCTGAGGTGATCTCAGGGTCTGGGATCAAGCCCTGCGTGGGAATCTGCTCGGAATTCTCTCTCTCCCTCTGCCTCCGCCCCGCCCATTCATGCTCTCTCTTTCTCTCTCAAATAGATAAATCTTTAAAAAATAGATTCAAATAAAAATGAGATAGCACTTTTCAACTACGTCAGTAAACATATTTCTTAATATGTTAAAGCTCAATGTGGGCAAAGGTACTACCGTCAAGATATTCTTATATAGAACTGGTGAGGGAGACAGAGTGAAGCTTTTTAAAAAACAATGTACTTCTGTGGGTGCAGAGTCTTGACTGTTTCTGGCTACTTACAGAAGAAGAAAGTGGATAGAGGAACGGAGGGAACCTTCGGGAACATCTCTCAGCGAGTCCTGGTACCCCCCACCCCTCATTTGTAGTGTAGGTAGAAGCTTCTACTAGATGAAGGTCAGTGTCCACTATTTGCAGAAGCTCTTCAACATGCGCAGGCATCCCTTCAGAGCAGGTGAGTGCACTGAGCGAGACAGTCTCTGACCCCCGTTTCTTCCTGCAGCCACGGACTGTTCAGTGCCTCTAGCGGCGCACAGCATCCAGCAGGAGCTGAAAGTCTTGAAGCCAGAGGACATCGCACAGGCGGGGCGCGCTCACAGCACTTGCGGCCCAAGTCTTTATTCTCCCACACAAAGGACCGGAGCGAAGCGTATCCGTCTTCCAGAACTCGCGGTGAAGCTCAGAGGATTCCTAGTGGTAGACATGCGACCTGAGCGCGGGGGCCTGGTTCCCGGGGCGGCGGCGGAGAGCCTCCAGAGGCGCGCTGTGTTCGCAGCAGCCCGCGCGTGGCGAGCCTCTGACATCTGTCCTTTTGAATAAGGCAAGGATGAGCAGCCCTGAAAGCCGCGATTTCTTTCTCTAGTCTGCCCAGTTCTCAAATACGCACCTTTCACTGGAGCTCCGAAGTCCGGGGGTCCATCTGCCCTTAGGCCAGCGGGGAGAGAGCATGTGCGTGCAGGACTGTAGACTTCCCTTGTGAGGATGCCCGGGAACTGACTGGACAGCCTCTCTACTCAGCTTTGAACAGCCAGCCCTGGCCAGTTATTTGCCGGGATCACAGCAAAAACCCTGACAGTGGGTGAGTTTGGCTTCAGCTATCGAGAATAAGACAACCTCCGATATTCTAGTGCACGGCAGGAGAGAGAAATCTAGTTCAAGAATTTTTCTTTGTGAATTCTAATGGTGTTATCTGTTTAAAATGGTTTCCTCCTCCTTTATGTTCACCTTAATTTTTCTTATTTTGTAAGTATATTATTTTGCTGTTTTCTCCCCAATGCTTTGAGAAAGCCTCATTAATTTCATTAAATGGTCTATTAAATCAAACAATGTGGTGATAAAAAGGGACAGAATTGTAAAATCTTTACATGGGAATAATAAAATTTTTCTCTGAATGAGCCATCCTAAGTGACTTTTGAGTAGTTAATCACAGGGCATCTTCTGAGAGATCCTGGATGAGGGAAACAGCAGGGCATGAAGAACCCCAGGGAGCAGTGCACACTGTCTGATGCAAACACACGGATAAACGTAAGCGCCACCGACTCACATAGACATACACACATAGACACCATCACTTCATCTCCCACCATCACTGAAACCCACAGAAGCCTATTTAAAGGGGGAGGATTTAAAGTATATTGTACATGTAGGGATTTGTCAAAAGCTTGAGTTTTGTTTTGTTTTGTTTTTCTTACCAGTTGTAAGGGATGGACATGCAAATATCTTCAATTTGGGGAGGCAAACATTTGAAGGCAAAGATAAATTTAAATATAATGGCATCAGACTTCCATAGAAGTTCAGATGAACCTGGGAAGTGGATTTCGTAGTCTGAAGCTTCGACAGCTGAGGAGTCGACCCACAGCTGAAATCACGCATCGAGCCTAAATCTAAGACAGTATGTGCTCCAACCTAGGATCTAAAACCATCCTGCATAAAAAATCTCTGCTCTCTCACTTTTGACCTTTTGTCTGATCTTATCTTTTTACCTCCTGCCAACATACCCCCAAATTTTGCCATTAATAACGGACCTTAGAGAAAAAAAAAAAAAAAAAACCACAATAGGCAAAGTCCCTTTGACCATTCAACTGAGGTATGAAATGTGTATGTTGCAGCACAGGCTTTTCTGAGCTGCCTCAGAGCAGCCTTTTTCCGGACTCGAGGTTATGAACTAAAGTTTTTTTAGGTTAGGTTTTCTAATTAGATCACCACGCAAAATATGAATTTTTTTAACTTTGGGTTGTGTTCTGCACATGTGGAAGAAAAATCTTCCCTATGATGAAATGTGGCAGACTAGAGAGAGCCAGGTTGTGTAGGAAAGTGACTGGTTGGGTGTGGCGAGGTCGATATTCCTACCCCCAGATGTGGAGCCAAGAATTCGGTTACGTGAGACTGGAGCAGGGGACCGACGTGGGGGACACTCGCCGGCCTCCAGACGCGGCGGCGAAGAGACGAGACGCACATAGTAACTGTTCTCGAGGAGCACAGCACACGCGGAGTCCAGCAGCTCGGCTCCAGGACCGGATCAGATCGAAGCCGGCTCCACATCCATACCGATGCATTCGCCTGTTTCACTGTGTACAAAAGCAGAGGTAGCTACCTAAATCTGCTGTGCGTCAGTCTGAATCACGACAATGGCACCAAACAGCCCTTGTGACCGCCGTGCTCCCTATGACACCTCGGTTCACTTAATGCCAAGGATGAAGCAAGGAAAGTAATTAATCTCATTAAATCTCAGCGCTTCGGTGTATGTCCTTTCAACGTGCTGCTCAGTGAAATGGGAAGTATTGATGAAGAACTTCTGCTGCATGACAAAATGGGACACTGGTCTTGTGGAGAAATACCTGCTCAGTCCTTTGATTTCGGAGATGCTCTGCCTGCTTTTCCATGGAGCACCATCTTTACTTGAAAGGAAGATTAACAGACTATGCTGAGTGTCCCAGTGTGATTGCATCTCAGATAAATTACCACAGAACCGTGCCTTATCCCAGCTGTGGTAGGTTGGCTCCCAGTTCTCTTGGTCTGAAATCCAGCTGCAGGTCCCCTGGAGTCTCTGATATTCAAGGAGGAGGCCCAGCTGACTTCTCACCCAGGAGCCCTTGGAAGAACCTTCTTCCAGGTTCCGTCAGGGTGCTGGTGAAATCAAGATGCGTGGTTGCTGGACTGGATCCCCATCTTATTGTTGAGCAGGGATTCCTAATCATCACCTGCCATCCGCTGCCATGGGGCCCCATCCACCCAAGGCCACGGAGAATCACCCACGTTGACTGTCTCACACACACCGTGTCTTGTCCTGGATAGGAACCCTGGGAAGGGTTCAGGTGAGGAAGGAAGGGAATGTCCCCTTTTTGAAGCGGCTCCTCCATAAAGTACCACCGATCAGAGGAGGGAAAACTCATCCTCACTCCGTGGCTGTGTGTGATACAAGGTCACGGATCACCGAGGCCATCTCATAATCACGGTGATCTTCAGATATTCAGGTTTTCACAATTGAGAACCAGGTGACGCTTACTTGCAAAGGAACAGCCAGCTATTGTCCCCGTAAGATAACTGGATAACATTTTTGCTGATGATGAAATTTGAGTTTTTTTTTTTTAAAGATTTTATTTATTTGACAGAGAGAGATCACAAGCAGGCAGAGAGGCAGGCAGAGAGAGAGAGAGGGAAGCAGGCTCCCCGCTGAGCAGAGAGCCCGATGCGGGACTCGATCCCAGGACCCTGTGATCATGACCTGAGCCGAAGGCAGCGGCTTAACCTGCTGAGCCACCCAGGCGCCCCGAAATTTGAGTTTTTAAACAAATTCTAGAATTTTAGAGATCCAGTATCTACCTCGATCTTTACAACTTTTCAATATTTAGAGTTATCTGAAGAAATAGTGATGTTAAGAAACATAATTTTTTAAAGATACCGTACAGTATCTAATTAGATATTGACATCAACAAATGGGAAGTCAGAAAAACCCAGTGAACAAGTAACTGTATAATGATCTGGGTGTTGGACAATGAAACCACACAAGGGAAAAATATCCACTCAAAAGGCAAAATTGATCAATGGATTTCATCATAATAGAGTATAAAACTTTACAGAGTCTAAGATTCTACAGAGCTACTAATTTTTAGACACACCTGTTTATTAAGTGTGGTGTAATATTAAAGAATATCTAGTAATTATCTAAAAATACTTAAAGTATGGGCGCCTGGGTGGCTCAGTGGGATAAAGCCTCTGCCTTTGTCTCAGGTTATGATCTCAGGGTCCTGGGATCGAGCCCTGCATCGGGCTCTCTGCTCAGCAGGGGGCCTGTTTCCTCCTCTCTCTCTGCCTGCCTCTCTACTTGTGATCTCTGTCTGCAAATAAATAAATAAAATCTTAAAAAAAAAAATTAAAAATACTTAAAGTATTTATCTACTTTCCAAAGTAGATTTTTGCTGCTCTGATTTTCTTCATTCATTTACTTCAACCAAAACAACATGGTACGATGTGTTTAATACAGAAGGAGCTGGGAATAGCAGCTGCTTCCTCCTGGCCCAATGGTAAGATGTTTTGCAAAAATAGAAAACAACTTTTTTTTGGTCTTTGTTTTTGGAAAATGTAGTTTTTCTCTTAAAACACATCATTCTGTTAATTTTAATGGGTTTATTACAGTCAATTTAAATGGAATGAACATTTTTTAATTTCTCTAAATATAATTTCTAATATTTAAAACATCAGTACTGTAATGCGTACACATAAAAGTGTTTGGGATTATCAGTAATCCTCAGTCTAAAGGCTTAAGAACCCCTGCTCCAGGCTATAAAAGTAAGCAGACAATGGGACCACAACTGGTCTCTGAGTCACGCTTTATGTGCAAATAGGGCATTCGCACTGGGGTCACGGCTAGAATTCAGGAGTCCATGAGCTCAAATAAGGAAAAAAATTATATTTTTATTTCAACTAACTTCTAATTGAAAATAAGCCTCCTCTTCATTTATGACTAAAGGCAGCCAACCATAGCAATATTAGCTGTACCTTGTTACCAGGAGAAATCACAGATATTTTCTTATCAAATTAAGCAGTTATCACAGATACCTTAAAATATGAGTTTTTGAATTCAGAATATCATGGCTATTAGACCACCACTGGGTCCTGTTTAATAAAGATACATCTACATCACTATTTATAAATTATCCTTTAAATATGTTGATGAGTGTAGTTCAATACAACTAGTTTTGCTTGGCCTCCTGTTACATTATTTTATACACGATAAATGATTTTCTGAGAGTAAGACCATACACTTTTCCAACTACTGGAGTAGCCTGGGAGCAATGCTAAGCACCCCTGTCATGGTGGTTAGAAGCTGAGTTTTCAGGAAGGGATGCTAAGGAGTGAGAAGCTAAGAAAAGTGATTAGGGAGGTGGCTCTACCCCTGTGGCTATGAAAGCGAATGTATCAAGGAAACAGAGTTATAAAGAGAGCCAAATGCTGCAGGGATGGCCCAGCAAACTGAGGGCTGGGAATTGGTCATTGGATTTGGCAAAGTGGAGGACAATGGCGACCTTGAAAAGAGTAGATTCATTCCCATGATGGGGACAGAGGCTTCACTGAATGGGTCTAACAATAGGAAGATTCTAGATGGCCAGTTTCGACATCAACTCTGAAAATTATTGTTGGAAAGAGAAGCAGAAAGTTAGGGTGATAGTTGATGAATGATTTTTTTTTTTAACCACTTATATGTGTGTTAGTGTTCCCCTGCCACCAGATAGCAAGTTTGTGTTTAATGGACCTGATCTAAAGAAGAGAACACTGATAATTCAGAACAGAGAAGGTGTCAAGGAAGGGGTTATGTCCTAGAATAAGGCAAGAGATGGAATTCAGTGCACCGCTAGAGAGCTTGGTCTCAGAGGAAGCCGAGGTGGTTGCCATGACAACTGCAGGGCCAACAGTGTGAGATCTTGTGCCACTGTGTTCTTACTGAGAACACTGGGAGAACCTGGGAGGACATGAAGACAATCGGTCAGGGACTGTCTTAAGGACTCTGACATTATCTCAATCACCTATCTATCTGTAACGGTTTTTTAATTTTTTTTCCTTAATGTACCTTTTTTTTTTTAAGAGATCACAAGTAGGCAAAGAGACAGACTGGTGAGGGGAAAGCAGCCTCCCTGCTGAGCAGAGAGCCCAATCTGGGTCTCGATCCCAGGACCCTGAGACCATGACCTGAGCTGAGGGCAGAGGCTTAACCCACTGGGCTACCCAGGTGCCCCCATCTGTAAGCGTTTTTAAAAGTATACCCCCCCACACACAAACACATCCACAAGTTGTTTAACACTTTCATCAAAAAGTGAAAATTAATTCCCCTCCCTTTGATGGTAGGAAGAACCTTATGACTCACTTGTGCTCAGTAAGAAGAAAGTGGAAGTAATCATTTGTAAGTTTGGAGACTAGGTCCCCAGAATGGCAATGCCCCTGCTCTTTCTTCTCTCTTTCTGTCTGTCTGTAGCTCTGTCTCTGACTTTCTCTGACATCTCACCTCTTGGGGATGATTAGCCATATCTTGAAGACCCCCAAGCAGCCCCTACACAGTTGCACTGCCATGGACTGAATGTCCCGTCGTGCTCCTATGTTGGACCCCTAACTCCCCATATCGTTTGCTGATGGGGCTTCTGGCAGGTCATGAGCTCATGAGAGTGGAGTCAAGACTGGAACTCGTGTCCTTATGAACAGAGACACTGGAGAGCTTATTCTCCCTCTACCACGTGAGGACACAGAAAGAAGGCGGCCATCGGCAAACCAGGAAGAGAGTTCTCACCAGATACCGGCAATGTCAGTACCTCCATCCTGACTTCCCAGCCTCCAGGACTGAGGGAGAAATGAATGTTTGTATCTTAAGCTACCTGGTCTGTGATATTTGCTATCTCAGCCCAAACTGGCCGAAGCACCCACCCAGTCAGGACTTGAGCTACTGTCAACAGCCATCAGGACACCGATGTGTCCCGCCAACGGTCATGGCAGTGAGCCATCTTGGAATTGGGCTTTCCTGCCACAGCTGAGCCTTCAGATAGTAACCCTGGTCAACATCGTGACTGAAAACTCATGAGAACCTCTGCGTCAGAGTGACCCAGCTCTTTCTAGTGTCCTCACCTACAAAACACATCTGCCTGTGACTGTGGTCTCTGTGATTAAAGCAGTTGGAGGCGTGTTGGCAGTGCCAGGCCTGCAGTCAGCTGAATGTGTAGTTGGGCGGGGGTAGGAGTGTGGACCTGAGCATTGCAGAGCCCTCAGCAACAGATGCTTTCTTACCAAATTTGAGTGCAGTGGTCCTGAATCTTCATGTTTTCAAGAGAAGCAGGAAACCTAGATATCTATATGAAGTTTCTTACAAGTATTGGTAACCATTACTTGTTTATGTTACACCAGAAACTGACCAGCTTGTGTTTCTGATTTATGAGAGGGGCAAGGTGTGTAGTTACCTACAGGCTCTCGCAGAGCTGGCGGAACAGGCCTGCCTGTTTCTGCCTCCTGAACCTTACTCATCACTGTGCCCTCTGATTTAAATAGGCAGCTATGTGAGCACCTAATGTATTTTTTTGTATCAGTTAAAGACTTACTGCCAAGCACTGTATCCCCAGCCCAAAGACAGAGACCCTGTTGTCTCAGAAGCCCTCTACCTACGGGCTGATGCAGGTAAACAAACAATTACTAAGCTGTGTAGTATTACATTTACAATGCACAATCCACTAGAGAACATTTTGAGCTCACCCTAAGTATTTGAACTTATTTTTTTTCCATTTTATTTATCAATAGCCTGGAGCCTTTTTGCTCTCATTATAAAGGTAATAACATTTAATATGAATATAAAATGTAACCTATAAATATAACACATTATTATTCCAAAATATCCATTGTTACTATAATATTTAGGATAAAAAAGCCTTTCCTTTTATTTGTTTTTTTAATTTTTTGTTATTACTATTTTTTTACAGAGGCTCCACACCCAGCATGGAGCCCAACACAGGGCTTGAACTCATGACCCTGTGGTCAAAACTTGACCTGAGTTCAGGAGTTGGACACTGAAACAACTGAGTCACGTATGTGCCCCCAAAAGTATTTCATTTTAAAAAGATAGTTACTTTCATACAGTGATTTGAATCTTTTATTTTAAATTTAGTTTATTCCAGTCTTGGGTTTTGATAGTTCAGCAGATAAGAAAGCTCACTTCACAAAGGGAATTGTACATAAACTAGTTCAGCTTATTCCAAAGACCTACACAGACATGGTGCACGGACTGCAGGACCGCAATCGGCCCTGAGTACTGGAAGGGAACACGAGAGTGAAAGTGGGGCATTCTGTCCCTTGAGTGGGAGCTCCTTCTCCTGGATACCTTCACCCTCGGGAGCTTCTTCTGTCTGACATTCTAACATGGGGCTGATGCCAGTAGTGTATTAAAACGGAAAGAAGCTTAAGATGTTGGAACCCTGTTCACTGTTTTGGAAAAGCAAAATGGTTCACTGCTATGGAAAGCAGTGTGGCGTCTCCTCAACAAATTACAGATTAAAGTACACATGATCAAGTGATTCCATTTCTGAGCATAGATCAAAATGAATTGAAAGCAGAATTTCAAAGACATATCTGTATTCTTATGTTCCCCACAGCACTGCTCACAATCCAAGGGACAGAAGCAATCCCAAGTGCCCAACAATGAATGAACGGATAAACGAAGTATGGTCCCTCCATTCACAGGGATATTTCTGCCTTAAAAACAGAAGGAAATCCTGATACCTGCTACAACATGATGAACCTGGAAGACATTATACCACTCAAGAAAAGACAAATGCTGTCTGATTACACTTGAATGAGATAGATAATCAAATTCATACAAGGGCTAGAGGAGGGGGTCTTGGTGTTTACAGGGCACAGGGACTCTGTTGGGGAAGATGAAAACGTTCTAGAGTTGGATGGTAGTAGTGGTTGCACAGACTTAATACACTGACCTGCCTCCTTAAATGTGGTTAAGTGATAAATTTCATGTTTGGATTATTGCACTACAATTAAAAATAATTGTCAAAAGTTAATGCAGCTTAATTCCTTTCTTTCAAAATAAATGTGGGCACAGGTTTGGGTATGTCCAATGGCTCTTCAATGGAGTGATTAGTTTGTGCATCTCTTGCAATGAAAGATGGGCTTGTGCGTCTCTTCCCCATAGCACTGGTAGACGGAACTCAGTTGGAAAGGGAAAAAATGGAATCAGCTCCCTTTTAGTCTTGCAAATCATACAATTTTAAATAAACTGAATGATCAGCCTTTAGTCACAGAGCAGAAGCATGAATGCATCATTCCAAATGTCAAATATGATGTTGATTCGGAGCACTGTCTGTTAATTCCCCACTAATTTTTGAAGTATCATTATTCCCTGTATTCAAGATGCCTGGGCCGAATCAGGACTATTTGTACCCACAGTTTTAAATATGCCATCTACTGCATTTTTAATCATGAGTCATAAATTAATGTGAATTGACATCATCAAAATATTAGTAAGGCTCTGTGGTAGAATATGTCTAGGGAAAGAGCTCCACGTCAACCAGCTGGTGGCAATCCTCCATGCAGATTAAGGTAGCCCACCAGAGAAACACAAGTTTGGCACTAAAGTGGACAACATTTCAGAAAATGCATTATTGACCACTTGACAAATACTTCCATGTTACGATTTATCACCACTCAAGGTGTAACTGCAGTCTTAAAGCCACTGCAGGTTATGGAAATGCTCTGCTCTGTTTTGCTTGTATAAAGAAGCCTTCACATAGGGAATGTATTCATCTACTGGCATAAGAACCCCATGACAGTAGCTGCTCTCTTCTGGAGGACGTTAGAACAAGACTTTTCAAATCATTCGCTAGCCCTAAGCTCCGTTATGCTTCATCAGTTCTGAGGCCCAGGCGTCCGCATCTTAAAATGGAAATAACATCCGCAACTAGGGTAAATGCCTCGCATGCTCTTAGAAATGGGGGCAGGAGCTTATCCGAGCAAAGTGCATTGCAGACTCAGCACCAAAGGGCTCCAACGCGACCAAGGCTGCCACCCGACCACCAGACTCTGTGATAACGTAACCGAATTCATCAGCATGTCTTAGTAAAGGAGAATGGGCAAGACACAAGGGGTTGTCTGAAGAGGAGACAAAGCTTTCTAAACGTTCTTCCAGGATCTCTTATCACTTCTCCCATCAGTGTTCAGAGAAGAGGGATCTTTGGTCCGGGGCTTCAAGCACTGCGCACCGAGGCCCGCTCCACCCTCCTACTCCCCAGCCTTTGTGTCCCCCTTGGCTGTGAGACCCTTGTTTGCCAATGCATCTACTTGGAAGGAGACCATGTGGTCATCATGCCGCTTCTAGTAACTTCCATTCCGTGAAACAAGCGATTCCACCGGAGAAGGAGATAATGTGGCTTCCTGTTTGTGTTTTTGGCGACCCAAAATGTTAGATGAGAGGGGAGACTTCCTGACCACATGCACTCCCTTGCATTTATGGTCCCCGACACAGCCATTTATTTTTGTAGATAAATGAGCATCCTGGTGTCTTCTCAGGCTCTTTGACAGTTTAATTAGTGGGATTCACTCGCTCTGGGCCTGACCACCACTGAGCACTGATAGAGCAATTCCTTGGGTGTTCAGAACAAAGAATTTCGTCCACAAAATCTTTACAGATGCATTCTCCTTTAATGACTGATTCTCACTCCGGCCCCATGTCAGCGGCCTGCACACTTGATAGTCTGAACACCAGTGAATGGCCTTGTGTGCGACATGCTCTCGGCAGCTACAGATGCACTTCTGCTCCCCCACGCTCCCAAACTCTGTGATTTCCTTCTGAGGCAGTGACCTTCCCTAGCATTTACTGTCCTCCCCAAAAGGCTCTGCCCTTATTCCATTTTGTGGACCTAGAAAGTTCTCCATTGTTCCAGGTTGATAGAAACAGCTAGGAGGTCACTCAGAGATGAAGTTCTCAACCGAATATTATGACATGTTCAAAAGCAACACTGTTTATATTGTGCTGGATATTAAAAAATATGCTAGAGGGGATAAGAGAAAGTGCTTTTAGCGATTATGATAGGTAGAATAATTTATTGCTTCAAAAATTGCTTCAAAGTCTCATTTCTTGCCAAGGGTCACTGTTTCCTTTATCTTTTGGGGATGAAAAAATTTTTTCAAACATAAACACAATTACAGATAAAAGAGTATTGAACCCACATGTACCCATCACTCAAGTGCAGTCATTACCAACTCACAGTTGTTCTTTTGTTTACCTATAGCCTTCCCTCCCAACCCAGGTTATTCTGAAGCAAACTTCAGACCATAAAGTCCATAAGTATTCCAGAGTACATCACTGAAAGATGAAGGTACTTTTTTTTAAAGATAAAGGACCACAATGCCACGATTGCACGTAAACTCACAATCTTCCCTTAGTATCCTCAAATACCCAATCAAGATTCAAATTTCTTTAATTATCTATTTTTAAAAAGTAATTACCCATTAGGATTCAAATAAGCTGCATGATTATAATTGGGTTTTATGTCTCTAAAGTCTCCTAAAATTCTGTAGGTTCTCCTTCTGTTTCTTCCCTGCCCATCCACCTGATAATCTACTTAGTGAACAGAATAAGCAGCATGTTGCAAAGAGCCCACACATAGACTGTGCTAATCATAGTCCGGTGCACATCTTCTGTGTGCTTCTCCGTCCTTTGGACGTCCTTTAAATTGTCGGTCAGATAAAGCCTTGATAAGATTCAGGCTTGATTTTCTGGCAAGAACTCTTCCTAGATACATTCCGTGTTTCTAACAGGAAGCACGTGGTATCAGGCTTGTGTTTCCTTTTGTGATTTTAGAAGCTACTGATGACCATTATGTAGGTCCATTATTTCATTAGGGGCTAAAACACGGTGATGTTCTTTCTCCCAACCAAGCTAGATATTATCACAACCAGGTTCGCTGATGTTGGTTTTCTGACTATGAGCTTGGGAGTTCCACAAATTGATACTGAATTTGGGTTCTGCCACTGAATGAGTGGCAGGCGCTTGTGAAAATCACTTAAAGTTTCTATTCCTCTCAGTATCATAAAGCAAAATGGTGTAATAGTTGTTATCCACCTCCAAGGCTGCTACTGTAGGACTTCATGAGGTGATGTTCACTCTATTTCTTCAAAAACTGATTTAGAAATAAGGACTCAGGGGCAGTCCATTTATCTGGGAATGGTCCTGGGAAGCACAAGTAAGGGAATGAGAAAGTCAAACAAGAAGAAAAATACTCAGTGATGAGGGTGAAACTTTTGGGGGCACCTGGCCTACAGTTCACCGAGGTTTTCTGTAGAAGAACCTGTGAGAGATTGAAGATGGGCAGATTTTCCCACCCGTTCCTTCCCCTTCCTGGGTGACAGGGAACTGCATTCCCAGAGCTTCCAGGCCAGTCTGTGCTGGAGAAACTCCCAGAGTAAGAGAACAAAATCCTCGGGCCAAGAAGCAGAGAGAAGAAGAACTTAAGAAGAGAGGCCACCAACACAAGGACTTCTGACCTTGACTGCAGGAATGTCCAGATGTAGGCTACAGGGACATGACGGCATGAACAATGGCTTCTGCCTGCCTGTACACCACCTCATAGTCCCTGGCATGCAGGAAAGGCTGCATCAAGCTTGGATACCGTGATGCATTGTGTATGAAGGGGTTCAGAACATGCCATCCCAAAAGATGCCACTTCGGCTTCTTGATTATCTTAAGCTGAAGGCACCTGAGAAAAAGCAGATGAAGGACGGGGCTGTTCTACCTGAAAACAGGTCCTACAGTTTCCCATAAGGTAGGTCCCTCTCTGCACCAGGAAGAGACCAGTCTTGGTACCAGACTCTGAAACATGAACAAACAAACCTCCTGAAATAACCTGTATTTTCAGCTGGTTCCCTTTGAGTGTTTCCATCACTCCCTGCAATTTACTGCCTCTGGAGCTTTAAAAACCTCTTCTCCTTTGTCTTGTTGTTTCTCCACAAATGTGCCACTCTTTATTTAAAAGGGTAGAGAAGCTCTTGCTTCTAACCACTTTTTTGAGTTTTCATTTTTCCTGTGAAGGCTCCCATAGGCACATAAACATGTTACATAAAATGCACATGCTTTCTCCTACTAATGTATCTCAGGCCAGCTTAATTTCCAGGCCTCAGTTACAGAACCTAGGAGGGTAGAGAAGTTCTTCCTTCCCTGTGTGTACCTATGTTTACCACAGCCATTATGAGCTCTAGTGCATCACTTCGCTTAAGAAGAATAGTTTTTTGGGGGGGGGGGTTGCGGTGATAATATACGGAAGGCTCTTTCTAGTGCTCTTGTATTACAGATTTCTGAAGAAGTATCGAGTTCAAATTCACATACTACGAATCATTTTAAAGTGAACAATTCAATAGCATGTAGTATATTCACAGCGTTGTCAAGCACCATATCTAGGGCCATTTCAGAGGAAAGCCCCTTCCCCATGAAACAGTTTCTCTCCATCCCCACACTTCTCCCCGTCCCCCGGCAACCACCAGTCTGCGCTCCCTCTCTCTCCACAG
Source organism: Mustela erminea (assembly GCF_009829155.1). Classification (NCBI taxonomy): domain Eukaryota; kingdom Metazoa; phylum Chordata; class Mammalia; order Carnivora; family Mustelidae; genus Mustela; species Mustela erminea. The sequence continues at coordinate 37,034,763 of NC_045634.1, read as the reverse complement.
AGACAGACTTTCCCTGAATGTCTGCCTGCGAAGGCGGGGGGTGAAGAACGAGCAAATTCCAGTGGAGACGCAGCAGAGACTGGAGAGGAACGTCGGGAAGACTTTGGGATCCACTAGTGTAATGTCGATAGTAACACCTGACAGCACAGTCACTGGGAGGAACCCGATGGCGCCCCGCTGCAGGCGAGCGCATTGGAGCCCGCGTGGACCACAGGGCTGGTAGAGTCCAGCTCTTCAGAATGTAATACGGGATTGTTATTTTTTGAAGTACTGATTTATTTATCAGAGTGAGAGAAAGAGCCTAAGCGGCGGGGAGAGGGAGGCGGGCGGCAGGCAGAGGGAGAAGCAGGCTCCCTGCTGAGCAGGGTGCCGACGCAGGACTCAATCCCAGGACCCCGGGATCGTGACCTGAACTGAAGGGAGATGCTTAACCCACTGAGCCACACAGATGTCCCTAATATGGGATTATTAAATGAGTGCAAACCTCAGGAACAGAATGTAAAGCTGTAAATATAGATTGAAAGAAATTACATGTCAGAGTCAGGACCATCGGGCAGCACACATTGAGGGAGCATGAGTTCTCAGAGCAGAGGGTTTGCATGAACAGGGTACAGAGAGGCGGTGGGATCATTCTTAATAATAATAATAATAACGACATACATCGGGCACCTGTGTTTTAGACAGGAAGGTTTTCCTTCATTTCTTACAACCCAGGAGTAGATTTCCATTCTTATTCCTGTTTTGTAAATGAGGGGACAAAGCCTTTCGGCGAGTAAGTAATTTGTCAACCTTGTTCAGCTCCACTGGGCAATGAGTGGGGGTATGACCAGGCAGCCCCGACGGCAGACCGTGCTCTCAATGACCTTCTAGGACACTTGAAGAGCAGCAGGAACATCACGAAAGGCGTGGAATGCACGTGGCCGAAACTTGTTCCAGAAAAACCGCACCGGCTCACACGGAGGAACCTTCTTGAATGAGTTTCCATTCCTGGGGCCAGAAACACTTAGCAAGATGGATACCACCAGGGAAGGAGGGCCAGGGAGCTCCCAGCGGAAGCCCGGGGCAGGCTCTCAGTGAGCGTCTCCCCTGTGGTGGTTGCCTTGGGAACAGGAGTCTCCAGGAGGAGATTAACTCTATCATTTAGCCAGTTTGCCTGGGGCACCTTGCAGGGCAAACACTTGATAGAGAGCTACACTAATCTTTAGGAAAGCTTAACCTTTTGCTGAAATAACCTTGAGCGAGTCAGGTAACCTCTGTGAATTTCGGGCTCCCGGTCAATAAACTGATGAGGTTGTCTCTCCAAGGACTTTTTCAGCTGTACCTTTCAATGGCACCTTAGTTATTCTGGATCGAGTAAACTCTACGGATAGCAGCTTCACCAAGAAAACAGAGAGAATCATACACCCAGTAGTGACCAATGGGCAATATTTCCTGGAAATCTGAAAACTAAGAGCATCCCGTGTGCTGACTCTGTGCTCTGGCAGCCACCGTGGAAACTGCGTTTCGCCTACACTCATGTTTAAGACATTTTTTGTTTGTTTGCTTGCTTGAGCTACCTTAGATCCTAAACTAACTTTTTTTTTTTTTTTAAAGGTAGGAAGAGAAACAGACAAAACACACTGCCCGATGAATCAAACCTTCAGGAATGAAAACTCGGAAGCCAAACACTGAAGTGTAAGGATTAAGCGTCAGAGTCCCAGGGATTTTAGGAGATGCCACACATTCCGGTCCATCTTGCCTTACCTCATATGACTGTCCATAAAGTGATTCCAAAATTAGTTTGAAATTGGATGTTAATGGAGAAATGTATCGTAGATTTTATATGTCCTATTCACAACCTGCTTCAGGTCGTAGAGAATTTTTAAGATCTATTTTTGGTCAAGCATGCGAGCACGTGCATGAATGTGTGTATACACGCATAGGATGTTGGAGAAACTCAGAAATATACACACACTACTTGAGTTGAAGAGTTTCACGAGAGCTTGTCATTGTTGGGTTCTGATGTAATCAACTGGTGTTTAATAAAGTCACTTCATTACTCGGGATTGTCCCACAACTGGTCCGCTGCTTACAACATGTACTTGATGCGTGTGATTGGAAGGCTGCGTTTCATGTTGAGGGCTTCAGCCTTGGGTTTCGTGTTCTGCCCCTAATGGCATGTCCTGGGGTTCTACACAGTGTCCGTTATACCTTACTGTATCTCCGTTACTCAAGAGATTAGCGAAGGCTGATGGTTTTGTCTCTGATTTGAAACACTGCCGGGGCTCCTGGGTGGCTCAGTGGGCCAAGTGTCTGCCTTTGGCTCAGATCATGATCTTGGGATCTTGAGATCCAGCCCCATGCTGGACTCCCTGCTTCAAGGAGAGTCTGTTTCTCCCTCTGACCCTCACCATGTTCCTGCTCTCTCTTTTGCTCTCAAATAAATAAAATCTTAATAAAAAAAAAATAGAAACACTGACAATGTTGCTCAATTTAAAAGGATTTTCTATAGTAACCTACCTAAGGCTGCCAGTGTTTCTTTGACGGTAGGATACCCCTCCCTGGCCCCATGCACTGCAATGGGGGACAGGGGACAGTGGCTACAAAGATATCGTTTCTACCCCTGGTTTCTACTATGAAAATACGTCTGAAGCACCTAATGCTACAGTAACAAGCAGACAGACACTCTCAAGCAATTTCACCTTCGGAGTTAGAGACAGAACTCTGATCACTTCGCTGAGCCCCGAAGAATTACCTCTGCTCTTATTCTAAGAGCAAGCACTCCCCAGTGGTGCCTAATGTAGGGGAAGGAGGGAAAGTACGTCTTTCTTCTAACAGGTGGTAAGAGTATGAACGTGCGAGGGAATATGCAAATATGGCAGCGACTGGGCCCTGTGAGGACGCAGCCCACCTGCACAGCACGAGCCCGTAAGGAGCGTCCCTCCACTGCTACAAGCACAGGTCGGGTCCCCCTGGAGCAGGGCGTGTGTTAATTGGCACGCCGCTGATGGCTGTGTTCTTGCCTGATGTGGATATTAAGCAACATCACCCAATGAAGATCCAAGCTTGACTTACATCGAAATGTAAGCAAGCTTTAAAAATGTGCACATTCTGTAAATACTGACTCAGAGTCACTCATTTTGGGATTGGGTTTTAGAAGGCATCTAGGAAACACATGTGGTTTAAAAAAATTCATTTATCTATTGATTTGGGAGAGAGAGAGAGAGAAAGAGGAGAGGAGAGAGGGAGACAGAGAAGCAGACTCCACTCCGAGCAGGGAGCCTGACCTGGGGGTCAGTCCCGGGACCCCGAGATCCTTAACTGGGTCCAAATCAACAGTCAGACATTTAACCAGCTGAGGCATCCAGGAGTCCCAGCGATGGTTAATTTTCTGTGTCAATTTAACTGGGCTAAGGAGGCCCAGGTAGTTGGAAAAATATTATTTGGGGTATGTCTGTGAGCTTGATTACATTAGCATTTGATTAGTAGAGTGAGGGGACAGAAAGTGCCCGCGTCACGGCAGGGTCCCCTCCTTTCCCTTCTACTTCCGTGGAGAACCAGGACAAGCGCATCGTAGAACACGTTCCTGAATGTGTGAACGCAGTCTCCTGCACGTGTGCGAGGATACTAATTCTATCCAGCTCTTGAGTAAAAGACAATTTCTGCATGTTTAATTACAGAGAATTCTTACAGTTAAATGATTAAATGTTAAATAGTAATTAAGAATAGTAATTAAAATAGTAATTTAAAAAAAGTGAGTCAGATGAGCCCAGTTCAGTTCCCGAGTTTACTACTCATTTACCCCTCTCCACGAGCAGATTTTAACCTTCTGGTGCCCTGACCTACTCGGCTGAGAAATGGTTTACCTCCTGAACAGGCTTGCTTTTGGTATTAAATACATGCACAATGAAAACAAAATACACCTTAAAAAAAAGAGAGCACAAAGTTAGCCTTATACTATCACTACAAATAAAACACAAGCTCGTTGCGAATCTTGCAAAGAATTTATAATGATACTTTCTATCACTACTAATTCGGGAATATGTATTAAGTGACTAATCTAATCCAGCCTTGCTGTAAATACTGAAAATAAAATTGTTAAGTAAAACGGGCAAAAATCCCTGCCCTCCCATAACCTTCCTTCCAGGGCAACGGGATAAACAAAAGACAAATAAATGGGTTAAAACACATGGGTTTTCAGTGGAAACAGTACTTGGGGTAGAAACAAATAAATAAGCAAATAAACAGAGAAGAGAAGTACTAAGAGCTCCTTTGCTGAGGATGTGACACCGGCTGCATCACACGATCGCGGTGTCAAGCCGTGTACAGTGCCACACAAGACCAACCGTTTTAACCCGTAAGCCATCCCGTGCCACTGCATCTGTCTGCGTCCTCACCAACAATTATAATGGTCCACACCTGACGCATCGTCGTCTGCGTGTAGGAACGCAACTTGCTTTTCCACCAATCTGCTGAGGAACAAACCTTGGCAGCGTCCCCCGACTCACTAGTGAAGGGGTAGGAGGGTCAACAACGTGCTCCTCAAAGGACGCACTACTTCCTAGCAGGTAGAGGTAACAACAGGACTATTTCTCGTTCTCAAGGTCTGAGAAGAGTTCCATCCAGACCCAGGGCGGCAGCCCCCATCCCCCGTGGTCATCCCTGCCCCTGTCTCCTGTCACCTCCCCATCAGCCCAGCGGTCGGGCTCTGGCTGACCCACCCTCCTCCGGCCCTAGACCTCAGGGCCCTTCCACCCTGGCAGCCGTAAGGTTCTCAGGAGGAGGGCTGTGAAGAAAGGCGCAGTGGGCCACATAGTGGCTGGACCCGAATTCACCCTCACTTATTGGCGGTGACTTTGTACCTGCCTGCGTTTGCCCTGCCTCAGCTCCTCACGGGCAGGGACAGCAGCGTGCACAGCTCCCTCCGTCTCCGAATGCCTAGAGGACCCGTGCCAGAACTAACTCTAAGCCATATCGCAGTGTTCTCTACGCAGCACCGTGTGGGGCGACCACCCCAGACCTTTCCTCCCAGGATCTGAGTCACAGGACTATTTGTATTAAATAATTATATAATTACCCGTAGTCATAGATTGCATTTGACCCTCTGTTGGATGAGGTCAAGGACTGTTGTTTTAGTAAAAATTGCATTTCCTTTACCCAAGTGTTGCTGTCCTTACCACAAACAATGGCTATCTACAGATATAATCACTTTTCTTTCTTTCCTTTTTTTTTTTTCTGTCTACCGATAAACCGATTAGCGGTAATAACCTCTATGTTTCTCTCACTAAGGTAGACCGGTGTGATTTTTTTCCAGGAGGAAAAGAAACTAGCTTGCCATGAACCTAATCTTCCTAATTTGACCTTCTAAATCTCGTTCTTTGTGGAAAATTGTATTTTTTAAAAAATTCGTGCAATTATTTTAGTAACAAAAAAGTTAGATTTTATCATTAAATAGAAGGTTTATATTATAATTTTTAATTGTCATCATTTTGTTCTGCCTGTGGCCACACTCCCGCTATTGAGTCTAGTATCTTTTACTTACACTGTTACTGATTTCTCTTTACCAACCTTCCTTGCACAGGATAGTACATTTCCTCTTAAGTTAATTCAAAATGTGGCCAACAGAGCATCCTCTCTTAGTTACAAAGATTTTCTTGAGCTACTTCGGATGCCCCACGATCTCTTTACATTTGACCAGGAAAATCGATGATAGCTTCTCCTCTTCAGGTCTCTGACTTCCAAATTGAGACAGTGACATTTCATTAAAGATTCTTGGCCACTATTCACTTTACCTCCTGTATTTGCATGAGAGAACTTGAAATCAAAGGAGAAAATAAAAAATAATAGCCGAATTGTAGTCTTGAAAGCTAAAGAAACATAATCCATTTAGTGTAATGATAGCCTATAGTTAATCTTTGCAAAGTGAGACTTTCCTTCAACTCTAACATTGCTTTTTAATACAATAAGTAGATGACTATCGAGGAAAATTTTCATCAGAAACCCATAGGTGACCGGCAAGAGCTTGCGGAAGCAACAGGGACAAACTAGTGAGGGGCAGGGGCGCCATATCTCCCTTGCTGGTGTTCATATGTTTTAGACATTAAAGGGAATGATGACTACAGTCTCTCTCCATGACCGTCATCCAGACTCTAACATGCACATTTACTAAATACACTTAGTAGGTATGCGTACAAACACTTCAGCTCTTTTGTTCTCTGAGTTCAACAGATAGGGAAATAATTTTCAAGTTGTGAATTTTACACAGTTTTCAAAACAAGAGCATAGAGGATTTTCAGGGCCATGAACCGAGTCTGGTGATGCTTTAACTAACAATGGGTACATGTCATTATACATTTGACCAAACTCGTAGAATGTCCAACACCAAGTGTGGACCCTAATAATGATAATGGATGATGATAATGTGTCAGCGTATGTCCATCAGTTATAACCAAGGGACCATCTGGAGGGAGACACTGATAGTGGGGGTACACGTGTGGGGACAGAGGGTCTGTGGGAAGTCTCAGCATCGCTGGTAATCTAAACCTGCTCTAAAATAACAAAAGGATTTTTTTTTTTTAAGGACAGAGAAAGAGAGAGCGCGCCCTAAGAGGAAAAATGAATCCCACATTGGCAAGTAGAGAACAGTCCGAGGTGTTTTCACCCGTATTGTTCACACTTCAATACATCTTACCGTGTATACACACAGAGCCTGGCTTTAATAACTGCAGCTGTATATTCTTCTCATAAAGTATTCATGGATGGATGTCACAAATTTTCTTTCTTTCAAACGCGGGTTGAAGTCACACTTGAAGCGAACACCTGGAGCTAATGCATTATTTAAATCTGAACGTTGATCATGACCATCAGAAATGCAGGTATCAGTCTCTCAGACCATGATGAAGGAGCCGTCCCCTCGTTGGAATTGTACGCTCAGTCGTGGGAAAATGGCAAACACCCTCACTCAGCATAAGCTATGAGAAAATGAGCCCTAGATGATGCCGTAGACCGTGTCCTACTACTGAATTCAAGTGATGTATGAAAGACTGATAGTCTGGTCATCGGTGCTGATTCCAAAGACACAGTCGGAGTCAGGTGGCATTACAGAAGACAACCAGTGGGCGGGGAGGACGTTCTACAACTTGGCAGACGCTGCTGCTGCGAAGGATGCCATCCTTCTCTTTATGTGAAGTAGGTATTGGTTAAGTGATGCTTATTTAATTCGAATTTTACCACATTAATACTACATGGTCTAAAAATTGGTAAAGGCTCAGTGATGATCCCTCTGGCCTTGGGAAGTGAACATATAAGCAGACACAAAAGGCATCTTCAAACTTGTTCAGACAAACAATTTCGATAGATACATTTTATTGTGATGTGATTATGTCTTGTATGTGTGTGTATGTGTATATATGAATACATAAATGTATATTTATACAAAGAATATATTAAAATATAAATATCTATGTATATTTCATATTTCTGTGATGCCTATAGCCTTGCACAAGTGTTGCACACTTGGAGAAGCTGTACTCTCTTCCAGAATTTGTGGACTGGCTTCAGTGAGGAGACACTTTCACTTGCTAGGGGTACACGCTGGAGCCTGGTGTGGCTCCAGGTGTGTGGGGGGGGGCACGATGTCCCAGTTGTTCAAATAGCTGTCATCTGTAGGGATGCCAACCACATGGTCCTTGCTTAGTAGCCAGAGCTGTGGGGCATGCCTGGTGGCGGGGCGGGGGGGAGTTGTTGGGGTTCTCAGCAGCACCCTAGGTCCAGCAGTGAGGGACTACAGTGAGTGTCAGGTGTTTGATTGCAGGGTTGCCTGCGAGGGTGTGTAAAATGGCAGGGTCTACCGTGGGCACGTGTGCTAGAGAGGGCCGGCACTGGTGCCTGTGGCTTGGGCTTGCTACAGGCACATGCATGGTCTCTGGGTTGTGTGTCAGGCTTGAGTGCCTGGACCAGCACCACCTAGGGTCCTGACAGCTGGGCTGGGGGGAGAAAATCGTGGGGCTCCTAGCTTGGAAAGTGACAGGACAGGGGTAGGCAGCACACCTGGCTGTCAGTCTCCTCTACCCTGAAGGCTGCTAGAGTCCTTGACAGAGCAGGGCCCAGGGGACCATGGTCGCTCTTGCTATGTGGCTGGTGGGGGCAGCCTCACCTGTCTTCATTCCTAGCCATCTCCAGACACCTCATCTACACCACTGTCCCAGCAATCCGGGCGGGGAGAAACCAAAGCAGGTCCCTCCTGTGGGGTTCACAGAGCCCTGGAAGCCTGCGCCTCCAGCTGCTCACTTCTCCCTGTAAGGGGGCCTGGGGAGGACCTTCCTCTTCACCCTGGGCACACCCAGCTGCGGGTGGGGGATGCCCGCACAGACAGCTGCCCTTCTCACTCTCTTGATGAAGTCATTCTCAGGTTTTTCACTCTACTGCCTTGCTGTAGCTTAAGTGCACTCCGAGCTGTCCGAGGACTGTCTGTGTTGGTGGGTAGTCGTATAACTCTGTGTGTGTGTGTGTGTGTGTGTGTGTGTGTTTGGGGAGTGGATCAACAGGGCCTGGGCTCTCCTATGCAGCCATCAGCCGTATTGCTGACAAGGCTTTTCAACGTTAAGTTGTAAACAAATATTTGTAATTGAACTATCTGACGCCTACTAGACCCAAAGGATGTGATCCTCTTTCCTCCTGCTTTTCTCTCTGGACGTCCTCGTCTCCCGTCATCTTAGACGGCTGATTCCATCTGTGAACACGCGCCCTCCTGTCAGTTACCATGTCTAAGTCCTTCAAAGAAAATGTTTGCTGAACATCTGCAGTCCCCAGTCAGATCTATTAATGTTTAGACTCTTACATTGTAAACCTGTGACATACAACGTAATGTTAATTTTAAATTAACTTATTTACGTTACTTTTACAAAATTAAGGAATGCCAATTTTGACCCCACCCTGACCCAGTATTTCTTCTTTCCCTGTCCTCTTCGAGTCCTTGCTGTTCCCCTCAGGGAGGGCACATGCAGAGCTGGGAGAAGGTTCCAGAACTCTGCATCTGCACAGGAGCCCAGGAAAGGAACGGCGGGCAGTGAATGAGAAGAAGCAATACACATATGCAGTCTTAGCATCCGGGGAAAGAGAAGGGTCTGTAATCAGAGCAACAAGTACCATGAGAGCCCTTCATCAAGTCTCAGACGACGGCAGGTGTGGGGTCGAGCGTTAACTCCTGTTACACACGGCTAAGGAAGGACAGAGACAGGATACTGCCGAATGCATGATTCTCCTCATGGAGATACTAAAATGGGAAAACAAGTTCATCTTGGATTCAATGTCATGTAGAATATCTTCAACCAATGGAGCAGGAAAGGACTGTATATTTATTGCAAAGGCGTATTTTTATTGTTACTTGAAGTAAGATGTATTATATATGAGTTTTCTCCTAGCTACTTTAAGCTAATCTTTTTTGAGCATGACTTTAAGTTTGCTACAAATAAACTTCCTGTTCATCATCTATAAAACATGACTCAATTTCTCAAGGAACAAAGAAAACATTTATTCCTTAATATAGCTAGAAGAAGTGAAATTTTTATGAACTCTCAATGAGTAGGGTTTTTTTTTTCAATTTTTCAACACCTGTCATTTAAACTCTAGACAAAATACCACAAAGGACTTCGTCTATTGGTTCCTTGAATACCTGTTGCTAAGAAAATTATAGAAACATTCAAAATATAAGCCTCCTGACTAGAACTAATTAGATTAAAAATAGCTAATGGAATAAAACCTGAAGAGTAGTCTGTACAGTCATTTGACTTAAAACTTTATTTGACACTGAAATGACTCTGAATATGCAATTTCCTAAGCAAAGAAAACTGTAAATCGTATCAGGGATTTGACAAAGGCCTGTTGAAAGGACCCTGGTGCCATCGTATTATTAAGTTTTAAGTTATTGGTCCATACTTAATGAGACAATAGCAATAGATTTCATAGCTGGGTGAGATCAAGGTATAACGTTAAAATATTTTCAATTTTCATAGCAACAAACACGATGGACGTTTTACAGTAGGGGGTGATTCTGAGAAGTAGGTCTGTTGAAGAACCTCAGGGGGTAAATAATGCTGAATGTAGTCTTTCAGCAATAATGGCATTTTCTCTAAAAATGAGAGAAAGACAATCCCAGAATTCTGCTTTATCATTGCTCTCCTTGTGATTAAAATTCCCTTGGACCCTTCTGGGGACCCTCGAGTGAATCGGTGCAACACAAAGGGATTTGCAAAGAGCAGAACCGCTTCACAATGCTCTTCTCGCGCACACTGGACAAACGCAACAGAGGTGGTAAGTTTCACGGGATTTACATTTTTTTATTATTTTAGCTCTCCATCGTAACTGCCCTTTCGAAAGCTTTCAGTAATGATCTTAACGATTTCCACAGCATGCTTGCTTCACTCCGCACATTAAACACTGTGATAATCCAAGTGGGGTTTTCCAAGAAACATGGACACAGAAAGTTTTAAAAATAAACTTAAGTGAAATAATTGATCATTCCTAATAAAAATAATAATCCTATCACCTATTTTGCAATCAGGATTTAATCTGTGGGAAGCCTGTGTTGACTAAGGTCATCCTAGGCGGGGAGCCATGCATTTGAAGTATAAGACCAATCCTCTACCTCCAGTACGAGTCCACGCGTTGGCTCTGCTGAATGAAGCTCTCCTCCCTCTGTCAAACACAAAGATTTCAGTTTTGAATATTGATTTTGGATCATCCTGCATACAGCAGTTTCCCCGAACTACTGCAAGCAGCTTTCTTCTTTCAGAGGTGTTAGGTCTGCAGGTGGCAATTGTCTGTTACTAGTCTCCCCCCGAATACGGGTTTCAGTCACTGTCCTCCACATGGAAGCAACTGAAACTGAGGAAATTGCGGTACTTGCCCATCTACTGGGTGGCAGCAAGGCTCTCCTACATGCTGGTGTTAAACGGAATATCAAAGACTGGTCCAGGCAATCTTGTAAATTACAATAATAATAACAATAATAATCCATATGTGTTTACTGTTTCTTTCCCAGTATTATTCTTGCTCTCTTAATCACTGGGAAATAGTATATATCCCCCCCCCCTTTTTTGTTGTTTACTTCTGAAAAAGCAGCAAGAAAACTCATTGAGGTTGAAGAATAAATGGCAGTTCTTACTGTTTGCGAAGATTCTGCATTGTAAGCCAGGATGTCCCACCCAGACTTAGTCCTTTGTGTGAGGTGTTCAGACATTCAGAATTGGTAGGAGAACCATCCTGAGAAGGGTCCTATTGGAGCAGCCCTCCCAGTCTTGCTGTGAACCGAAAATGGTCTATGGCAGCACCATCCATAGAGATAAAATAGGGGACACAAAGTGACCACGTATGTAATGTGAAATTTTCTGGTGCACACATTTAAAAAACTTAAACACATAAAGGAAGTGATAGAAGATACCGTCCTCACATAAGACATCTCACAGTGCCCGTCCCCTACTGCCTTTAGACCTGGTGTATTTTACGTCCGCAGTTCATCTCCATCTACGGGGTCGGCAGCGCCTGCATCCCACAGCTCACCCTGAAGGAGGCATTGACAGTACGAGGCAGTCCTAGTCAAGAGCCACGTCACTGGGATGGGAAAAGAGCAGGTTCCATGGGAGTTCTCAGAAGTGGGGGGCTGCAGGCAGAGGACTCAGGGCACACGTGAGTCACAGGGAGCATGAAGAGGGGAGGGTTTCCCATAGGGAACTGTGGGGAAGGCAGGAGGAGGGGGAGAAGGCACTGGGATTTGAGGCAGAGGTGCAGAGACAAGCTTACGGACTTGGGATGTCGGTTCCACGGCACACCGTGGAGAAGAGAGGCCAAGCGAGCCAAGCAACACCCAGAGGTGTCTACGGGCACAAGAGAATGGAGGAGGGAGGGCAGAGCGTTCCCACCTTGAGCACCACCTGAGCAAGGCTCTGGAAGGCCGGGGCTGCCCCGGGTAAGGGGACAGAAGCAGGGAAGGAGGGCAGAACCCTACTCAAGCCCCCGGTTGCGCAGTAGGAGGGAAAGGCCGAGCAAGGAAGGTAAAGGAGGTGGGAGTCAGGGAGACGGGGTTTGGCGGTTCCGAGGCTGCGGACAGCGAAGCCGGGTGCCTGTGAAGAGCTTCGGCCGGGCGTCCTGTCAGGAGGCTTGACACAGAGGCATCAGGAAGACGGTATCACAGGAGGCCTCACGTGGCCCGGTGCTCTAACCCACACTCCTTGTTCATCATTTGACGGTCACGTCTCCCGACAGATGTGATCGCACTTTGACCCAGTAGATCAGCAAATGCAATGTGACTCGGTTCCGGCCGCTTTACCCTTTCAGTAGGCAGACTTCTTTCTCTTAAATGCATTCAGAGACTTCAGGACCAACTTGGTAAAACCTGACTCACTCAGTGCAGTCAGAGAGTACAGATAGGTACCTTCCAGCAAAATAAAAATAAGGATTTTCTAAACTGCCGAGTAGGACAGGCACACTGTGCCAAATTTCTGTTCTCTGAACGGATAGTCATGTTTAGAAAGAGCAGTGTGACCTACAGTCGTTGAATATATTTGTGCCAACACCATGATCCTTTCTCTGACCTACCTCAGGCCCAGTGTCCTCTCTCTCCGAGGTCAAACCCTGTTCAGGTATCCTTCGGCAACCTCTAACGACCTCAATTATAAATTTCAGGTTCTTTTTAATGTCAGTCACATGCTGGCCAGCACATACTTTTCCATCATTATCTTCCACAAATGTCAAATGTAATTCAAGTTTTTCCAAGTACTCTTGATTTTTTTCTCCTCTCAAATTGCCCTTTCAAGCTGGGTTTCCCCTTTTCTTCCCAGCTTCACCCCGGCACATTCTTATCTCCTTCACGCTTCTGCCTGCTCTACCGACATATCCCTATCAGAGATCCTGACCTTCTATCGATCATTTGCCTCTCGGTATCTATCATCTTTCAATTAAATGTGTCTCCTCCGGTCCAACATTAACTGAAAGCAGCAGTTCTGACCCTGAAATTCCTACAGATATAATTCTTAACCCGCAATCTAGTTGTAGCCTCTGGGATTTCATACAAACAGGAAGTTCACAAAAATGTATGTTAAATCGGGTATGTATGAACTCTAAGTCCATAATCTGTATTACATTTTCAATAGGGAATCTGACCCAAATACATATTGAGAGCTACTAATTATATTATAAACTCCTGAAGTCAGAGACAGTGAGTTATTTTTATACCCCATGCTTACACGATATATATTTACAAAATTGGTATTTATCACGTGACAGGTAAGGATTTCTTTTAAATGTATATTATGTTTGAGTTACCAAGTTAAATTAGATTTTAAATGAATGTTATCAATTAAATACCACATTTATTTATAGTTATGGTAGCAACTAATACAGGTTTAAGGTTAATACTGGCATTCATTTATGTAACCTATTTTATAAACTTTGGACTCAATATTTGGAATTACATGAAGACTACTTAGGATTAAAAAAGAGATATTACTCAGAGCAAAGAAAAGAACATTCTCAAAAATAATTTGAGAAAAATACCGATCTTTGTACCTTTGTGTTAAATGTTGAATTAACCAATATAAGCTGTAATGTCTTAAGTCATTCTAAAGACTAAAAGTTAAAATAATGGTGATAGAAAGTTTGTAGGACTACAGAGAATGATTTCAAAATATTAAGAAGGTGGGGCACCTGGGTGGCTCAGTCGGTTAAGTGTCAGACTTAATTTTGGCTCAGGTCATGGTCTCAGGGTCCTGGGATGGAGCCCCACGTCGGGCTCTCTGCTCAACAGGGAGCCTGCTACCCCCCACCTCTGCCTGCCTCTCTGACTACATGTGTTCTATCTCTCTGTCAAATAAATAAGTAAAATCTTTAAAAATAATAATAATTTTTTTTAAAAAGCCTCCAGCTCTTACTAGTACATAGCCAAGGCTGCTAATGGATGAATTAAGGAGAGTGGGATATACTGGTCCTCACAAGCATCTCAGCTTGTAGACAACAGGAAGTAAGAGAGACCTCTAATGTCAACTTGGTTGAGGTTTTTAAATTAAGTCAATTATTCATGGGCCAGAGATAAATACTGGAATTTTCTGGAAAAAGGTATCAGTGAAAAGGATGTTGCCTATGTATGCACCTGTAATAGTTTTTGTGAAATAGAAAAAAACCTGCTCTACTTATCTGGGCAGTCTTACCGTAAAGGGAACAAGATGTGTCAGCACAATCGGCTTACCATGAGGACGAACATGATAACTCAGCTTTGAAAAAAGGCCACTTGGTCTATATTTGTCCAACTTCAATTTTGATTCTTTCTTTTTATCTTTATCTACCCCCCTAGCTTTACTGAGGCATAATTGACAAAAACTCTATATTTAAGGTGTAAAACTTGCTGTTCTGAAACATGTGTGCCTTGTGACATAACCATCACCTTCAGACCGGAGCACATAACCACCACCCGTCAGACTGTGGAATCACAGGCATGCAGGGCCAGAAGTGCCCGTCCAGTGCACAGGGGTATTATGGGGCACAGAGGTAGTGGCGCACTCCCTGGAGGCTGTCTGAGCTCCCTGTAAATGTCACAGCTTCCACTCCTGCTTCTATGGTGGTGCAGGTAGCAGAGCACCTGCCTATCCTTCCGTCTACCCTCAGAGTCACCACTCAGGGCTAGCCTCTCGTGGGGCATTTGTGAAGGGTCAGAAGGAGAGAGATTTAGAGAACTGATATAAGTGACTCAACTTTTTCCCTGTGAAGAGTTACTTTTGATTTTCTGAATTCGTCCTGACTGCCCCCGGTAGCACACATTACGTGTAGAGGCAGTGACTTCCAGAGACTTCCAGTTGGGGAGGGGTGACCCCAAGGCCACACAAACTTGTGAGAGCCCAGGGGGCTCTGTATCCCCGCCATCTCCCTGCATGGGTCACCAAGCACAGAGCACTGCACGGGCGAAAGCAATCAGATCTGTGCCACATTAGAATGAGGACTTTGGGCAGCTTCTCCATCAGCGCCCCACGGGATTCCTGCAGGAGCCTGGCTAGCACGGTGAAGACATGACCAAGGAGCCCTCTGAAGGGGCTGAGAGAGCTGCTCAAGGTCACAGCGCTCTTCAGACTCCATGGGTCAGTGTCTTTCCACTATGCTACCATCTTAATGAATGCAGAGCAGAAGATCTGTTTCTAGGGCTTTTGATTTGTTGAGGCACTGAAACATCCATTCAGCCAACAGGGACTGAATGCTGTGTGTGACGATAACTCTGTCCTGGGAAACCTAGGTGGCTCAGTCAGTAAAAAGTGTCTGCCTTCAGCTCAGGTCATGCTCCCAGGGTCCTAGGATCGAGTCTGGCATGGGGCTTCCTGCTCAGCAGAGAGCCTGTTTCCCCCTCTGCCTGCTACTCCCTCTGCTTGTGCTCTCTGACAAATAAATAAATAAAATCTTTAAAAAAAAAAAAAATCGCTGCCCAGTGATGGAGACACCAGAGAATGTGTCTGCTCTGAAAACACAACACAAAACACAAACTAGGTATAGCAACATCGCGAGCAAATGTGGGATACGTATCTTAAAAGAAAAGTTGAACTCAGAAACTGTAGACACCAGAAAGGTGGTTTCCAGGGGCTGGAGGTGGGGGAAATCATGAGCGGTCGGTGGAAGGGTCCAGCCCTCGTCATAAGATGAAAACGTCGGAGGCTCTAATGGGTACCCTGGCGACTACAGCTGAACACAGTTCATCGTACAGCTGAAATTTGCTAAGAGAGGAGAACCTAAATGTCTTCATCAAAATTTTTTTAAAAAGGCAAGTATGTGAGGTTATGGATGTGTGTTCTTTAGCTTGCGGGAGGAGATCCTCTCGTACTGTGCGAAGAGACCATCCGAAAGCACACTTTAAATGTTGATGATTTTGTCAACCGTACCTCAGTGAAGCCCACCACAAAAGTGGTAAGAAAAGGCTAAAGGCTGTCCAGGTACATACGGATGCATGGCTGGTGCTGGCTACGGAGTCCGGGAAGGCTTTTTCAGAGAGGAAAAATGATAAAGACCGAGAGGCCGCAGTGTGTGGTGGGAAGGAATGGCCAGGGACAGGGGACGACAGGTCCAGGGGCACTCGGTGCGGGGTGTCTGGAATGTGGATGGAAACATGAGTCTGAAGTGGGCGGCCAGAGCGTTGTCCCAGGAGCTTCGGTGTCTGCTCAGCAGCTTGTGCATGACGGGAGCTACCGCCACACTGACCCGGGAACTCCGCGCCACCAGGTTTGAACCCCAGGCTTGGGAAGTATAAGGGCTTTTAGTCTTTTAAACATTTTGTAAATAAAAAACAAAACAAAACTAAACCAACAAAGCAAAATAAAACAAAACAACAAACAAAGAAAAAAAAATGCAGCCAAAGAAAGTTACCACTGGATTACAATGAAGAGTGGGTGACTTAGAAACACGTATTAACCTAAGTACTCACAAGCCTCGATGTATATTTCTCTAGAAAGAAGGACATCTATGCTTGTTTTGCTGCATATTTTTAGAGAACTTAATAGCATGTTCAATGAAGAGTCACATACAGCTCTTACAACCATATTCAGGCATGATATTTAAATATTTTTAGCTCATAGTACAGCAGGCACAAATTAACCAGAGCAGAAGCTGCTGGCTCCCCTACCTCCGGGCAGCTGTGAAGGTCTAGACCTTAAATATTTAAGGAATTTTGTGAGTTACCACTGAGGCATTTTGCAGGAGAGCCCAGTGCACGCAGGGTGCGGGGTATTCAGGAGGCCATTCAGATAAATAGGTTGTGGCTATTTGTCATCTCATGCAGATAATTCATAAGTCAATATTTTAACAATAAACATGGTCAGATAAGCTGAATTGTAGCCCAATATATGTCTGGTAAAAACGAAGCCCCTATTACTTTCAAGGCAAATTCTAAAATATCTATAGGATAAGAGAACTCTACCCTCCGTACATTATATACCCTTCAGTTAATTCCCTCTATATCCAGGGATTAATGCATTGTGCACAAGTCACGGTCAAAAGTAAACTTCGGGGCGCCTGGGGGGCTCAGCTGGTTAAGCCTCTGCCTTTGGCTCAGGTCATGATCTCGGAGTCCTGGAATCGAGTCCCGCATGGGGCTCCCAGATCTGCGGGGAGTCTGCTTCCTCCTCTGAACCACTCCTCTCTCATGCTCTCTCTGTCTCTCTCAAATAAATAAGTAAAATATTAAAAAAAAAAAAAAAGAAAAGAAAAGAAAAGGAAATTTCTCATCCTCATGGAGGGGAATATACAGCCTTTCCAATGGTAAAGATCATGGTGGTCAGCTGTGCAAAGACACTGGCTAGAGCCTCGTGAGCCCTTGGAGACCATCTCTGGGGCTGCCTGCCCGGCGGAAGGGACCCTCAGAGAAACCTGCTGGGAGCTGTTGTGGTCAAGAAAGGCCTTTCAGAGGAGCAGCAGAGCTAGACGTGCGGTGCCCTGAAGCGATGTGCACGCAAACGAACCCACCTGCGACCCAACACTCACCGTCTTGAGCGGCTTACCGCACGCATCCTTCCGCTACATGCTGTTTTCAACCCACTTAAACTCACATCTGCACCCGTGCTGAGGGCTGCGTAGACTCTGACGTCTGCCCCAGCCTTCCGCAAGCGGCATGAGGCTGCCCTGCGACGCGGCAGTCACCTGGAGTACCGAGGCTCACCGCCTCGACCCGGATGACCAGGACGTGGACTGAGCCACTGCTCTCCTGTTCAGCTGAGGAACCTGCCCCAGACAATGACGAGAACAAGCGGTGTGGCTTCCAAAGCCGACTGACTTCCCGGGGCTCTGAGTGAGCCAGCATGGCCCTTGGGCACCCTACAGCCCCTCCTGGTAAGCGCTCTGGGGAGAAGCCACACTAGGAGGCTCCGCTCTCCAGGTAAACAAACGCTGACGCCCTGGCTTGACAGCCTCCCGGCGGGCAGTGTAGACCGTGCTGTCTCAGCTTCCAGGGCGTTTGTTACCTGCGAGAGATGGTGTGTGCGTTTGGCAAAGCCCTAAACACGGTCCTCAAATCTGACTGACCACACTGCCAGCGAGACAGGGAAGGCTTGAAGGATGAGTGCGGTGAGGGGTTTGCTCAACGGAAAACCAGAACAATGTGTCTTGACATCACCTAAGCAGAAACTGTAGGAAGACAATTCACCAAGGGGATAATAACCCTGGTAAGCCTTTATAGTCTCCAAGCGTAAGAACCAAGCATCAGGGGCACCTGGATAGCTCAGTGGGCTAAGCCTCTGCCTTCGGCTCAGGTCATGATCTCAGGGTCCTGGGATCGAGCCCCACATCGGGCTCTCTGCTCGGCGGGGAGCCTGCTTCCTCCTCTCTCTCTGCCTGCCTCCCTGCCTGCTTGTGATTTCTGTCTGTCAAATAAATACATAAAATCTTTAAACAAAAAAAAAAAAATGAGCATCAACCGGCTGTTGCCATTTATTAGTCTGTTGTAAACCAGGGTGATGCAGTGAGTGACGTAGGCTTCCAGTTTTCCAGGGCAAACCACATTTTGAAGTTTAGAAAAAGACAGTTTTTATTTTAAGTGGTTTTATATATGAGGACTAGGATTTATCATGGGCTAATATTTCCAACATAACCTTAAAATAAATTGGTGCATGAAAATGCACAGATTTAAATCAAAAGTCTGGAACGAACTCAAAAGTTCATTTACCCCATTAGGGCTTCCCCGAGGTGAGAACTGTATCTATTAATTGAACATCTCTGAGGAATAAAAGTGCATACTTTCCTTAGGAAATACATTACTTTATTTCAACATTAGTAAGAAATCGCCCTCAATGCCTAGTCAAAATAATTACTACTGAAGTTTAAGCCCATTCTCTTCGTTCTGTCCTTAGTAGATATCAAACAGTGGTTCGGAATGGATTTTTACATTGAGGATTTTTTTTTAAGATTTTATTTATTTATTTGACAGAGATTACAAGTAGGCAGAGAGAGAGAAAGAGAAGGAAGCAGACTCCCTGCCGAACAGAGAGCCCAATACGGGGCTCGAACCCAGAATCCCAGGATCATGACCCAAGCCGAAGACAGAGGCTTAACCCACTGAGCCACCCAGGTACCCCACATTGAGGATTTTTTAATACAAGGAGAGACACACAAAATTGTACCTGTTTTATTTATCCCCTTTTACAAGATACATGGGGCATGTCTAAGAGATTGTTGTTAGACATCTAGCACAAGACCACACTGTTAAGTAGGTAAAAGTTTTTGGCCAAATGGCAGTTTGGACAAAGGAGAGCAGTAAAGGTGCCTCTCACTTGAGCCAGGACAAAGCCCCTCTGGGAAGGTCAGCTTACCTAACCCTTTGGCGCAGGTGTGACCTCAGCGTTGTAGACCAGAAAGCGTAATTCTCTAGTACTGTAGCAGGATGTGGCCAGGTAACCAAGGTTAGAGGTAAGACAGAAGAACCACCATGATCATTTATTAATTTACAATGGACGCCACAACTCATCATGGGGACAGAATATTAATATATGGAAGTGCATTTTCTGCAGGAAATCTCAATGTGTTCAAAATGGAAATCAGACATTCTGAAGCCTTGCCTTATACCTAGACCTGGCGTAGCCCCACCAACACCCTCGGAAGTCCCTATGGGATTTTGCACCAGCGCATCTCTGTGCTTTGTCACCTCCCGTCTCCCTGTTCTTCTTCTGCCCCTCCCGTCCCCACGGCTTTCTCCGTGCAATTTGCTCATGCTACGTCTTGACCTTCATAAGCCGTTCAGATCTCAGGGAGGTGCCCCTCCCTCGGAAGGGCCTTTCATGACTGAATGAAGTTTTCCAGCTGTACTTGGCACGTGCTATTTTTTCAATGTGTCTGATCAATTCTCTCATCTTCTCTGGAATGTCCACTCCCTGGGAGAAGAGGCCTCCCCTTCATCGTCCGCTACGGTAACTGGAGGGGCAGTGGCACACGGCCGCATGGCAGGACCGTTGGATGAATGTGCTGATTCAGCCCGTCCATGCCTGCGTCCCCGGGATGGAGCCGGGCTGCTCACAGACCACAGTTGCCGAGCCCGGGAATGCACGTCACCGGGCTTCGCATCACGATCTTGTCTAGCTCCTGGGTCACTGGGCTTTGAAGAAGTTTCCAAGACTTTCCCCACCAAACAAACACATACACACACTTCTGGTGGACACTTTCTTTCTCAAATATATTAGTTCATCAAGTTTGATTTGGCTAAGCCTTTGATGGAAGGGCGTTTGATCCCTCTAGGGCCAATTTATATACCTCAGCAACATTTTCCCCTTCTTTAAATATGGTGGTCTGGGGACAATCTTTGTTCCCATGGTCAGTGTTTTAGAACGTTCCAGTACATGGCCCTCATTTCTGAGAAATCCCTGGGCGCTCCCTGCCAGCTAACAAAGGGGAACCTACCAGTGGTGCTGTTGATAAAACTGTATACGCTGTTCTCCGTCTTCATCTTCTCAAACACTCTGGCGATCTTTATTGTTTGCTCATGGTGCAGCTAAGTTTCTACGGATAGCATAAAATCCTTCCCAGAGCCAGCCGTCCCTTTCCAGCTTTACTTCTCATTGCTGTCCGACTCCCTTCACACTTCAATATTGAACCATCAATATGTGCAGGAGCCTGAGCACACCGTGCGTGTCCTGTTTCTCCAGGTCTGCTCGCCCTTTTTTCTTGGAATCCTCTCCTGCCTCTTTCCTGGCTACCGAACGCAGTCCAGGCAGCCTCTCCTCCAGGAAACCTCCCACAAATGCCCTCCGCTCCCTGCCCAGTCAGCTGAGGTGCGGCTTTCTAATTCCAGGGCATTTTGTGCATGACGTCACCTACACTGTACTGTACGGGACTTGTCAGTTTGCATGTCTCCCTTGACCTCTTTGCTGGCACTGGGCTGAAACATGACTCGTCCTGTTGGATTCCATGTTCCTTGCACACTGTGGGCCACACAGCAGATACCCAGTAAGGGAAATGGAGAGAAAGGATTTCCAAATGACTCAAGGTGGCACCCAATGCATGGTCATTGTACTTGCGACATCAAGGTGGCATCCAATGCACAGTCACTGTACTCGGGGCAGGGGAGTAGGGTAAATGGAAAGGGTAAACAGGGATGTAAGAAATGAAGCAGCTGGGAAGTGAAAATCATGCCAAGAAGTTGCAGGAAGTCTGAAGAAGTAATACAATCCCGCACAAGCCCTCATTGGATGTTTTAAGCTAAGTCTGTAAGACGCATCAGCAGATTAACACAGGTATGTTCCCCAAGTTCATGAGATGCAGGCGATCCCA
Source organism: Mustela erminea (assembly GCF_009829155.1). Taxonomy (NCBI): domain Eukaryota; kingdom Metazoa; phylum Chordata; class Mammalia; order Carnivora; family Mustelidae; genus Mustela; species Mustela erminea. The sequence continues at coordinate 37,013,508 of NC_045634.1, read as the reverse complement.
TTCTGGGCACCCTGTTAGATGCTTCAGAGGTATTCTCTTTTTGATCTCTGCCTCTGTGCACAGGTGATGATGGTTCTTTCCCCCCATATACAGAACAGTAACAGGCTTTGCTCTAGCAGAGCTTCCTGTCTAGCGTGACTCCTCTCCATTTACCCATTCCTCGCTGGACTGAGAACAGGGAATTCGACCTCCAATACCCGTTCCCTCTCTGCCATGCCCAGCAGGGGCAGGACTCACATGGTGGACCGCCTGTCTGCAAAGTGGCACCCTCAGTTCCCAGGGAGCCTTTCTGATAGTCCAGGACTGCCCTAGTCTATGCTGTGAAGCTGTTCCCTCGCTCCTCTTTGGCTTTTTGCTGGATCTACCCTCTGCTTTCATGTTGTCCCTTAGTTACACACACACAGACACACACACACACACACACACACACACATTCATTTCCCATGAATATATTTACTCAGTCAGTTATCCAAGGCTTCAAGCTCCAGATTCATTATTTCTGCCAACCCCTCCCCATCATTATGGCACCTGTTCCCCCAGTGGTCTGCCAGTTTTCTGCTTGGAACAGATCAACCTGAGAAAGCAGATTAAGTTGCTACTCACTTATAGCTGCCCTGAAGTATTGCTTTCTTCACTGGGATTTCTGTTTTACAAAAATAAATCACTGCTCCCCAAAGAAAGATGTTGTGATTGGAAACAGTAGAAGCCGTGCAGCAAGAAAATTGCAAAAATAGGGTTGGAAAGGATGACGTTGAAAAGAAAAAAATGGAGAGTTCTGTTTACGCCCTGACGCGGCCATCTACAAGCTGTGTGGCGTGGGGTACCAGCCTTGTGATCCCCCCCGTCCTCGTGTGCGGGATGTAGCTTCTAATTTGGACAATTAGCAACATGACAGTGAGTAGGAGTTCTCTAGATATTTTTGCCTGATCTTATTTGTAAAAAAAAAGTTCTGAAGAACTTGCCATCCTCTTGGAAAGGAGCTGTTCTGAGCATTTTTTAAAAAAACACTTTTTAAGTTTAAGTATTATACACACACACACACAGCAGGATACTCTTTTAGTAACAAGCGTGCACTCAATAATGAGTTTTTAGATTCCTAAATTGTATATACAGTCCTGAATTATTATTTATATTGTATTATTATATTTATTTTTAAAAGATTTACTTATCTATTTGAGAGACAATCTCAAGCTGACTTTGTGCTGAGTGCAGCACCCAACATGGGGCTTGATCTCACGACCCCGAGATCGTGACCTGAGCCAAAACTAAGAGTCAGATGCTGAACTGACTGAGCCCCCCAGGCGCCCCTATATTATTACATTTGCGCGGACCATACATTGTGGTGCTTCTGTGCCTGGTTCCTCTCACTCAGTGTTACGCTGATGAGATTCACTCTTGAGGGGTGTACAGTCAGCTTGCCTTTTTTCATTTTTCTTTAGTATTCCCTTGTATGAACATGTATAATTTCCTGATCTGATCCACTGCTGATGGACACTTTGGTTAATTCCAGAGGCATCATGTTGATAACTCTGAATGAAGCGTCTGAGTTCAGTCTTCATATAAGCCGTTCATCGCACAGATGCACTCACTTCCGACAAGCTCGGATGTGGAGTGTAGACACTGGGTTCTAGAGAATGCCTTGGTTCAGCTTCACTGTGAAACAGACTTCGAGAGAACGGTGCACCAGTTCTGCCAAGAGCATCTGCCCATTTTTGAAATTTTAAAATATTTCTTAAAACTTGCAATATGAAGTTGCGTTAGTTAATTTGGGCTGGGCACGTACCAGGCACAAAGAAGGACTACAGACGGGTAACAAATGCTCTCACACTCCGGTGTGGCCTGGAAAGCCCTTGTTACACTGGTGATTTTCTTAGCTATCTGCAAGGATTCTATGAGGTCAATGTTATTCTGACTTTGTAGAGTAAGACAGCAAGGGACACGAGGCAGAAAGTACTTAACAAAAGAGAGCAGGCCAAGATTCAGCAGCCTGGAACACAGAGACTGGCATCTTTTTCGAATTTTTAAAGGACCAGCATTGGCACTTTGCAAGAATCTTTGGTTCCAAGAGAAGCTAACTTACATGTTTAGGGAAGTGGTTGTGTATCTGATTTGAGTGAAGTTATATTTATTAAAAGCAGTTTCTCTGTTAGAGGTTTAGAAGTTTTCAGAATTTTTTAGAGGTGATAAGATTAGAGGTTGCTAACTTGTTTTGATTTAAACTTGATGTGTCCCTACCTATCCGGAAAGTCCCCTTGGAAGAGCAGCGCCTGTCCACGTCATGCAAGTGAGTGAGAGCGTCGCCTACAGGGCATCTCACTACTTCTGCCCACCAGCTGTCCCTGGGGTCTGGGGGGAGTAGGAGCAGCTCATTTGGTTTCCTTTTTGTCTTCAGCAAATATTTATTGAGAGCCTTTTGGGCTCTAGATTATGGCCTTTACTACTATTTGCAGAGCTTCTGTTCTAAAGGGAGAGACAGACATACACACCAGTGCTAGGATAGACCATGTCTATCATCTCTTAGGTAGAGCTTTTGCGATTGTGTCTCAGGGAGCACTGGGGAATGGACGAGCATACATGTCATCCAGATTTGAATTAATCTGAAAAGATGAAGCTCCCAATTTTCCAAGATACATTTTAACAACACGAAAGCCTTATTTTATATAAAGTCTCCATTTAACTAAAAACTAAAATTAGTCATTATATAGAAGTATCACTTAAAGAGAAAGCTAATTATTTGTGTCAACCCAACATTTTAAAATCCATTGTCAGGTTTTCCTTTGATTTATGAGACAGGTGCTCTCTATATAAACTGCAGTTTTATTACAAACACTTAAAATGACTTATCAGTTTCAGAAATCAACAGGAATTGCATTTTGTAAAAATTGTATTTTTATACACAGCCAGGTAGACATATGTAAGAATGCAGCTCAACACACATTGCTACTTAATAGCGAAGATGCATTTGTGCTTCAGTATTAATATATCTTTAAAAAATCTATCTTGTAGACATCAAAAATGTCTACATGACTGATGGTGCTAACAAGGCACTTATTTAATTATAATTAATGATGGCGGCAACATATAAAGAATGGGCTCAATTTTCAGCTGATTTAAAGATATAATGTGTCCTACATAAATCTGTCATTCCACAAGAACCTAATATATATATATATATACACACACACAAGATATTGCAAATAAATCCAGTCACTTTTATTGCATTTGCCACTCCTTTGTTCACGATGCTATTTTGATAGTGAATATATTTTGGGAAGAGCGGCCACAGAGCCGTCTTACTTGTCAGTCAAGCACACTACTACTTTTGGCATAATTTGATGGCATGATTGAAGAGATAAAAGCCAAAGAACACAGTGTGAAATTCAAAGAATAAAGGACTTAGACATGAAAGTCGAAAACACATTTTATCGTGGTGGTTGATTATTTGACCGAGAAGAGCACCACGTTAAAAAGAAGATATTCTTTGTTTTTAGAAGTTATAATATTCTTCATAGGCATGGTGCTCTTGAACAAAAAAGCACTCTGTCATCAGGAGCCACCACTGGAAGACTCTGTCAGCGGCTTAGAACCCCATGGGGTTTTACAGAGATCCCACCTAGTCTGGAATCATATTCTTACTCCAAGGAACACTGATGGAGTCTTTATAGATCCTTAACCATGACCACAAGTGATAAATGCGACTGCAACTATGTTTCAAAGGCAACAAGCACAGACACATGTGTTTCTCAGAAGGTGCCCCTCCTCCACTGACTGAGCTAAGATTCAGATTCTTCGACAGAATACGGGAATAGATAGTCAAATAGCATCTGGCAAACACCATGGGAATTTTCACTGTAACTCTTTATTTTTCTCGTTGGTTTTCTGGACTGCTCTTCTACCATGCTTTCCTGTTTTTCGTTTGTGTGGGTGACCACAACCTTGTTTTATTTTGTTGCAACAAAAGTACAGTACAGATGTCAGTAGGGAATGAAGGGAAGACGTCAGTGAAAAATTCGTTTTTCCCTGTGTGTCGGGAAGGTTCTCATTGGCCTGCGGCATGAAAACCATGAACGCTCCTGGTTGCAAAGTCATGCAGAGATGGTCAAGGGGGAGGCTGATGGGGGACAGTGAGAGGGAACCCAACTCTTTCACACATACGCATATATTTGAATAATTATATTTTATATATATATGCATATATATATATATATATTTCTCAGTGGCTAATATGTCTAAACTATTCGAATTTTCTGTCAACCAGAATGTTACTTATATCCGCCAATTTGGATTGTCTTCAAATTTTTTTTTTCCTCTCTTCCAGTCACTGGTACAGATACCAAATTCACTGATCAGGTTGGAGGACTGACACCTAGAATTTTTTCTGCAGTTCAATGCCAATATATTAATCAATATCAGGACCTTTGAAGATCAACTACTGTTTAGAAAGGACTCTCTATTGATCTATCTGCCTACCTACTGGTCAGTCACTTTGCCTTCGGAATATTAATTTATGATTGTTCTATATTAGAGATAGATGTATCAGTGAATGGGGATTGATACAGACCAACTCAGGTGGATTTCCCTACAAGACCTCATGGAGTACTTCACAGCCCACCTACCGTGTCCCTGTGTGACCTCCCCTCCCCCACCCATGTGTTCGTCCACATCGTATGTACATATCACATATGTCACAGGCACCCCATTAGGACTGCAGATACAGTATATGGTCTTAAAAGATAAAGGCAAATAGAGGCAGGTCTGAAAAAGGAGCTCAGCCTTGTCTAGATTCCAGGACAAGAAACCAATTGGTATGACTCCTGTAAAACTTGGAAGGCAGTCTATTTGCAGTCCAAGTGGATAAAATAAGGAACTTTCTGGCACATCCGCAGATAATGTGAGATGGGCAGTGCTCCTGATGATGCACCAGATGCATTTTGGCGAAACAAAATTGGCCCTGCGTTCTAAAGTCAGGCACATTCTGTGAAGGTTGGCGAGCCCCAGGGAGCAGGTGGCAAACAAAGTCTGCTCACCTCCACGTGTGCCCCTCAGCACCATCTGTATTTAATTTCCTGCAAATTACTCTTAGTTTCCTACTTCTTGCCCAAAAAGATACATTGAAGGCATTATGGGATTTAAATTGTGCTTTAGAAGGACACATTCAGACCATTTGCTAGAACATTACTAAAATCTCCCGAAGTGGCTGACATGACTTTGGTTTCCATCCTGCCTTTCATGGGGGTTGTTTGCAAACTGTTTTTCTGACCAATGAGATTCTGGACATGGGGGTTATTATAATTTCCTCATTTCGGGGTCCTGGCGTGCGCACAGTGAGCGCTTAAGGAATGTGCTCTAAACTGAACTCTCGACATTCTCACAGTCATGATCTGGGGGAAGATGAGAGGTTTCCTGGGCGCACATCTTGCTTCCTGACACAGTCATACTATTGTTCCTTGCAAATGCAAAGTGGACTGTTTTCAGTGGATCTCCTAATAAATTGAATACTTTTTATGGTATTGATAAGGATTATTAATTTTTAAAAACATATGGGTGGGGCACCTGAGTGGCTCAGCCAGTTAAGGGTCCGAATCTTGATTTCGGATCAGGCCATGATCTCAGGGTCCTAGAAAGGAGCTCCCAAGTCCCCCATGGGGGATTCTGCTCTCAGCGGGGAGTCTGCTTCAGGATTGTGTCTCCTCCTCCCTGCCCTGCTCTCTCTCTCTTTCTAAAATAAGTAAATAATCTTTAAAAAAAAAATCCCAACAAAACATACGTGCAATGACACAATACTATCCAGGTATAAACACTAAAAATTTGATACAAAGAGGAAGTTTCAAAATCAGACCTGCATGTCAGTGACTACAGACTCCGTTTCTCTCAGCTCCAAAAAAAATCTCGTGTTTTTCTTTTGATATTCACTTACCTGTAAATTATTAAAGCAGGTAGCCAGCTTTATGTACTGTGGATAAATTTTACATCTGGAAGCAGTAGGATGATACACTTATGCATGTTCATGTAACCTATATGCTGTACCAGTTTTAATGAGTGGGTCAAGAAAACAGCCAGCCAGCTATGGATATTTTCTGATTAGCTGTATATGAATTTAAATGAATGAATAAGAAAATTGCAGTAAGATGATAATGAAACCCCGTATTCATCTTAACATGTTTCCAATGGAAAATATTTTGTTTTGAGTGTTTATTTGTTTAATGTTCAGTTTATTTTTTTTCACTTGATTAAGTGTTTTTTGTTGTATTAAACCATGTATGTTGCAGCTTAACAATAAAAAAAACTTATTGATAAAAACTCAGTAATAATTAAAGCAAAACAAGAAAATACATGATATACTGTCAAAGTAATAAAGCTTTACTGAGAAATTGTTAGGAGTATCTGCAGAATTTCCAGTTAATTGTGCATAAAAGAGCTAGAGGGTATTTTTAAGCTTCTATCTCTTGCTCTATCTCTAACAAGAGAATCTTAAAGTTTGAGGCTAAAAAGACCAAAATATCTTCTTTTTTTAAATATAGAAAATGGGGCATTCTTACCTTGAAACTGTGCATTAAATCCTTTGCGCCGATGGTTACTGTCAGATGTAAAATGGAGTCGTAACCAATTCTTGCTACTTATAACCGGAGAAGGGAGGTTCATGCCAGTCAACCTGGAAGACAGAACCAGAAAAAATCTCCCTTGTAAACCAACCAAGCAAATGTCCTATAGCAAACCCATGTTAACAACTGACTACTGATGGTCGTTATTTGAGATCATTGTGGAGCTGCACCGAAACTTTGAAAAGACCCGGGCTGTTTCATGTGTGTCCACCTATTAGTGCTGGGTTTACCCTTGATGGAGGGAAGGCTTTCGCCAACACTTTACATGTTTATTCTTCCTTATTAATGACGGATCCATGAGAAGATATTCTTTGGATCACTTGTTCTTTTTCATCAGACCTCAATCATAATGAATTATTAAAAAGACAAGAAACAGGCAAATGGTAACACTGTGCTTTTCACTCTTTGGACGCTTCATGATTCGGTTTCACCGTTAGTGCCCTCAGATCCGCTGTTTATCACACTGGACAGCATCCCATATTTCTAGGGGACCATCCCACAGTTCACAGCACAGGCCTCTCCTACCCGCGGGAAGAAGTGCAACACATAGGGAAATGGTGACAAGCACTGTCAGAGAGATTTGAAATGAAATAAAATTATGTTTGGGGAAAGCAGTATATTAAACACAATTCAATCTTCCAAAATCAGACACAATCCATCTCTGGCTAAGCTGTTTAAGCTCCTCATCCTCCTTGACAGCGTGTGCTTTAGTTGTCAGGAAAAAAGTGAGAAATTTACTTCCTGCTGAAAACCTGCATCATTAGGAAGTGAAAGTCGTCCCAGGTGATAAAAGTTCCCCCTGTGAACTCTGCGGCAGCGTCAGTTTGGGCCGATGGCAGAGGGATCCCTGGATTTGGGTGCTCAGGGAGGCGGCTGTGTGCGGCTGCCTTGCCAGAGCTCTTTGAACCTCCACCTGCCAGTCTGTAAACTGGACCTGAACGTACCCCCAGCAAGGGGTTAAGAGAAATGATTTTGATAGATGTATAAATGTCCCTGATGCACATTTTAAATGTCATCAATGGCTCTGAATTGTGTAATTATTTTGCCAAATCTGTTTTCAAAATGACTTGTATTATTAGTGCGGGTGATCAGAAAAGGTTTAAGCAATTGCTTGTTACTGAAACCGGTGCTGCCCTTTGTGGGCTGCCCCCTGGACCCTGGAGCTTCTTGGTCAGCTGGAAGCTGTATTCCGTGCGCCAGATTTACCAGGCACGGGTGGTGTGTGGAGTGTTTCCCTCCTTACTCCATTACCTGGAGGAAAACCAGCATCAAATGAAATATGGAGGCAAGCTTTCTGATGTCGGGGTGTTCAATTTAAACTCTAAGGTTTGAAAATGTGCAGTATGCATTTACGGTTAAAAGCAAACCTTGACTATAACCAACTGCAACAGTGTCTATGTCACTGTTTGAAATAATTGTCTGTTAGAGGAAATGCACAACTCAGATCTGCCGATTTGCTTGGGTTTATGTAGCTCTGACTGCTGAAGTCGGATAGAGCTGCTTCCAGGAAACATTTCATTATTTTGATATTTTGTTTGAAGGCTCCCACCCCCTCTCACCTGTTTCCCTTGGGGAGTTGATGCTACAGATTCTCTTGGAAATAGGTTACCTCTTTGCCTAATACTGGCAAGGACCAGAAAATAACTAACGTCTGGATTCAAAAACCCAGAATCTATCCAGCTTACCTACATACACTTACTGAAAGTTTCATAACTGAATTCCGTGTTTATCTGTTATGGATCTTACAGTATTTTTTTTTCTTAATTAGGTTCTTTTTGAATGGTTCTGATCTCAGAACCTGGGTCTGATTGCATTTTAGTGGTGTGTCAACGTGAGCAATGCACGGAAATAAACCCCTTCTTCGCTACCCACGAACCCGCACCCCCAATGCCAGCTCTGTGTTAACCGACACCCTTCATCTGCAAAGGGCCAGGCACACATATTTTACGGTTTACTCGTCGCACGGTTTCTGCTGCAGCTGTCAGCGCTGCTGCTGGAGTTCAGAGGCAGCCACAGAGCGGGGAAGGTTAGGTTCCAGCAATAGTCCACTGACAGACACTCGCTCTTCATGCTATTTTCCTGAGAAACATAATGTTACTCTTTCTTTTCTCTCTCTTCAAATTTATATTTTAAATTCTAGTTAGCTAACATACGGTGCGATATTAGTTTTGGGTGTACAATATAGTGATTCAGCACTTCCCAGTGCTCATCACGGCAGGGGCACGCCTTCATCCCCAGCGCCTGCGACCCCTGTCCCCCACCTGTCTCCCCTCTGGTCCCATCAGTTTGCTCTTTGCAGTTAAGAGTCTGTTTCTTGGTTCGCCCTCCAACACTCGCTCTTCCTTCCCCTTTGCTCATCTGTTTTGTATTTTACATCACACACATGAGTGAAATCACCCCAAAGTTTATAGCAGCATTATCTACTCAGACAAACTACTGGTCACAGGGAAGAACCCCAACAATCTGTCAACTGATGAGCAGAGAAAGATGTGTGTGTGTGTGTGTGTGTGTGTGTGTGTGTGTGATGGAATATTACTGAGCCATAAAAGAGAATGAAATCTTGCTATTACAGTGACATGGATGGAACTAGAGAGTATTATGTTAAGTGAAATTAAGTCAGTCAGAGAAAGATAATTGTTACTCTTTGTTGATAGTTTTTCAGACATTGAACAGTGTAAAAACTGTATAGGTGAGATTTGGCTGATGGACCACAGTCTGCTGACCCTTGCTTGGATAGATATAAGGCGATTTGTAAAAATACTGAGCAGATAGATAATTAGATGATGTGTATCAAGGTCATGTAAATAGCTTCGAAAAAATATCTTCTTTCTGTATAGATTCATTTTACACAGAATCAAATGTGAGGATTTTTAATAATTATATAATTCATTGCCCATGGTTAGAGCCATACAAATGAGTCACACTCCAGAATGGATTAATATGCATGGGTTTCTGAATCTGTCCGTGGAAAATAACAAATACTCACATCCTCTTTCTTTGGGGTGTTGAGTTGGTGGTTGTTCTATATCAGACATATTTTTGGGAATTGTGAGATTTTTGGTTCTCTTCCACAGGCCTGTGCTAATCTTAAAGCTGCCATTTAACAGTAAACTTACATTATAAAGTCAATTGTTCCTTCATTGCACACGAATTTAAAGGAAGTTGACTAACAGACAAGTCAGTGGATGTTATAATAGATTTACCAAGAACTTGGATGGGTTAGAGAAGATTGAGAAGCAAATAATTTAGAAGTAAAGAATTCAATTGATGCCAACCTCTGTGGCATCAGAAAGGCACCCAAAGGTGCCCACATCTTAATCTCTAGAGCCTGTGACTACATCACCTTATGTGGAAAAAGGGGACTTCAAAGATGGGATAAAGTTACAGACAAAGGAGAGATTATCCTGGATTGTGGGGGAGCCCAACGCCATCACCAACATGTCTACCAACGGAAGAGGGAAACGGAAGAAGACAGTCACGGAGTAGAAGGAACCTACCAAGGAGGTTGGGGGATACATGTGAGAGCTGTAACCATGGTGGTGGACCCTGCAGAGGAAGAATCCATGAGCCAAAGAATGTGAGTGACCTTACAAAGCTACAAAAGGAAAAGGCAAACATGCATCTCCCCTGGAGCCTTGAGGAGGAACACAGCCCTACTGACCCCTTGATTTTATTCCAGCAGAGCCTCTGTAAGATTTATAACCCATACAACCATAAGATAATAAATTTGTGTTGGTTTAAGCCACCATGTTTGTGTCAACGTGTTACGACCACAATGGAAAAACAACCTTTGAATATATATATTAAATGTTTCATTCTAAAGCAGTCCAGATAGAGAAGAAATTCAGTACACAATGTCATCCCTCTAATCTCAGTTTAACACTGTAAAATTATCAGTGACTTAGCATGCATCATCATTGGCTTTTGCTTCTTAAAAGTCTTCCTTAGTTCTTAGCTCTAGGTCTTCAAAGTCTGCTGGATTTGGTTTTCAAATTGACATACACAGTGAGCATAAGATACAAAGCAGAAACATTTTTCAGAAAGGATTTAATAATGACATATATCAACACATGCCTTTGCCTATTAGCTGAGGGTATCTAACGTACTCTTAGTTTTTAAAAAAATACTAAACATGTGAAAACACAGGAAAGTAATCTGGAGAAATCAGGGGATTCAAATATATTTGGACTTAAAAAAATTAAGGACACCTCAACGTGATCTGTCAGGAAAGAGTCTTTCTGAGGGAATGTTAGATGCATTTCATTTCTGGAACATCTCAAACTAGGTCCAAAAACCCATAAAACTTCACAGTGAGAATACTGAGTGGTCCCTTTAGCCATGGCTAAGGGATTGAGAGCTCTCAGTCTTCCGCCCAAGACTGCCAAATTAGGCAATCTAATCCACGGGCAAACTCATTTCTTACAAAGATTCAACAAGGTTTTGCTCCTGCCAACAGTAAAAATAGATGTAGGACCCACAGGGTACTTAAAGCAAAGACGACCTTCTTTGAGCCAAAATAGAACTGACCAGACTGTTCCACTTTCTCCAAATAGCTTTACCATGAATTTCAGGGTTGTATTTATAATCCCTCCACAACTTCCGCTCCCACCTAACCTCCCTCAGCCCCACACTGCCCCAGTATAAAATGAGGGTTTGAGACGTTGTTCTTCTCAAATATTACAGCCTTGTGTCTGTGACTCATTCATTTTACTTATGTAACTTGAAAAACATGGAGTCAATTTATCGAGATAATTTTCCAAAACGCATTTGGAAATGCTAAAGTTCTTGAGAGAGCTCTGTCTGAGCACTTCTTTGACATTAAGCCAGATTTCTTATGTCTTTAGAAAACCATCATATAAATTGCTGGGAGTTTCTCTGTAGTTATACGTCTTTAACTGTGATGACTAAGACGCCAGAAAGCACTAATACCATCAACACAGACTGTAAATCACCCACCCTCCCTAAGGAGCCTGAAGAATTTCATAAAGCTCTCCACTTGGAAGAGCGGATTGCTTGTCACCCAGGGAAAGTCATTACACCCAGAGAAGTCCTTACGTTTTCCTGTGCTCCCATGGACGGTAACCACATGACTCAGGGGTCGTGTTCCATTCATCTCTGTTTTATGAAAAGTAAACGGGAGGATCTGATACAGAAAGGCTTCCTGAAATGTCATGCTTCTGACTGAGTGTTATTTGTGTTACTAGGGAACACCATTGTCTTATGAATATATATTGAGTTCAGACGGCTATTCTAAGCTTTATTTTAGACTTTGATGAAAGAAACAATGGAAGTTAAAGGTAGTTCTTCAAACGGGAGTTCGTGGAAAGAGGACAGGCGGAAGTCTGTGCGTGTGTGCGCGCACACACATATACGTATACACAGAAACACGCGCAACACAACAGTTATATTGTTGGGGCCGATGCCACGTTAAAACCTGTTAAACCCCTAGGGCCTGCCTGGGCCTGCTGAGCCAGAGGGACTCCATGTTGCGTAGGCAGCCGTTTTGATGTTTAATAAATGCCTCAGCAGTTAGTGATATCAGTTCTGGGTAACCGTTGCTAAAACACACACCTAAAATAAGGCCAGACAGGTAAAAAGACATGCAATTAGCCAAAGCCATCTACATAGAGGTCTGCAGTTGTGCCCTATAAAAACGAGCCTGTAAGACCAAGGAGTGGTCGCTCTCTTCGGAGGCGGCCCTGGCCGGTCAGTCCGACTTCTAATGCTCGGCATAGAATAAAGCTTTATATAACATTCACTTTGTCTCCGTCTCGTTCCTTTGATAATGGACCCAACGATATATGTACTTACAAAGATTTCTAGAAATTGATCCCAAAAGTTTTACACCCACACATCTACCCTTTGGGAGAAACAAACAAACAAACAAAACACCCATCCATAGCCTCTTTAAAATCATGCCACAGAAGACGACCTCCTCATGAGAACAATCTTTCTTTCGTCACAATCAGTTCATTCTGTTTGACGTTTCTTCCACTAGCGGTGGCGTTCCTGAGGAGCTGTCACATAGGCCTGCTCTCTCCAGGACAGAGTTTCTCTCTCTGGCTTCACTCTTTGCTCAATGCACACGTGAAGATTCTCTCCGGTGTAAACACTGATAACCTTCTCCGCTCTCTCTCTCTCTTTTTTAAGGTTTTTATTTATTTATTAGACAGAGAGAGATAGAGCAGGAACCACAAGCAGGAGGATTGGGAGAGGGAGAAGCAGGCTGCCTGCCAGGCAGGGAGCCCAATGTGGGGCCCGATCCCAGGACTCTGGGATCATGGCCTCAGCTAAAGGCAGATGCTTAACAACTGAGCCCCCAGGTGCCCCCACTCTCCTCCGTCTTGCAAACCTCACACACTCTTGTGTCTGTGCTCCCCTTGGATATTCTATGCTGTTTACAAAAATGATTTCGAGTCTCTTGAGTGTTCTGTCCTCCTGTCAGATCTCTGGCTCCTATTTCTAGGCTCTATACCTTCCCCTTGGTTTCTACACTGGGATGTGCTTGTCTGTGGTTCAGTCTCCCCATGGAAAGCCCCATATGCTCCTTCCTTCCTCAAGATCTTTGCACATACTGCTCTCTTGCCCTGATCCGGGACACCCAACCACCCACTGGCCTAGTCATTCCTGGTCCTCCTGTAGGTTTCGGATTACGGTTCACATTGTCATGGAAGCCTGACTTGACTGTGAAGTTGAGGTTGTTCCTCCTTGATAATGTCTTCTCCTGGCACCTCTCGTGCAGACATTTCAGTGATGTCCTGATGATTTGTGTGATTCTTTACTGAATGGCTGTCCTGCCAGTAACACAGGAAGCTTGTATTATCTTTCTGAAACCTATCAAAGTGCTGGGCATATAACAGACGCTCAGCACACACCGGATACCTAAATAGAATAGCAACCTTCACAAAGCGTGCATTAGTCTATGCAACCCTTCCTGCCACACCGCCAGGCTGCGATGTGTCGGGTGTAGGTGTTGTCCTTGTTGGATCAAACATGCTCCTTCATGGCACCGGAGGAAAGCAAAGGAGAGGAGAGCCAGCGCCGGGAAAATAGCAGCCGCTCTCTTTGTGCCCCACGACCAACGTCTCTGCGCGCAGAGGAACACAACTCCGGGCATCAGAGCTGGATGGACTCTCCCAGAGCTCCATGTTTTCCAACCTGGACAGGAAATCTAGTGTCTCCTCAACTTAATAACCCCTTAGGATATACAGAGCAGTCACGGTTCACCTGCTCCAGAAATGTCCTCAGCACCCACCCCCAGCTCAGCCTTTGGTGGTCATTAAGCCCTTTGGCAGATGCTTAGACACAGACACACCATGCATGCCCCATGGGTTTCTGCAAGTGGCAAGCTCCCAGATGTAGAATTCTGGCCACACCAAAGCTGTCATGACAGCCGTGTATCTAAGGGAGGGATCAGAGCATGCAACATACCCTCATCTCACAGACACCTTCTGGACCTGAGTGCAAAATTATTCAGACGCTAAGCCGCGGCCTTGCAACCTGGTGATGTCCGCTACACACCTCTGTTCTAACCAGGCGCTGCCTGTGCCCTGGCGAAACTGAAACCTTCACTCGTGCTGTTGAATAGGTCTCATTCCCTCCCTATGCTCTCATCCACTCTGAGCAACTATGACATCAACGGCCCTAAACACAATTCAAATCAACTTTACAAATGACCTGCATGTGCCTAACAGCATCCCGGGCCCTGCAGACAGAGCTGGAGCCAGCTTCGGTGCCCAGCGTGCATCAGCAGTGCTGACACAGGATGCATGTCACCAAATGGGGGTTGCAGATTGCCATCTGCACCCCCGAGAGGGGCTTTCCACTCTTCCTGGGGGGAAGCCACTCCTACATTGGGTGATATCTGATAAGTAGATAACAAGGACCGCTGGTAAGAACGATGACAGTCTGTGCTGATGCCCACATTCAATCACGTCACACCCTTCTATAAAAATGCTTTCATGACCCTAAGTCAGTCTGAGAAAGACGTCAACTTTCTTAGCATGGGATTGAAGGTCCTTCCTGACGAGACTCCAACCATCACCTGCCTTATCTCCTGTAAGTTCTTTCCTGAGTCCTCTGTAGCCCACATGGGACCATGGCTGCTCCCTGGCTGTCCCGTGTGACCGTGCTTCCACGCGTACACCTCCTGCCCTCCCCCATCTGGAACCCTGTAGCTGACTTTTGCCTGTTTACACTCTTCTGACATTTCAAAGCTAAAACTCTTGCCCTTATGACCTGAGGTCCGACCGACCACGCTCGCCCTCACAGTCCATCAGAACTTGCTCACGTTCTTCTCGTGGAAAAGGTAAGAATCTGTCTCGTACTCTCGGTGGCTGTGCAGATGTCTGCTTCCCTGACTGAACTGGGAGCCTACTGAGGGCATCACAAGCATTTTACTAATTTCCCTCATCCTTGCAGTACTGTGCATACAGGAGAGTCTCAATAAATCCATATTAAATGGTTTCTATGCTTTTATTTTTTGCTCATGACATGAGCAACTAAAACAGCTCCGCACCTTAACGGTCAGAAGTTAAGGTCATTGAGAGACGGCCAGTCCTACCTTTCTGCACACAGACATGTCTCTGCCAAGGAGGAATGTCGAATGGGACAGATCTGGCATCTCCTTGTACTCCTCCTAGAATAACTGTGGGACCCAAAGCGGTAACTCTGGGCTCACTTAATACCGTGAGAACATCCATCTACGTCAAAGAAGGAGCAGGAGGAGGATAATTGAGTCTATTAGAGATGGGGCAAAGGGGCCCAGGACAGACCACAGGGATTTGAGAGAGGGTCACGAACATGTCCACAACCTCAGCAAGCCAAGCATTAGGAATTAACCCAAAGGTCAAGAAAAGAGGATCATTTGGGAGAGAAAGTGACAAATCCTGTCCTCTAACACTTAAGGACTAAATGTCAGGGAATTGCTCGAAATGAAGTCCAGGAATGGACTCAGACAGACGAGTAATAGGATAAGACAGTCAAGAGGCAGCAGGCTCAGACACCATTCCTCAGTGGGAAGTCCTCTGGGCCCCATGTCCACCCTCCAGACAGGGGGAGGAGGCCGACGCAGGAAAGCAGCATCACTGCTGGGCACCGTCTCCCTCCTAGATTGGAGAGTGGCCTCACCCTACCCAGGGTCACGCCCTTCAGGGCAGGGGGACCTGGTCCACCGGCGGTGCAAGGTCCTATCTGAATTACAGGTCTCTGTGGCAGCAGACCAGTCTGGATCGAAGCCAGTGACGTGGAAAATGAAACCACCAGTACCTTTTTCTAATCCTCTGCTCTGTGCAATATCCTGGTGGGTTGTTTTATAACTATCTGTGAAGACAGGTTCTGGGTTTTGCCAACAGGAAAAACATTCTTTGTCTCCTATATTACTTGGACTTTCAAAACAGTTAACACTTGTGCTAGACATGGACAAGTATCAGTATCATTTTCTAATAATTAAAAAAGACGCTGCCTACAGATTTCCATAATAAACACATGCACAGTCAACGCGTGAAGACCAGCAACAGCAACAGTAGAAAAAGGAAAAATCGCTTTGATTTCCAGATCACTGATCATTTTCTCTTTGATATTTTTAGCATATGTGTTTTTTAGGACATTGTCAAAACTGTTTTCCCCTTCATCATGGGGTAAGATGAGTCTTGAGCTGTACACGGTCCCGTGATTGGGACTGGTATGTGTGAGTTTGCTCCTTCCGGCCACTCTAGAAAAGATGCATAATCACCTTACTGGTACGTAAAGCAAGTTTATGTATCACACATTTCTGGCACAGTCTTAGCAATGGTAGGGCTTGTCCTAAGCTTTCCCAATAATTTTGCTTAAAAAGTATTCTCATGAATATTAATCTAACATAAAATCACACAGGCTTTAGGAAACGTGGACCGTAGAGATACTAAATGCATTCTTTTTCACGGGACCGACTTGGCATTTTGTTGCTGTTGGTTAATCATTCCAAGCAAATTAACCCATCTATTCCCTTGGACAGTTACATTCCCTTGGGGTGAGAACATTTAAAATCTACTCTCCTAGCAACTTTCAAGTAAATCATATTGTCTTGCTAACTACAGTCCTTATGTTGTGTACTGGTCTTCAGAAATTATTCATTCTATCATTACAAGGTTAGACCCTTTGACCAACCTCTCCCCAGGTTCCCGTCCCCCAGGCTCTGATGACCACCATTCGATCTGTTTCAGAGTTTGGCTTTTCTCTATTTCCACATAAAAGTGAGATCAACGGTATTTCCCTTCCTGTGTCTGGCTTACTGGGCTCAAGACAATGTTTTCAGGTTCATCATTTCGTGGTCTTATGGGAGACAGAGCCATTCATGCACCCAGGATCGTGATGTGTGTGCTTGACGTGGAATCGGTAGCATTTCTCCCATTTTACAGATGAGGAACTAAGCCTCTAGACAGGGAGTAGGGCTCTGGACTTAGCATACAGTCCTTAACAGGTATATTTGCCTAATGAATGTTGACTAGTGAGTTGACGGACTTTTAGATTTTTGAGAACACACATCAGTGCAAGTCTGTGGGACTCTGGGAATAGGTCAAAGACAAACTATATCCCAATTTACAACCCCTTTGCCCACGGAGCCAAATTCCAGCTGCTTCTTGAAAAGGTACAGGAGCTCAGGTGACAGGTGAGTCGGGGTGACCTCAGAGGACTTGCTGCCAGACAAACTTCAAGCCAGCCTCCTTGTTCAGTCAGGCAGGTCATGTTGCTCTGCCCTCGCACCGAGCAAGGGTTACCGACCTCCATCCCTCTTCCCCATTAGCTGACCTTCCTGCGGGTAGGATTCAACATCTCATTTAAGCCGTTTAACTCAAGAAGCACCCTTGGGATTGGGAGTCTCTTTCTAGGCTGACAGTGGAGGGAAGGCCACAGGAGAATTTCCTAGTGTTGCAAGCGGCAGGACCTCCTTCCCCGCAGGGCGGAGTGCTGCCGCACTGCATGTCGGCGGGTACCGTCCTCACGCACACTGCGTATGTGTATCCACACGCACTGCCTGCCTGTGCAGCAGACGTGTGTATGAATCTACGCATTTCACTTTATCCACGGAGAGCCTGCTCGGTTCCTAGAGCGTTTCACACGTCTGTTATGTGCGGCGGGAGGGTAACAGCGCAGGAGGCCGAGTGGCTTCTTTGCCAGCTATGGACACCGCACCTAAAGAACACGGCTGCGTTTATACCAGGAATGGCATTTGTTCCGACAGTCAGTGTGGATTAGCAGAGTGGAAGCCACGCATCAACCATACATGGTTCCTTATTAATAACTACGCAGTTAAACTGATTAAGAATCAATGAACACATATGTTTACTCTTGTCATTTTCCCATAAGCTTTTAAAAATCCGCAGAGACGACAGGGAGACTCTCCCCCCTTGAAGGCAATTATTCAACTTAATTTAAATCTTCGCTGTGGCTCTACCCTGTAAGTCAGTAACAGATACACCGCAGTCAAATACTGGTCTGTAGCTACGATCGTCTCGAAAAGAACTGAAATATTATTTAAAGAAAGCTGTGCCGAATTGGATATAAGTATCTCTTAACTATTATATTTAAAAAACATTCACTTTAAAAATATTGATGAGTCCGAGACAGGCAAGAAGGCGGAGCAGCGGACGGAGACGACGTCAGGTCGCGGGAGATCACTACTCGGTCGTCACGCCGTCCGGACGCCCGCAAGCCCCGCAGGAGACGGAGCAGGAGACGAGCAGCGACTCCGGGAACAGAACATCCGCCGCTTTCTGGAGGCGGAGGCCGGAGTCCGGACCCCGGGAAGGGCGACCGCGGGGGAGGGGCGGCTCCCGGCAAGCGGCGGGGCGGCGGAGCACAGAACCGGAGCTTCTAGCAGTCGGCTCCACGGACGGATGTCGCCCCAGAGGCTAAGCGGGGGGGAGCCCTAGCGGGGACAGCGCGGTCTCGGTCCCGCGGGGTCGCAGAAGGACCGGGGTGTCCGGGTGCGGCCGAGCTCGCAGGGATGGAGGCGGGAAAGCCGAGGCAGAGACGGAGCCAGGACTGAGCGCTCCGCTGGGGCTCACCTTACACCGCGATCCGTGGCACAGGTGGGGGCTGTGCAAGGACTCCGAGAGGGGCCGACCCGGGGACACTCACCTTCCTGCTCTGGGAGAAGCAGCGCGGCTGGAATCGGCCGGGCTTGGAGACTCCACACGGGGCCGCGCCAGAGACAGAGACGCTCGGTCACAGCCGGGGGAGCCGGGAGCGCGGCCGGAGACCAGGGAGACCGGAGGGACTGACGGCTCATCCCCGAGGCTGCACTGAGGAGCGACCCCAGCTCTCGGCTCCTCCGGGGGAGACTGTGGGCCGCCATCTTCCTTCCCGTCCTCCGGACTCTACGGAGAGCGCGCAGGGAACAAAAGCCCCGAGTGCGAACGGAGCAGGTGACGTAGCCCCGCCTCCGGCAAAGACACGTGAGAATCCCGGCAACAGCGCCTCCTGCAGGACATCGGCCAGACCGTCCAGCCCGACCGAGCTCACGGATCAAGGAGAACAGAGGAACTCCGCGGGGAAAGCAACGCGAACAGTTCATGGCTTTTTCCCATGAGCCTTTAGTCTCGCAAAGGTAAATTTTCTTAAATTTTATTGTTTTCTTATTCTATTTTTTTACATTTCCTCTTTTAATGTTTTTTAACTAGTTTATCTTAACAAGACCTTTCTAAAAAAGTCTTTTTAAACCTTCATTGTTATAGTCATATTTTATCCCTTTGTTGTATTTAATCTTATTTTTTATATACATATACGTGGGTTCTTTCCTAAAAAATAAATTGGGATACAATTTTTTCTAACAGATCAAAATATACCCTAATCTAGCACATGGCTTTGTTCTAATCTCCAGCCTGAACACATTCCCTCCTTTTTTTTTTTTCTTTTTCTAACCGACTTATCTTATCAATTCCTTTTTTAGAATTCTTTTTAAAATTTTCATCTTTACAGTCATATTCCATCTCTTCATCATATTTACCCTTATTTTTGTGTGTATATCTATAAGTTTTTCTTCCTTTAAAATTTTGGGAGGTGGTTTCTTCTAAGAGACCAAAATGCACCCAAAATCAAGTGGGTGGCTAATATATAGATAGATAGATAGATAGATATTTCTCTCTCTATATATATATATAGAGAGAGAGAGAGACAGACTAAAGAAGCTGAGCAAAAGAGAGACAAACAACTACTGGACCACAAGGGAAGAATTCAAGAGATAAGAGCTACCAGAAGACGCAACAATGTTAGAATAATTGGGATTCCAGAAAGAGAAGAAAGAGAGACGGGGCAAAAGGTATATTGGAACAAATTATAATACAGAATTTCCCTAATATGGCAAAGGAAACAAGCATCAAAATCCAGGGGACACAGAGAATCTCCCCCAAAATCAATAAAAATAGGTCCACACCTCGTCATCTGATAATAAAACTTACAAGTCTTAGTGACTAAGAGAAAATCCTGAAAGCAGCTCAGAACAAGAAGTCTGTAACATACAATGGTAGAAATATCTGATAGGCAGCAGACTTATCCACAGAGACCTGGCAGGCCAGAAAGAACTGGTATGATATATTAGAGCAGTAAATGAGAAAAATATGCACCCAAGAATACTATATCCAGCTAGGCTATCATTGAAAATAGAAGGAGAGATTAAAAAGCTTCCAGGACAAACAAAAATTAAAAGAATTTGCAAACACCAAACAGTCCTACAGGAAATATTGAAAGGGGTCCTTTAACCAAAGAGAGAACCTAAAAGTAGTAGACCAGAAAGGAACAGAGACCATATACAGTAACAGTCACCTTACAAGCAATACAATAGCACTAAATTCATATCTTTCAATAGTTACCCTGAATGTAAATGGGCTCAATTCCACAATCAAAATACACAAAGGATCAGAATAGATAAAAAAACAAAACCCATCAATATGCTATCTACAAGAAACTCATTTTAGACCCATAGACACCTCCAGATTGAAAGTGAGGGGGTGGTTTGGGGTGCCTAGGTGGCTCAGTGGGTTAAGCCACTGTCTTCAGCTCAGGTCATGATCTCAGGGTCCTGGGATCGAGTCCCGCATCGGGCTCTCTGCTCAGTAGGGAGCCTGCTTCCTCCTCTCTCTCTCTGCCTGCCTCCCTGCCTACTTGTAATCTCTCTTGACCAAATAAATAAATAAAACCTTTTTAAAAAAAAAGAATCTTTAAAAAAAAAAAAAGAAAAAGAAAGTGATGGAGTGGAAAACAATTTATGATGCAAATGGACATCAAAAAAAAAATCTGGGGTGGCAATCCTTATATCAGATCAGTTAGATTTTAAGACAAAGACTATAGTAAGAAATGAGGAAGGACACTATATCACCCTTAAAGAGTCTGTCCAACAAGAAGATCTAACAATTTTAAATATCTATTCCCCTAACATGGGAGCAGCCAACTATATAAATCAATTAATATCAAAATCAAAGAAACATAACAATAATAATACAATAACGGTTGGGGACTTTAACACCCTTATCACTGAAATAGAGAGATCATCCAAGCAAAAGATCAACAAGGAAATAAAGGCCTTACATGACACACTGGAGCATGGACATCACAGATATATTCAGAACATTCCATCCCAAAACAACAGAATACACATTCTTCTCTAGTGCACATGGAACATTCTCCAGAATAGAACACATCCTTGGTCACAAGTCAGGTCTCTACTGGTACCAAAAGATAGGGATCATTCCCTGCATATTTTCAGACCATGATGCTCTGAAGCTAGACCTCAATAACAAGAGGAAGTTTGGAAAGAACCCAAATACATGGAGACTAAAGAACATCCTCCTAAAGAATGAATGGGTCAACCAGGAAATTAAAGAAGAATTGAAAAAATTTATGGAAACAAATGAAAATGAAAGCACAACTGTTCAAAACTGTGGGAAACAGCAAAGGTGGTCCTGAGAGGAAAGTATATAAGGATACAAGCCTTTCTTAAGAAACAAAAATGGTCTCAATACACAACCTAACCCTATACCTAAAGGAGCTGGAGAAAGAACAGCAAAGAAAGCCTAAACCTTGTAGGAGAAGAAAAATCATAACGATCAAGCAAAAATCAATGAAATAGAAACCAAAAGAACAGTAGAACAGATCAACAAAACTAGGAGCTGGGTTTCTTTGAAAGAATTAATAATATTGATAAACCCCTGCCCAGACTTATCAAAAAGAAAAGATAAAGGACCCAAATAAATAAAATCATGAATGAAAGAGGAGAGATCACAACCAACACTAAAGAAATACAATTATAAAAACATATTACGAGCAACTATACGCCAGCAAATTTGACAATCTGGAAGAAATGGATGCATTCCTAGAGACAGATAAACTACCAAAACTGAACCAGGAAGACATAGAAAACCCAAACAGACCCATAACCAGTAAGGAGATTAAAGCAGTCATCAAAAATCTCCCAACAAACAAGAATCCAAGACCAGATGGCTTACCAGAAGAATTCTACCAAAGATTTAAAGAAGAATTAATACCTATTCTCCTGAAACTGTTCCAAAAAATAGAAATGGAAGGAAAACTTTCAAACTCATTTTATGAAGCCAGCCTTACCTTGATCCCAAAACCAGACAAAGATCCCACCAAAAAGGAGAATTACAG
The DNA here is from genome assembly GCF_009829155.1 of Mustela erminea. Classification (NCBI taxonomy): domain Eukaryota; kingdom Metazoa; phylum Chordata; class Mammalia; order Carnivora; family Mustelidae; genus Mustela; species Mustela erminea. The sequence continues at coordinate 36,991,261 of NC_045634.1, read as the reverse complement.
ACAAATATCCTTGATGAACACAGATGCAAAAATTCTCACCAAAATACTAGCCAATAGGATCCAACAGTACATTAAAAAGATTATTCACCACTGCCAAGTGGGATTTATTCCAGGGCTGCAAGTTTGGTTCAACATCCACAAATCAATCCATGTGATACAATACATTAATAAAAGAAAGAACAAGAACCATATGATACTCTCAATAGATGCTGGAAAAGCATTTGACAAAGTACAGCATACTTTCTTGATCAAAACTCTTCACAGTGTAGGGATAGGTACATACCTCAGTATCATCAAAGTCATGTATGAAAAAACAACAGCAAATATCATTCTCAATGGGGAAAAACTGAGAGTATTTCCCTAAGGTCAGGAACACAGCAGGGATGTCTACTATCACGACTGCTATTCAACAGAGTACTAGAAACCCTAACCTCAGCAATCAGACAACAATAAAAACAAAAGGTATCGTAATTGGCAAAGAAGAAATCAAACTCTCACTCTTTGCAGATGATACAGTACTCTATGTGGAAAACTCAAAAGCCTCTACTCCAAAACTGCTAGAACTCAGGGGCACCTGGGTAGCTCAGTGGTTTAAGCTTCTGCCTTCAGCTCCAGTCATGATCTCAGGGTCCTGGATCAAGCCCCGAGTCAGACTCTCTCTTCAGCAGAGAGCCTGCTTCCCACTCTCTCTCTGCTTGCCTCTCTGCCTACTTGTGATCTCATTCTCTGTCAAATAAATAAATAAAAATCTTTAAAAAATAAAAACTGCTAGAACTCAGACAGGAATTCAGTTAAGTGTCAGGATTTAAAATCAATGCACAGAAATCAGTTGCATTTCTATATACCAGCAAAAAGACAGAAGAAAAAGAAATTAGAGTTGATCCCATTTACAGTGGCACCCAAATCCATAAGATACACAGGAATAAACCTAACCAAAGAGGTAAAGAATCTGTACTCAGAAAACTAGAAAGTACTCATGAAAGAAATTGAGGAAGACACAAAGAAATGGAAAAATGTTCCATGCTCATGGATTGGAAGAATAAATATTGTGAAAATATCTATACTACCTAAAGCAATCTATGCATTTAATGCAATATCTATCAAATACCATCAATTTTTTTTCAAAGAAATGGAACAAATAATCCTAAAATTTATATAGAACCAGAAAACACCCTGAATAGCCAGAGGAATGTTGAAAAAGAAAGCCAAAGTTGGTGGCATCACAATTCCGGACTTCAAACTCTATTACAAAGCTGTCATCATCAAGACAGCATGGTACTGGCACAAAAACAGACACATAGATCAATGGAACAGAATAGAGAGCCCAGAAATGGACCCTCTACTCTATGGCCAACTAATCTTCAACGAAGCAGGAAAGAATGTCCAATGGAAAAAAGACAGCCTCTTCAATAAATGGTGCTGGGAAAATTGGACAGCCACATGCAGAAAAATGAAATTGGACCATTTCCTTATACCACACACGAAAATAGACTCAAAATGGATGAAGGATCTCAATGTGAGACACGAATCCATCAAAATTCTTAAGGAGAACACAGGCAGCAACTTCTTCGACCTCAGCCGCAGCACCTTCTTCCTGGAGATATTGTCAAAGGCAAGGGAAGCAAGGGCAAAAATGAACTATTGGGACTTCATCAGTATCAAAAGTTTTTGCACAGCAAAGGAAACAGTTAACAAAACCAAAAGACAAGAGACAGAATGGTAGAAGATATTTGCAAATGACATATCAGATAAAGGGCTAGTATCCAAAATCTATAAAGAACCTATCAAACTCTGCACCCAAAGAACAAATAATCCAATCAAGAAATGGGCAGAAGACATGAACAGACATTTCTGTGAAGAAGACATCCAGATGGTAAACAGACACATGAAGAAGGGCTCCTTATCACTTGGCATCAGGGAAATACAAATCAAAACCACAATGAGGTACCACCTCACACCAGTCAGAATGGCTAAAATCAACAAGTCAGGAAATGACAGATGCTGGCGAGGATGCGGAGAAAGGGGAACCCTCCTACACTCTTGGTGGGAATGCAAGCTGGTGCAGCCACTCTGGAAAACAGCATGGAGGTTCCTCAAAAAGTTGAAAATAGAGCTACCCTCTGATCCAGCAATTGCACTACTCAGTATTTACCTTAAAGATACAAATGTAGTGATCTGCAGGGGCACATGCTCCCCAGTGTTTATAGCAGCAGTGTCCACAATAGCCAAACTATGGAAAGAACCTAGATGTCCATCAACAGATGAATGGATAAAGAAGATGTGGTATATATACACAATGGAATACTATGCAGCCATCAAAAGAAATGAAATCTTGCCATTTGCGACAACATGGATGGAACTAGAGGGTTTTATGCTGAGCAAGATAAGTCAATTATAGAAAGACAATTATGATCTCCCTGATATGAGGAATTTGAGAGGCAACGTGGGGGGGGTTGGGGGATAGGGAAGGGAAAAATGAAACAAGATGGGATTGGAAGGGAGACAAACCATAAGAGACTCTTAATCTCCTGAAACAAAGTGAGGGTTGCTTTGGGGTTGGGGGTACGCAGAAGGTGGTTGGGTGTTGGACGTTCGAGAAGGTATGTGCTATGGTGAGTGCTGTGAAGTGTGTAAGCCTGATGATTCACAGACCTGTACTCCTGGGGCAAATAAAACATTACATGTTAATAAAAATAATTAGTTAAAAACAAAAGCATTCACTGATACAACAGCATATTCTAGAGAGATTCAGCTTGTAGTGATATCCTGAACTATTGCTTCTGCCACAGGTAATAAGTAAATAGTCGATAAACAAACAAACAAACAAACAAAATTTCTTAAAATATTAAAAGATTATGAACCATGAGAGACTGTGGACTCCAGCAAACAAACTGAGGTTTCAGAGGGGAGGTGACTGGGAATGGGCGAGCCTGGTGGTGGGCATTAAGGAGGACACGGACTGCAGGGAGCACTGGGTGTTCTACACGAACAATGGATCATGGAACGCCGCATCAGAAACTAATGACGTCCTGTAGGGTGACTAACATGACATCATTAAAATAAATAAATAAATAAATAAATAACAACTCCTCCAAAGGAAAAATAAATAAATGAATGAATAATTAAAATTAGTTACTACAATCCATCTATTGTTCTAAGTGTTTTCCTATACAGGTGTAGACAAAGCGTGTGCCAATTTACTTAGTATTTGCAAACCTCCTTTTTCTAAGAAAGCATTTATATCACTGCATTCATACACATACTTTCTCGATTTTATGTACTCCCCCACTGAAGGAATATTCCTTTACTTATGGACCAATGCCCCAGGGTAGCTCTTTGATATTATTTCTGCTAGCTTAATACATTTTATAATAAAACACATTAAAAGGATTTGAATCAGTGCTTTTAATTCCTTAGGATCAACTCCTAGAAGTAGAATTTATGGGTCAAAAAAGATGTACTTCCCCAAGGCCTTTTTTGTAGGCACGTCATAAAATTGTCCTTTAAAAAAATAAGCTTAGGAAAGAAGCCTTTCAAAAGTATGCTCTGAATTTAACCTACGACCTCTTTACTTTTTTTATTTTACATGCAGTGCCATTGCCCTTTCTTGGTGAACTCGGTGCCCAAACAGCTTGTTACTCTTTGGTTATTCCTCTGTTCTTTCTCTCATCCGCCCTGCGACCTACCACATCTGTCTCTACTTGGACATCCAAAGCTTCCTGGAGGCACTGCATGCGCCGTATCAGCACGAGGCCCCTCGGACAGGATTCCCTACTACATCTGTCTACGTATTCCTTCTTTCCGTTCCTTTTATTTATTTATTTATTGGACAGACAGAGATCACAAGGAGGCAGAGAGGCAGGCAGAGAGAGAGGGGGAAACAGGGTCCCTGCTGAGCAGAGAGCCGGATGCGGGGCTCAATCCCGGGACCCTGAGATCATGACCTGAGCCGAAGGCAGAGGCTTTAACCCACTGCGCCACCCAGGTGCCCCTCCTTCTTTTCCTTCCTAACGAGGAAATGCCTGGAATCATTGAGAGGCTCTTAACACACAGAACAGCCATCATGGAGGAAGACAGGAATCACATTTGGAATGTGTTTTTGTGGGTTTTTTCCCCTGTTGTGACTGACTGATCTTCACAAAACCATAACTTCCTGTCCCTGTGGCTGTGACCCCTACTCTTCCGCATCTGCTACAAAACCTGTGTGTAATTCCATTTTTCTTTACATTTTCTTAACCAGGCCATATTTACCAGCTCTGTAACAACGGAAAAACAAAACAAAACAAACAAACAAACAAAGACCACGAACTGCAGTGCAAATCATTTTTTAGTATCAGACATATTTCTCAGGAGGAAAATGATTGTTTTCAGATTGCCACGTGAGTGTCCTGTTGTGGTGGGAGGTGAACAAACCTTTCCCCCGGCTTGTTCACGGGGAGTGCACGTATGTGTGTGTCTATGGGGACACTGGGCCACTAGGATATTGTATTCTTAGGAACTTGGGAGGTTCTCTCCCAATCATTTTGAAAAGACTTACTGGGACACGTGGGTGGCTCTGCCTCTAGCCCTGGTCATGACCCGGGGGCCTTGGGCAGGAGACCCCCATGGGACTCCCTGCTCAGTGGGGAACCTGCTTCTCCCTCTCTCCCTCCCTTCTTGTGCGCTCTCTCTCTCTCTCTCTCTCTGAAATAAATAAATAAAATCTTGAAAAACAAAACAAAACACAATTCTCTTTTGAAAAAAAAACCTACTATGCGCCAATTAGGACATGACTTGGTACATTTGGGGGCAAATAATGTCTGTTTCAGGGTCAGCTACTTCCTGTTTTCAAATCAGCTGCGTTTGGCTGCCCGGGGCCACCCCTGCCCGCGACCCCAGCAGGTGCTGCCTCGACCCCAGCAGGTGCTTCCGCGGCCCGCGTGTCCCTCTCCGCCCGCGGCCGCTCTCGCTGCGCACGAAGAACACGCGGGGATTCAGGCCGCGTTGCTTCGGGCTCTGCCCAGATCCGCGCAGGGGCGAGCTGGCATCCGTAGCGCTGGGACAGAGGAGACGAGGCTCTTTGTCGCTGCTGCTGGGGGAGGCCAGCGGGGCCGCGCCTCGTCACCAGCTTCCCCTTCCCAAGACTACTGCGTTTCTGCACTCGGCTCCTGTGGGCTCTCGAACAGGCCACCGCCAAGGCAGAAACACAGCAGCCCCCCGCGGCCCCCGGAGGCCCCGAGAGCTGAAGTGCGGGGACGCAGACATCGCCATCCCGAAGGTCTCCCGAGGGCTCGGCCGCGGTGGGGGACTGGGCGCGGAGCCCCGCTGGCCCCAGCTAAAGGGAGAGCGGACGCGGCCTCAGCGGCATCGAGTCCAGGATCACAACGACAGCATCGGGCACTTTCCCCTTCCAGGAAGTCCTCTGGGATCCCTTTTCTCTGCGAAAACGCATCGGTTGGGCAGATTCGCAGGTACCCTCTTGCTGTCCTTACTCGCCCACATTCAAAGCTGCCACAACCCTGATCTGACCCAGATATGAACAGGATAAAAATAGCCAGAAGGCAGCTCAACAAGCCGTGTAATATCCACTGGCATTCGGTAATTACAGCATTTATCCAATTCCCGGCTGGTGAGAACCTGTGCCCTCGTGTAGCGCACCCGGCGAGGCGCCCGAGTCCTGGCATCCCGCTCCTTCCCTGGACTCCTCATCTCCGCAGTCAGGACGAGGCCGATCTGTGTGAGAGCCCGGAACTCGGAATGAATGTTCCTTTTTCCTAATCCTTGTCTCCTTGGAAAGGAGAAAATATCTAATTCAAATTCATCCCACAAAACCGAAGGGTCCATAGAGGCCTGTGTCAGCCACGAATCACCGTCCACTGCTCCAGCCCCGGCGTGACCCACGCCCCTGCAGCCCGCCAGCCGCCCCTCCCGTGTCCTGCGCCTCCCCGGTTTGTCCCCAGAGCGTGCAGCTGGCCTGAGCCTTAGATGTCTTCTGTGTCCCTTGGGGACAAAACGGGACTTGCCTTACATTTTGCTAGCAAACACCAGATAAGTGCAATGTAAGCATTTTTGCAGTTTTCCTAGATTTCGGACTTACTGTTGACTCGCTCGTTGAGAGCAACAGCATCTTCACGGATCTACTCTCTGAAAGTGATGCCATGAGGACGGTGGCTGATGATGGAGGTAATAGTGAACCCAGAGTAAAGGATTCAAGTGTCGCCCCCGTTTCTATGCTTCGTCACAACGTAGTCACCAATTCCTCCACGCAGGGATTATTAACGTTGCGCGTAAAAACAAACCTGGGGATCTGGGAGGTTGAGTAATTTGCTGCAAACCTAAGAAGAGCCTGAGCCCGAATTCGAGCGGCGCGGCCTCTTCCCCTCGTCCTTACTGTGCGCTCGCTTTCCCGCCCGCGTCAGCGGCGATGCCCGAGCTCTGGCTGGTCTCCTAAGTACAGATTGACTCGGGCCACTCCACGACTCAAAATGTTCCCCGTCCATCCCCTGTTAGACCCTGAGGACAAATGCGCCCTCCCTAGCGTAACCTCGAAAAGCTTTGATCCCCCGGCCTCCCCTCCCCCTCCAACCTTAATTTTTTTCTGTCTCTTATCCATTGAGATGTGGGCCAAATGTCACCTTCCCTATAAATTCCTACAGATTCCCCCCATTAGAAAGGCATTTCTATGCCTTCCCCCAGCATCTGAGCTTTAGCGGAGCAAATGGTCCTCAGATGTTGTGCCACCGCGGATTGTTTGCGTGTCTGTCCTGTCCCCGGGACGCGACCATGACACAGCAGGAGAACATGCTGTCTGCTCCCTACATTTGCTGCCCCTCTGGGGTACCTACTGCGGGCTGCCGAGCACTGCCCACAGGGCCTGCGGAAGCTTCAACACATATGTATGTGTCTTTTGTGTATTCGAATCAGTATTAATCTTTCCTCTCCCTCGGAAGCTGTCAGAAGGCCAGTGTTTTCCGCATTAGCTTCATTAATCTTCAGTTCTGAATGGACTTCAAATTCTCACTTTCCTTTTGAACTATGGAACACATAGCTGGAGACTTCTGTACAAATCAATTTGACCAGTGCTAAGATTAAAAAGAATAACATCTTGATTTCTGCTAATTAGACTGAAATTTTAGCGGAAGGATTTCTAGGTACTGTTCTGATCAGCATAATATGGGGGGTACAGGGCCAATTTGTAAACGAGTGTTCATTTATTCACATAAAACTTAAGTCAAAAAGGGATTTGGGAGGTATGTATAAAACATTGTAAAACAAGTTAAAAACAAAAATTCACATCGTACACTGGAGGAGTCAAGGGAAAACAGGCGAAGATAAGACGAATCCAGGCGTGGAGCAGGGGACGAAGGGGTGCTCCCGCACATTCGGGTCTGACTCTTTCAGAGACAGAGCAGAAAAGCAAACGGGTTTATTTCAATGTGCACATCAACGGAAAACCAGCCACGTTGGAGGACAAAAGAAAAGAAGCATTAAGTGAATGATAATCCTGAAAAGGACACTGGTTGAGGTCATAGATGATATCACCAGTGGGATGCTAACTACGAGGAAAACTCTTAGAAGAAAAATTAGAAGAACTAACTTCTACAGGAGGATCTTACAATATTTCCTGATGTAGACTTCTGTGCTAATGTCAATGTAGAGTTCAGTACAAGCTCTGAGCAGTTGGGGGAGGGACGGACATGATGCCATCAAAATAGACTGCAGGGTGCCTGGGTGACTCAGATGGTTGGGTGTCTGCCTTCAGTTCAAGTCGTGACCCCAGGGTCCTGGGATCGAGCCCCTCATCGGGCTTCCTGCTCAGCTGGGAACCTGCTTCTCCCTCTCCCACTCCCCCTACTTATGTTCCCTCTCTAGCTGTGCCTCTGTCTGTGAAATAAATGAATAAAATCTTTATTTAAAAGATATAGTTATAAAGATTATATACAGCTATAGATATTGATATAGATACATCTACACACATTTATATAAACACAGATGTGTGTGTGTGTACACACACACGTAAGTACCTGTGTGTTTGCTTGTGCTATACACTTTGTTATTTAATTTTTGAAACTTGTCTTCCCTTATAGAATATGAGCTCCTTCAGAAAGGACGAATACCCAACTTTTGTAGCAACATGGACGGGACTGGAAGACATTATGCTGAGTGAAATAAGTCAAGCAGAGACAGTCAATTATCATATGGTTTCACTTATGTGTGGAGCATAACAAATAGCATGGAGGACATGGGGAGATGGAGAGGAGAAGGGAGTTGAGGGAAATTGGAAGGGGAGGTGAACCATGAGAGACTATGGACTCTGAAAAACAATCTGAGGGTTTTGAAGGGGCAGGGGGGGTGGGAGGTTGGGGGAACAGGTGGTGGGTACTAGAGAGGGCACAGATTGCATGGAGCACAGGGTGTGGTGCAAAAACAATGAATACTGTTACGCTGAAAATAAATTTAAAAGAATGAAAAAAAAAGAAAAAAAGAATACGAACTCCTTGAAGGCAGGATTTCAGTTTGAGTTTTGCTTAGGGATTCGTAGATGCTCAGTGTTCGTTGGATGAAGGAAAAGTCTTGCTCCTGCAATAGGTCAGCCAGTAGTGCCCCCTGGTGGCCGGTACCTGCAGGGCACTGCTAAGGTCCCAGGGCAGCTCTGAGCCCCGGAGACCTTGCCAATCCCTGCACTGTCCTTAACCAAAGGGAGACTTCCTCCTGGTGTCCTGCTCTTCTGAACAAAGATGGATTTGAGATGCTCTGCGAGCCCTAAAATCCTCTGTGCAGGAAGGCTTTATCTCCCGTGCTTGCTCCAGTCAACAGGAGAGAAGTGCCTTAAAGGATGGTTCTCAGAGTGAGGTTCCTTGCCACCTCCAACCCAAGTAGAATGTACACTTCTCCAGGGAACTTCTCTAAAATGCAAATTCCCTGGCGCTGTCCAGACCTGCAGCATCAGAACCTGACCATGTGGTAACGGAGGAGCGTTCCAGCTGACTCCTGGGGAAACTGAAGGGGAATCACTGGCCTGACACACTCTCTAGAAAAAGACTTGGAGACTCAATCTGGGACCAGCAAGAAATGACATCAGGATCAGTTAGGAACAGGGGCAGAAGGCACGAGAAAGGGGAGGTGACCATCTGTTCCACAGAAGGTGATGAATCTTCCTGTATTTCTTCAGCCGACATTTGCTATCTTGTCCTACTTCGACTTTCAGGTCAAAATACATCTGAAAGGGCTTCTTTCTCTTATTACCGCTTCTCTAATTAGGGTAGCATATGCAAACACCAGCTGCCTGAAATCACTTTGTAATAACGTAGGGACAGACACAAATAAATGAACACAACCCGTATGGATATCTTCCCACATCTACTCCGTTACAGAGTCCCTCTCCTTGTCATACTCCATCTCTGAGACCTTCTGGTCCCTGCCCCCCATTACTATATTCCTTGTGATTAAGGCCAGGTATGCAGACTCCCCAGAGTTCACCCCCTGAGGCTACAGATAGAGGAAAAGACACCATTACCCTGCCCAGCCCCCATTCCATATCTCCCCTTTCTGCCTCCCTCTGTCTTTAGGTTCTATCTAGACTGTAGCTCCCTGCAGCTCCAGACCTGTCCATGCCTTGACTTCCCAGTAGCCCCCTCCTCTGCTCAGGGTCTTTAGAAACGGGGTTAAATATAACTCCTTAGGATTAGGTATCCTGGAGTCTTGTTTTATGCTCTAAACACATTTCTCCTGATGGCTGTACGTGTTTATGATTTCGCATTGAACGTACAGTTGAGAAAATGTATTGCTTGTAGGCATTTATAAGAAAAGTAGGGCAGGAGTTCCTTGATAAGGAAGATGTTCTTTAAAAATGCTGATTCTGGGAGGACAATTAGGCTTCTTGTATCCCTTTGATTCCCAGCTCGTTTTCTGGGCTCATAGAAGCGCAGACACACCAGAATGTTTGCATGATCAACATTTTTATAACAAATTACCATTTTTATTCCCCTCCAAATGTAATACATGTTAAAAGACTCTCCAAATCTAGCTTTTGGAGATATAGAATGTTTTCATTGCTTCTTTTTGGTGAGATATTTGAGGGTACGTGCAGGAGCCCTGACAATACCCTTCCTAACATGACAACAAGCAAGAGCAGTATCTATCTGCTTGCGCTTTTAAAAAACCAGGCTTCGGGTTTTCTACGGACTTGTGAGTGTGTTCATTATTTAAAAATAGCAGCTGAGCTATAAATTGCAAGGATTCTCGGTAGGGAAACGGCTTCAAAAAATCTGTAATGGATGGATGCCAATTAGGAGCATAGGGAGAGATTGTTTAAATCGTCATTTTTTAAAAAGATTTTATATGTCTTAGAATAATCTTTTTATATTATTCACTGATTTCATTCCATACTTGATGTAAAATTACCTTAGTAAATGATCCATGCAAATTAGCAGTGAATTATGCTCTAATATCCAAAAGCAATTATGTTGGTGAATAAGTTGGTGTTTTAATAAAATATAAATGATGACAGGGTTAATATTTCAGTTACACGCATTTAGTTATACACATATGTCATGATATAACTTGGAATATGAAAAAACAGGCATAATAAGATTCTCTAATGCATATATGGGCAGAACATGGAAATATATTGAAATTATTTGACATATATCCTGAGCTAAGTCTTTGTGCTTATTCCAGAAAAAAGATTAATGTCCAGAAATTTTGACTAGTCAAATGTCAAGATATATTTAACAGAGAACAAGAAAAATAGTTGCTCAGATGTTCTTGAATATTTTGAGAGGTTTTTTTTTCCAAATCTTTAAATATTTGAAAGTTGAGATGTTTTTATTTCTTTATTTTATTTTTACCAAAACAATGTGAACTTCAAGAATTTCAAAATAAAAACGTCCTCCTTTTATTTTTGTGACAACCCTTCTTTGTATCATTTCAAACCCTCCTGCCTTACCACTCAGTATTAAATCATTAGGGTTGGTCTGATACAGAGCTGTGCCCTCCAGATAAACACCCATACGCACAAATCAAATATCAGAAGTTCAAAGTGAATGGCACCGTTTATCTCGCTGGGTAAGTACACCACGATTAATCAAATCAGCATCGTCTAGTCCCTTCTGACTCAGAACCACCACGGATGAAATGAAGCAATTACTTCGTAGGCCACAAATGAGGGCGCTAAAATAACAGTTGTTCGTCAGAATAAAATTTTGGAAGCACGGCACACAATCAAGAGGCTGCCTCTGGTCCTTAATTATCTCCTTTTAAGTACACGTGACAAACACTGCTGACTCACTAGTAAAAGTGGATTTCACAACTGTAATGGTTCCAAATTAGATCCCAAAGCCAGTATCAGAAACCATTCCATTAAGCCAATTTTCGTGGTAATGTCGAATTGCACTGGTACTAATTCACAAATCATAAAGTCATCTAATAATTTGCTAAAACTGACACCAAACTGGACCTTTTCCTGGCCACTAGAGGCTAGAAGGAAGCACTTTCCACGTTACTGACCATTTCGGTTGACAGCCGAAGTCTCCAGACCCGTGTGGAAGGTGACGGTGCTTTGCACATAAAGCCGATGTAATCTCTTTGGTGGCATTCTTATAGACAGATCAATCTAAAAGAAAGTAATTCAATCAGCTGGCCCGCGTGTTCTTCCTCAAAACAATTTCCTCAATAATTTTCTCTGTTTATTGGATATTTTGAGATTTGCAGAGAGTGGCAGGGGTTTAGGTGCCCCTAGAGAACTCCGATAAGATCGTAGGTTTCTAAATGTAAAAGAGGGGGCTTTAGAGATATTTGTCTACTTGCCCCGAAAATATCCATGACGATTCCTTTGACAACTTGGAATGCAGTATTTCATAAAGGAAATGTATTTTTTTTTATTTTATATAATTCTTTTTAAGATTTTATTTATTTGACAGACAGAGCGAGCACAAACAGGCAGAGAGGCAGGCAGAGGGACAGAGAGAAGCAGGCTCCCCGCCTAGCTAGGAACCTGATGCCGGGCCGGATCCCAGGACCCTGGGATCATGATCTGAACCAAAGGTAGATGCTTAACCACTGAGGTATCCAGGCACCCCTCATAAAGGAAATTTAAATCAAATCAAATCAAAAAGCAACAGATAGTTATGAACCTGTTGACTGTGTGGGGCGTGTGCTGTTCGGAGAAGGAAAAGACACAGCCTCAGCCCTGTGGCAGCTCCCAAGCTCAGGTGTTGAAACAAGTCAAAGCTCCTTATCATCTAACTCTCCAGAAGTAGGAGGTCGGTCAGGGAGCCGAAGTTTTGAAACTTAAGTGCACCTGCTAATTCCCGTCGGTTAGGACGCATAATGCCAACAAAGTGTTCATACGTGCATTTACTTTTTCATTCCCTCCGCGTTCAGTGTGGGTGAGATCGCGTTTGCATGGTAGTCCCGTCTCTCTTCTCGGCATGTTGTTCTGCGAGGTACGCTCCGTGGAATTAACCAGTCTTGCAGCGTCGCCAAGCCGACCGCGGGCTGCCCAGTCCAGGGGTTGCCCTCACACGGACTGTGGGGTGAGGGAAGGAGCCCCTTGGAGCATCTCGTGGCCCCGGAGTTAGGGTGTGTGATTGTGGACATGGTGAGATGGTCCGTCTGGCCATCTACTACCCACCGACAAGGAGACCTCCCCAGTACCCATCAACTTCCCTCCAGCCTCACAGGCAGGAAACTCTACACAGAAGTGGTTGTCATGCAATGGGCAGGGCAGGTGCTTGGGAGGAACCGTGCCTCCAACTGTGTCTCCATCCATGCCTCCATCCGTGCCTCCAACCGTGCCTCCATCGTATGCAGGTGGTAGCAGGGGCCTGCAGAGGCCGCGGTGTCGGGACACGACGTGATGGAGACTCGGTAGTGAATGTCCCCGTGAAATAGCTCATGTTTTGATCATTTTTCTCTCTGTTCTTCTTAGATCCATTTGCTCAGTGGTGTTCCCCGCTACATGTTCTCATCTAAAATCATTCTCTAATTTTAATAGACTCATTTATAAAAACTATAATCTCAAATACCAATTCCGTTAAAGAAAGGATAAGTAGTTTCAGAAGAAGGTGATAAGATAAGGAGACGTTTTGATATTTTAGGGTGTAATTGAAGAGTATCTGTCAATTAATCTATCTTTTTGTCTACTTATTATGTGTTTGGTAAGAGATACTGATAACTTGATAACTCGAACAACCAAATTAGAGAGCCATAAAGAACTCAGGGGTCATATAATCCCTTTTTTAATACCAGAAGAATCTGACACCAAGGAGGTTTGTATCGCATGAAAAGCAGATTTATAATGCGGTATGAGATAGAATAAGTCATCTGAATCCTAATTCACTGCTTGTTCTTAAGTTAAGGGCAATTATTTACTACCTTATATATTTTAATTCTAATTCTGCTTTTATTAAACTGCTGACCATTTTATTAAATGGCCAAAAAGGAAACATCAATAAGTAAAAGTTTTTTTTAAAGACTCCATTTATCCATTTGACAGAGAGAGATCACAAGCAGGCAGAGAGACAGGCAGAGAGAGGAGGAAGCAGGCTCTCCGCCGAGCAGAGAGCCCCACGCGGGGCTCGATCCCAGGACCCTGGGACCACGACCCGAGCCGACGGCAGAGGCTTTAACCCACTGAGCCACCCAGGCACCCCAATAAGTAAATTTTTTAATTAAAGATCATTATTAACTAAAACATAGTCCCCAAATATAGTATCTTGTTATACAAGAACCTTATTTCAGGGGCAGCAGTGACACATTAATACCACAACAACCCTAATGGAAGTAGGTGATTTTTTTTTAAAAGATTTTATTTATTTATTTGAGAGAGAAAGAGAGAGAGTGTGAGCAGCAGAGAGGGGGAGAAGGAGAAGCAGACTCCGGGCTGAATGGGGAGCGGCGCTCGATCCCGGGACCCCGAGCTCATGACCTGAGCCAAAGGCAGACACTTACCCAACTGAGCCACCCAGGCCACCCCTTATTATTTAATCATGGTAAAAACATGCGTAACATATGAGATCCATGCTCTAAACAAATGTTTAAGTGAACTGGAAAATGGTATTAATGACAGGCACATTATCGTACATTAAGTCTCTGGAGCTCTTTCCTCTAAAAGTTGATACCCATCTTGGGTCACACGGGTGGTTAGTGGGTTAAGCCTCAACTCTTGATTTTGCCTGAGGTCACGCTCTCAGGATCCTAAGTTCGAGCTGCACATCAGGCTCTGTGCTGGGCGTGGAGCCTGCTTAAGATGCACTCTCTCTCCCTCTGCCTCTGCCCCTCCCTCTGCTTCCCTGCTCTCTCGCTCAGAAATCATCATAATAATAACGATAAATAAATGAAAGAACAAATAAATAATAAAACTTTGTATCCATTGAACAGCAGCACCTTTGTTGCCTGTCACTCAGGTCCCTGGCAACCAGCATTCTGCTTTTGCCTAATTTTTGCCTAAATTTGTCCAAGTTTTGCCAAAGTTTTAGCATGTTTCCACTTGCTTTCTTTGTTTACCCCTCCCATCATCTCGTGCACGGGTAGGGGCCATCGTCAGACACTCTGATATCTTCTGTGAAGACAGCAGGGGCACAGAAGTAGTGGAGCCCACGCAGCTGAAAACCCTTGTGTCCCACAAAGTGACACATTAGAAATAACTGGGCTTATGGGACGAACAGATCTAGTGGCAGATGATTTAAATCCTGTGTAAGTCTGTCAGCAGAGCACCAGCATCACAGCCCTTTGTGCCCGGGGTTGGTATTGTGGCCAGTGTAGACAGGCAGGTCTGAGTGGCCACAGGCTGACACTGTAGGTACCACACACGTGCGAGAGTGACAGACAATCTGTGGCCAGCACAGGGCTGACACGCACTGAGACTGACCAGGACCCAGATCTCTAGCCAGTGGATGGCCCATCAGGCAGTGCCACCTAGCTGAGAGCCAGGACCAGGTCTGGGTGCTGAGAGTTAAACGGAGCGGCTGCCTTAGGAACTTGGAAAAGGAGGTAGGTTCCAACTGTGGAATGCCTCATAGGCTGTGACAAGGATTATTATTATTATTTAAAATTTTCTATTCCTTCTTGCTCTGGACAACACTGAAGGCAGTAGGAGGTATAGGTCATGAGCACACTGAAATTTCAGAAAGATTTCTCTGAGAAGCGTTGTTGAGCAGAAGGTGATGGAGGCAGGTGAGGAAGGGCAGCTGCGGCAGCTCTCCCCTGGGATGAGGAGAACTCGCACTGTGGTGGTGGCTGCGGCAGCTCTCCCTGGGATGTAGGAGAACTCGCACTGTGGTGGTGGCTGTTGAAGTGGGGGACAGCAGAGGGACGGAGGTGTACTTAGGAGGCAGAAATCAGTAAGGTCAGAGGTGGGCTGTGTGTGACGACGGAGAGAGTGAGCAGAGAAGGTGACTCTGGGCCCCTGGTTTGCATAACATGACACATGACGCCATTGCTTGCTGGGAGTGGACAGTGGAAGAGAACCAGGTCTTGAGCAAGAGCTGGAATGGGAAACGACAAGTCCTATCTTGGGCATGTTGGGGTGGAGGTATCTCTGAGATGTTTGAGGGGCAATGCCCCGTCAATAGTGGGTTCATTCTCGTGGTGATCAGAGGAGATTGAACAACACAGACAAAGATCTTGGAGTCATTTGGATGGACACACAGCAACTGAATCCACGGCTTGGATGACCCCCCAAGGAGAAGAAGAGGACAAGAGCTCATGCTTATGAAGGGACGGAGAGGGAGAAGTAGGGTGGTGAGAGTCTGTGATGGAAGCCAGAATGGAGGGAGTAATCAGAAGTACCCAAGCCCTGAGGCAGCCATGCTGGTGACCCGGGACTTAAACGGTGTCTTGGGGAGTAGGTAACTCACCATTGGGCTGTTAGCCTACTGGCAAGCTGTGGCTAGAGTAGAGGCAGTGGGGAGTTAGGATAGGAATCAGAAGCTTGACTTCATTCTACACACATTAAGCATAATGCTAATCATCCTCATTTTTGAGTTCAGAGTTTGCAGAATATTAGCCCATTTAATTACCAGTGAACTTAATTATAGCTCGACAGGAGAGATTTGAAAGAAAGGAAATGGTCATGGGTTGTAAAAAAGAACTATACACAATTTTACAAGATAAAGTTTTTTATAGATATTTGAATCTGAAAGCTGTAGATGAAACAGCCTCATGTTGATGCTACTTCATGTTCAAAATCAATTAAATTAGCAGAAAACCAGGATTCTCCCATGTTGTGGCCAATTCATGAATTTCAATTATTTTCTGATTGATTTGCAAGTGTCCACGTGAAAAACAAAATCATTATTAATCAAGCAGAGTGGCAGCTTATCAGAAGACGTTAATGCCAATTAAGATAATATTAATATCCATGAATATATGGGAAAACACTGATTTTCCAGGTAGTTACTTAAAGAAATAATTGTTTTAATAAGGCCACTTGGTAGTTCCAAATTATTATAAGCTTTCAGACAACTAAAAATCTCTATTATATTTATAAGGAAAATGGGGGCCTTATATGGGAAAGGTCGAAGCTCTCCCCCCACACACACACTGCTCACTGGTTTATTGTGACTGGGGGAGATCCCCCCCTCGATGTTCTTAAAGTACAGGCATAGAACTTGAATTTTTGGTACTTTGCATGCTTTAGAATGCTACTGTCCTGTTTTACACAAAGCAGGACTAGAATGCAACAGTATCATTCTATTTTAACAAATCGAAGCACTGTAGTTGGGAAAGGGGGGGGGGGGTAAGAATTCCTTCCATAGAATCATGAAGTCCTTGCACCATGAATTGAACATTATGATCGTTAGCCCAAGAAAAAAGAATGGGTCTTTGACTAAAATCTTAACTTCACACAGTGAGCCAAGTAGCTGGCCACCAAGTGGGAGGACCCTTTGGATGGATTCTTACTCCCCATACTCAGTTTTAAAGTGCTCCTTAAAATATTCCTGGGTGTCTGAAAAATTTTAGGATAGCAATTGGCTAAAAAATCACAAGAGTAAGCGACACTAGTGAAGATGCCATGAGTGGTGCAGGCCACCCTCCGCACCTCTCCAGCCCTCACTTGGCCTTGGAGACCGCCCAGGGACTCTTGCTCTGAGGCACACAGCAGGTTGAAGTTGAAGTTGAAGCTGAAGAAGAGGTTGGGAATTTCCTCCTTCCCAACAAAGAGCAATGGGAACAGCTATGTGCTTCCTCTTGCTCCTGACATCCAGGGGTTCATCCATTCATTCATTCACTGCAATCTATAAAGGGCCCCCTTGGATGACTTCAGTTCCCCCAGCCCCCACAGCAGGAGATGCAGCCACACCTCCAGATACAGAAGGGGCCGTCCAGCTAGACGATGACTTAGAGTCAGAAAGCGCCTTCACACCCACAGATTATTCTTGCTTTTAAAGATGTGTGTAAAGGGATGCTGAGGAATACAAACAACAAATGTACCTACAATTTTATTTCAGGCAACCCGGACAGTAACATACTGAGATAGATATTATTATGCCCATGTTGCACATGAGAAAATGGGGTCCGAGGGAGTTAGTGGCTGGGCTATGGACACGTGGTGCATGGATGTCATTTCAGATCTCACACTCAGACAGCCCGACTCCAAATCTAATTTAAGTTATACTCACTGTATATTACACTATCCCCGAAGCTGGGTAATAACAGGACACAGGCGTGCTAACGTTTGCTTTTTTTTTTTTTTAAGTAATGTATAAAACTGTAATAAGAAATGTGATACAGATCATGAAATACTACCATCCTATTTTACGAATGCATGTTAATACTCTAGTTTACAGATAATATTTTTAGTCTCTTCCTAGATAAAGTCATCTAACCAGAGATGCTGAATAACTCTGTAAGTCTTCCTCTAAAGAATGAAATGGTGAAAACTCAACGTAGCCTAGCGAGGCATTACAAGTTTGCTTAGTTAGTGTTTATTGCAAACGTTAAAATGGTCACAGTTAGTGGCAATGTGAGGATTTACAGAGCATCACGGAAGGCCCGTTATTAGCATATTAAGTGGAAGTATGCGAGAAATCCTTACTGTCATTTTAAGACACAAAAATCAAATTTCTGTGCCTTGTTACAAATCCCCGTCCATGATCAGAACTCGGATGTGCCTGGAGAAGAAATGCCGCCCACACGAAACCCCTTCAGGGAATAAATGCACATCTGTGTCACTTGGAGTTAGCAACTGGAGGCAGAAAGAGTCGTATCTATCTGTCGGTTTTTGATTTAAACGTGTGCTGCTGCTGCTGATGGTGACGGCAAGGTCCATGATGATTAACACGATTGAGCCAAGCACAGATTGTGTGTGTGTGTGTGAGACCATGTACTAACACATGGCAATACCAACCTATCAATAATAATACCCGTAACCTACCGAAGTTCCTCTAAGTCCATGAAATAGAGAGCTAATAGTTGTGACTTTTTTCTCAATTGAGCTGTTTTTCATCTTCCGATCTACATTTAAAACAACATTTTTGGTATAGTTGACACACAATGTTACATTAATAATAGGTGTACAACACAGTGATTCAAACTTCTTTATACATGTTGTGGCATCTTTGATGGAAAAATGGCAGCATCTCTTCATTTCAAGAATCATGGGCTTTGCTGATAATTACTAAGAAAAGTGAGTTTGGGTGTCAGAAAACATGAGGCCATGAATGGACCCAGAACGGTCAGAGCCCTGAGGAATGCACAGCACTAAGTAAAAGAAGCCAGTCTGAAAAGGCTACTTACAGGACGATTCCAAGTCTGTAAGATCCTAGAAAAGGCACAACTGTAGAGACAGGGGAGAGACCAGTGGTTGCCAGGAGCTCAGGTGGAGGGAGGGACCAATGGCGCACGGAGGGTTTTCAGGGCAGTGGCAAGAGTCTATAGGACACTGTACTTAGGAATTCATGCTGTTTTTTGTTTGTCCGGACCCACACGATTCATGACAACAAGAGCAAACCCTGATGTCAGTGACGAGCCTTGGATGATAATGGTGGGTGGACATCGGTTCACTGATGGTGACACGTGGCCCGCCTGCTGGGGACGTCGTGTGAGGGGCCTCTGGAGACGCGGGGGTAGGCAGCACATGGGAAACTTCCGTAAACCCCCTCTCAATTTTATTGTAAACCTAAAGCTATTCTAGAAGAATAACATTTTAAAAAATAACTTTAGAAATTGAGAGTTATTTGGGGGCACCTGGGTGGCTCAGTCACTGAAGGGTCTGCCGCCAGCTCAGGTCACAATCGCAGGGTCCTGAGATCGAGCCCTGAGTCGGGTGGAGAGTTAGCTTTCCCTCCCCCTCGGTCTCTGTGCGTGCTCTCCTGCTCTCTCTCTCGTTCTCATTCACTCTCAAACAAGTAAGTAAAATTAAAAAAAATAAATTTAGAGTGATTTTATCATGGAATTAACTAGCATGAGTAGAGGGGGAGTATTCAACAACAGGATCTAAATACCCAACGCTGTTCTGAGGACCATGGAACGCTATAGGGCATTCTCCACAGAACGTCTCGGGGGTTCCTGTGGGGTATGGTTTCCTTGTCTTACTTACATTAAGGAGTTTGTTGGCAATATCTGGAAGTCACTGTTTCACCATTGCATTGTTGTCTCCATTTTTCTGTAGTAGTAGAATGTTTAGTATTTTGTTTTCAGTGAAATTTACTGGCATCTTACCTTGTGTGACAGAATCATTGAGTCAAAGACATTTCCTAAGCAGCTACTTTGAAAAGCAAAGTATTATGTTGCTCATTTGTCTTCTGTCTGCGGTGACATTTCCCAAGTAATTGCATTGTATCAATCTTATGAACCCCACTAAAATGCATTCAGTCCATTTACCTAAATTTGGGAGAAGATTCATGTAATTTTGCCTTAAATACCTCTGCTAGAAAATTCATATGATGTTTAATTTCACTTTAATTCCAACATGAATGAAAGTGTCTAGTTGGGGTGATGTTTGAAATGTTAAACCTTGAAAGGCAAGGTAGATAAATACAATAAAAATGATGTTAAATTCTTAGGAACAGATGTAATGGAAATTGAGAGAGTTCATAATTTGAAATCCTAACTACATCCATGTTTAACCTGTAAATTAGAAGGGCTTTGGAATGCTACATAATCAGTAATGTTAATAAGTTATTAAGAACACTAGTTATATTAAAATTAAATATAATCATATGGTAATCTTTCCAAATGTTTTAGTTAGAATTCTATTGATATTCTCAGAATTACGTAACTATTCATCCCATACGAGACTTGTTTTAGAACTGGATTGGGTGAGGGGCACCTGGGTGGCTTAGTCCGTTAAATATCTGCCTTTGGCTCAAGTCATGATGCCAGGGTGCTGGGACTGAGTCCTGTGTCAGTGTTCCTGCTCAGTGGGGAGTCTGTTTCTCCCTCTCTCTCTGCCTCTCCCTCCACACTCGTGGTCCTCTCTCTCTATTAATTAAATAAATAAAATATTTTTGGAATGGATAATAGGTAATGTATAATTGTGTCTAGTTTCCCCTGCCATTTCCCCCTTTCCTTATCTTGAGGCTGAGCCTCTGAATCCACAGTACTACTGAAATTCTTCTCCCTTTATTGAAAGGGATTTTCTAATGATTCTCTCAGTGGTTACTTCCACTCTGTATCCCCTGATGCCAGTGTCCCATCAGGCCATCTTGGACACCCCTATATTCATGAAGATCTTTTCTCTGCCAACTTTCATTGCATTGAAACTCTGTTGTTTTTGCCATTTGTAAACCTACATTTTACAAAGAGTTCAATAAATGTTTATTGAATTGTTTGTAAGATTTAAGCAGCACAAAATTAAAGAGTGCACGGTCTGCGTCTTTAAAGTATTTAAAGTGTAACAGAAGGATACATGGTATAGTAGATGCTCAATAAGCATTTGGGGAAAAGATTGGTAATGAATAAAGAATTAACTGATGGCAGGTGCTCTTCCTAGGCAGGTCCTGATCTTTCTACTGCCAAGTGCACTGGAACTCAGTGACCGCGTTATTAATTGCCTTGCCATCAGTCCATGCATTTTGAGTTATTTTTCCTTTACTTCGGCACACATTCCCATGTTTTTCTTTCTTCCACTCCGGATGCTTATTTCTCTCTACTAGTTGTTCCCTTTGTCCTGACTGGCCTTGGATCTTCCCTACGTAGCAAGGAGATGGTTCTCAGACTGTCCTTCGAACAAGCTAGTCCTATCATTCCAATGACCACGAAAGTGTCAGGAACCTTCCAAATGTCTATTCCAACCTTTATGTCTGTTCTGAGTTCCAGCAACTATACTCAACGCTCAACTCAATGTCTCCGTATAGGTTAACGTGGATACTTCACAAATCAACGTGCCCAACCCCAAATCATCGCACACACAATAAAGCTGTCCCTTTTGTAGGGCTGTATGTCTTCAAAGGCACCATTTCCAGTGACATCGTAGCCCAAGTTATGATTTTCCCCTCTCACTCACTTTTTATACCCACCATCAAGTATGGTTTCCTATCTCTCCCTCATATTGGCTTTTTATCGTCCTCACAACAACCCCCAGTTCCAAGCCCGCTGTGCTCTGTCGTGCATGTGATCTCGCATAGCTGCCAACTAGTCAGTCTTAATTCTTTCTTATCATCACCTTCCCTGGGAATCCTTGTCCCATACTGTCAAAGGGGATCATTTAAAAATCAATCCATGGCCACTTCCTCTACCAAACTGTATTGAATGTCTCCATGTTGCTCTTAGCCTAGAAGCACAGACCCCAGTCTATGTCTCAGCCTTCCCTTGGAACTCTTACCACATTTGCATGCTCTTCTTCACTTTTTGTGTCTGGTGTGTCAAGCACACTGTACTTTTCTCACCTGAGGACCCCATGAGCACTGGATGCTCCCTCTCCCTTCACCGTGATACTTGATTCTTTTCTCACCTACCTTCCTGCTTGTGCTTCAACTCTCAAGTCCCAAATCGAGGTTCTAAGGAGACTAAACTCAGCCAGTCCAAGGTTTGCCATGAGGCTCTAGGAACACTTACACTGTCTTGTTTGAAAGTGCATTCCCTGGATGACGAAAGTCAGGAATCATGAGGTCCTGGTTGTTCCTGCCCCCCAGGGGCTAGAAGATAGACATGAATGTGGGAAGTATTCAGTCAATAAGCATTTTGACTGAAGTAAGACTGGTAAGTTTGCATCTCATATAATTTACCAAAACATCGTATCTTAACTCTCAGTTTATTGTGTTTTCCATATTTAGTGACATTTCCTAATAAATTCACATCCCTATCAAAATGTGTCAAATTAGAGAATTAGGGAAGATTTCTCTGAAGCTGAGTTGAAATGTGAAATTCACATTTCTCTGATTAATTGAGAATAGAAAATCAGTTTCACAGGATTGGACAGGCTCTTATTTGTATTGATTTAGGGTTTGAAATGTCTCAATAAAGTATAAAATAGTATGAAAGAAAATATAATCTATATATGTATATATGTATATATATATATACACACACACACACTATATATATATGACAAGATGCTTTAATTTTTTTTTTTTATCAAACTAATCAGTTTTGTGAAGCTCTGAAGAGGTGTGGGGCATATGGGAAACTCCATGCAGGACAATTGTTTTGAACCTGCTGATAAGAAAAGATGACGGAGAGAAGAAGAACAGGACCTTCCCTTCTGGTGAGCATGATGGGAAAAATCAGGCAAGAACTGGTATTTTGTGTCTGTGGCAGGCCACAGAAATGAGTTAATTGATCAGAGGTGCAAGCTTCAGCACATTGAGAAGTGAGGCAGGCAAGACGAGGTATATGACGAGTTTCTTAGGGTTGGGGTGAGGAATGCGGAGGTGTTACGGGAGCACGGCGGAGGCACAGCGGTGACGAAAGGAACCTCTAGTCATTCATTAGGTTAGACAAGAGAAACACTGCAAATAGGACCAGCTGGTGTTTGTGGCCATTTCATAAGGAAAAAAGGGGAAAAAAAAAAAAACTCCAAAATCTACAATAATAGCAATTTCAGTTAAACCCAAGAAAAGAACCTGAAGAATGATGTGATTTAGTCCTGGAATAAGCTTTCAAGTGAGACTATGACATCGAGGTCCCCAGAGACCCGCCTGGAAGCAGACGCCTGCATGATGTGATTTTCTGGGAGCCTTTTGAATCCTGAGATTGGCATCCTGGCCAGTAAACCACTGTTGCCAAGGAAACTTGACAGAGTGCCCTGGTCATCTCAAATTTCTAGAGCACTGGAATGTTCCCAAAGGGCTAGCTGGGCAGCCCCTGAATAAGAAGGACTTGGCTAGAGGGTGCCTCGAAATAGCTGCAGAGATACGCCCAAGACAACCTTCGTGATGATTGTCCATCAAGACACTAACAATATTGTGCAGATAATCTGTGGGAAACACTTATTTTTCTATTTCTCTTAACATTTATCTCATCCAGGAAAGGAGAAATTAGGTAGAGATTTAGTCCACTATAGGCACTCTCCACGAATAGTTTACACTCACGATAGCGTCCTCTGGGGGGAAGGCACTGCACTTGCCAAAACGGTGCTGGATTTGCAGTAGCATGTTTACACCCCTAATGGTCTGAGAAAGCATATCCAAACAACAAAGGAGAAAAATAAATTATATAATTAGCAATATTGGTCTGTTTTCTTATTAACCATAATAGCTGCATATTAAACTCATCTGTCTTTTGCTGTATTCGAGCCTTCCCAATAACACATCCGTAAGAGCATCTGCTCCATCCGAACCCCACTTCTGGGTGAAATTAGGATCATGCTTATTCGACTCACACTTAAAATATATAATCTATTAAAAAATAAAATCAGCGAAGTTACATTTCATGACTTTGGGAAAGGACTCGGAGTCCTCATGACGATCAAGGCAGTGCCGGCAGAGCAGTCTCATGGTCTGCCTGGGGTCTCAGTGCAACGGGTTCCCTGTGGTCAGTTCGCTGGGGTGGACAGGGGCGGGCAGGGACGGACAAGGACGGGGAGGGGTGTACAAGGACAGGGAGGGGCGGGCAGGGGCAGGCAGGGGCGAGCAGGGACAGGCAGAGTCCTGTCTCTTCCAGTTCGGCCTTGAGACATCTGAGCACAGGGACGCCAGGCTGACCTCTGAGGGCCTTTCACTCCCACACAGAAATGTGCAGGACTTCACGAGAATTGTTTTGACTGTATCATCAATCTGCTCTTCTTCAAATAAAAAATGTGTCCAAAACGAGCCTTACAACCCACACCCTGCTATTATCCTTATTTTAGGTTTAATTCTCCTTTCCCAGTGCCACGTTACCATTTGACCTTTGCTCTAGGTATGTCTCAATTTAGAGCAAAATGTAGGGGGAAATAAAAACATTCATGCTACTCTCAAACTTTGTCTTCATACAAATCAAAAAGCCATTTTTCTCTCTTATTGAATCACAGGCAAAATAGCTGTGATTCAGGGATTAGGCCTTTGATGATTTTGCACCCATTCCATCAACGTTTATCCGGCAGGGTGCATGGTGCTTTCCTTATGGACACTATCAAAAGAGGGAATGGAAACGAGTAATTACTTTTCAATGCACGGATTTCATGTCATCTCAAGAGTCATGAGGCCCTTATCTTGATCCGTTTTTGCACTTCTTGGTAAAACTAACCCAGTACGAGCTGCCCCCTAGTTCCTAAGAACGTATGAAGGGGAATCCAGATGTCCATAGAGGTTAATGAAGGTGCCCAGTTGGATCTTCCCCTGTTCCTGCCATGATGGACAATGAAGGGCATTCGAACTTGTCCCTTTAAGCTGCTAAAAGGCAAACAAACACTTTGTTGCCTGGACAAAGGTGACAGCACCTGGCCACCACATTGCTCCTCATGTAACACACGGGCTCTCATCCCCGGTGTCATCTGGGGAGTGGGCTGCGTGCTTGGTCTCATCCAGCAGTGCTGCCCTGACCACCATCTGGCTCATCTTCCCCGTGGATTTGGTCTTGTTTCCTACTTATGGCCATCAGCAGGAGCAGTGCTTCTCCACCATGGTTGTCTAACAGAATCATCAGAGAAGGTGTACAAATGGTAGATCCCACCAAGAAAAAGTGCTTCTGCACCCATCTATGTCTGAAGATTGAAATCAGTTCTTAGGCAGGGGTATGGTTGAGAGAATGACTCTTTGACCTGCCCCATCAGCTAATCCTAGCTAGGGCTTGACCGCCTCCCGACAGTCCAACCGCAGCCCACTTCCAGTCTCCGAGCGCATTGCTGTAATCTTTTCAGCCCACTGCTCTTGTTCGCTAGAACCCCCAAAGACCTTCTCAGATGCCTCCTTCCTTTGACCTCATGAAATGAGAGGTGAGGCCATTCCTACTGAAATAACATTAACGAAGAGCATTATTCCCCATCAGGCTTTGCAGAGCAATGTAAGTGAAATAGAGGCAATCTTCCTCTTAGGGGTATGTGTTACTGCATTACATCCACAAGCAGTATTTGAGAAGTCTAAATGCTGCCTGTCCTCACATACGGATCCTGTTTTCAAATAACAGCAAAGAGCCAGATCCTCTTCTAATGCCTGTAAGCAAGTTTGGCACCTCTGGAAGTTGCATTAATAATATCTTTCAGACTTCTGCTGTTAAGTATTGTTTCAGCAGAGTTGGTTTATGCTGCTAGAGTAGGCCCAGCAGAGCAATGGAAAAAAAAAAAATATATATATATACACATACATATTATGTATTATATATACATAAATATATATATACACACACATACACACATACATACATACATATTTTTTTATTTTAAATAAATATACATATATATATATATAATTTTTTTTTGAGTGAAGTTTTGAGGCATATTCAGGACTAAGACTACAGAGAGAGGTAAGCGTGAGGTCTCTAAGCTACAAAAAGGTTTTCCTTAAGTTAGGAGTTCCTACCAGGAGACAAGGGCCCCCTGAAGGCTCCGGGCATTTGGGAACACCCTGAACTGCAAACATATTTTCTGTTCTATCTTCGAGGAGTTGGTACTTTTGCGTTCCTCACATTTGCACTGGGGGGAGTCTCCAACCATGGTGGCTAAAGCATTGGCTACGAAGTAACTTAGAATTTTTTGAATCTCTGCTTTTCCATTCACAGCTTATATGACCTGGAGCAAATGCGTTTCCTGATGAAAATTGGACCCAGTGTTGTCCTATCTTCCAACAGCATTGTGAAAACTAAGTTTAGATTGTGAATGTTATATGCTCAGCATCTAGTCTGCCTCACGGTCAGGAGTCTGTAACGATAGCTTTGTGGTAATTCGTGTATTTGCTACTCTCAGAGATGTTCCGTAAGCCAGCGGATGTTTGGGGCTCTGAGTTTCAGGGGGTCCCACTTGGAGCATTCGACTTCGTCTCTGCTGCAGGTCAAATCCTTGCAGTCCTGAAGGTAAGAGGAGACCATGAACACTCGAGAGCTCTTTCTAGCCCCAGCAAATCACCGTGTCTTCTGCCCTCACCCCCTGAAAAATAATAAATGCTGTTTTCAGAGGCAAGAACCCCAGTAATATTCTCAGAGAGAGGGGAGGTTATATGCCTGAACCCGAGAATGTAGGGTTGATGAAGATGGGGACTACAGAGGAGACCTTGGGGGCTGTCTGTTCATCAGCCATAACAGGGGATGAATTCTGAGTCTGGTGGATGGTCAAAGGGAGAGCCCGATTGCTCACATGCACCCCTGATGGCAGAGACAGAGTTCACACTGCTCCCAATGACCTTGTCCCCTGCCTTCCCTAACACAAATTACTGGGTGGCATTTTTGTTAGCTAATCTTGACTTAGGGTGTTTCTTCGTGAGGTCGCCCTATACTGGCACCAGCCACAGCCGTGGGTGCCGCACCCTTGGCTGAGAGGAGACCTTACAGAGAAAGCGGAGACCTGCTGAGGGGTTCTCCGATGCCCTCGTCATACAGGCTCTTGAACGTCTCATCACAGCATGACTTGAGAGAGTATCGTGAGGGCTCTCCATTATCTCTACACGTATGCAAGGGGAAGTTCTAAGAGGAATAAAGTAAAAAACAAAAGCAAAACAAAACAAAAAAACATAAATTAACACATTTGCATCGTTCTCGTAAAATTGAACTTTGATATTCTTCCTAATTGTAATTTTAATTAAACACTAAGGATCTATTTTACAGTATTGACTGCTTTATCATGGTCTTGAAATTGCATACAACCTACATTGATGGAACTCCTTTTTTCTTTTAAAGACTTGTGGTAAAATTAACTTTTTTTTTTTTTCCACTTTTCCCATACAAATGGCCAACTTTGCATTTGCTGTAGGAGATCAGATATCTGGTTTCAGGTAATGCGCATTTCTGCCATTCCGAGCGATACACACAGTAATTTCTGTGAAGAGCAGACTGATGAAAGACCAGGGTCTGGGGATCAAACAGGTCCAGACTTGAATACTTTCTGTCCACTAACTCATGGAACTTGGGAACATTTTTAAGCTGTTTCAACCACTTTCTTCATCATGAAATGACAATTTAACCTATTTACAGAGTATTTGAGGAGATTCCATTGTCTGGTAAAAATGGCACTTCGTACTAGGAGTAGCACCCAGCAACACTGCAGGCTCGTGTTCACTTCTAACAGTTTAGCATAATGTTGGGGGTTATATAGAAGGATTTGATCTTAATACTTCCTTTGTTTTAAGGATTTTATTTATTTATTTATTTTGAGAAAAGAGAGAGTATGAGCAGGGGGGAGGGTCAAAGAGAGAACGAGAAGGAGACTCACTGTTGAGCAAGGAGCACCACATGGGGCTCGATCCCAGGACCCTGAGATCATGACCCGAGCCAAAGGCAGATGCTTAATGCAGTGAGCCATCCAGGTGCCCTGATCCTAATACTTTCATATCATTTACAAAGAGGAATGATATCCTTCTTCTTGTATACACACATACAAGTTAGGTAGAAAGTAGACATATATGTTATATATAATTAGCACACGTATACATTGTATACATAGATATATACATTATACACACACATATTCATATACATGTTATAGAGAAAGTACACATACATAGGTATTAGATACACATACCTAAAATATGTATATACATTATATATGTTATATATAAAATATATACAATATAAAATATATATGTTATATATAATATATAAAATAAAATATGTTATATATAATATATATGTTATATATATATAATATATAAATATAATGTATGTTATTATATAAACATATATATGCCACATACAAAAACATATAGGGCACCTGGGTGGCTCACTTGGTTAAGCATCTGCCTTTGGTTCTGGTAGTAATTGCAGAGTCCTGGGATGGAGCCCTTTGGCCGGATTCCCTGCTCAGTGGGAGTCTGTTTCTCTGTTTCTCCCTATCCCTCTCCACCCTCCCCTGTGTGTGCTCTCTCTTTCAAATATATATATATATATATATATATATACATACACATACATATACTTCCCCCCCGCCTTTCTCAGAGGTATTTATATTCCCAGAGGTCCGGAAGATCTACCAGCCACTGAGTTAACTGACATTAGTTTTACATAAATCATAAATAAATCATACTTTGCAAATCTAAAAAAAAATAATAATCTAGGTTCATTTGATACTGAATTATGACCTTATATAATGAGAAGTTTTCAGGGATCATAGTACAGCTTATTTTTTTTTTTTGCCTTAAACCCTTTTTCTTCAACACTTTTTCACTGAGCACAACCTTGTGTTTTATTCTCCCCATTGGATACAACTATCAATAGCTTTTTTTTTTCTAGAATTTACAACAAGCTTTCTAAAGATTAAGCATTCCTCCGTCATATTTGGTGGAAATTTATTAAATGTTCCACATGATATATTTGGCCTATGCAATAGATGACTCAGGTGTACATGGGGATTTTGAATTAGTTAGTGTGCCAAATCGATGTTTCATACTCTTTTTCTTGCAACAGTTGATTTCATTTGAAGCAGATCTATGTTACAAGTCAGTGTTATACCATGGCGTTCTGGTGCCAGAATCAGGAAAATTATTTATGATTTACTGAGAACACCTGACACCAGCAGTGTCTGCTGAATGATGTTCGGAGGGTGTGTGGAGGTTGTGTGACAGGTCCGGAAGCTCTGACGGTAGCGTAGGGATAAGCAAAGGAAGAGAATGCGAGTGTCCTCACCTCCTCCCAACATGTACGGTACGAGGAGGCAGATAAAAACAAGAGCCTTCAGACATCATAACCTCCCGGTGAAGGAACAGGTCTGAAAAAAATCAAAGCACATTTGGGGCACAGCAACTACATCCTAGAGGTCCAAAGTCAGAGAAGAACTTAAGCAACAGGCTGAATGGAGTGTTTGGACTTTGACTATAGGGGAGTCCGTTGAAAAATTCTGAATGAAAGTGTGACATAATCAAAACCCAGCTTTGCCAGCTTTGCCATGACTCCGTTATCCGAGTGACTTGTTTGCATGGGGTGGTCTCTGCGTCAGCAGCGTGAGCGGAGCCTGTGGAAATGCATGCTCTCGTCCAAACAGAATCAGAAACCCTGGGAGTGGGGCCCGTGCTCCACACTTTAACAAGCTCTCCCAGGGATACTGGTGACTGATGACTATTGAGTCCGACCGGGTAGTAGGTGCAGATACATATCACATCAAGTTGAGGAGTTTAGGAACGTCGTAGGTACCCAACCAGCCTGTGGCGGCACTACAGAGCACAGGGACCTTATGGAACCTGCCTGCTGGGTTGAAGCCATGCCCCTGCTTACAGCTGCAAACAGAATCCCTAGAGAGCTTTGTTCAGGTGACCACCACCACCTGCTAGGTCGGATGTAAAATCGGCTGGTTATATACATTAATGTTCGGTGTTTCAGTGGACATATTCCTCTCCTGGTGTATAAGAGAAGACAATTGAAATGTATGTTTCCATGGATGGGAACAAAGGGTAGAGAGGGCTGGATCGTCTCCATCTGAACCTGCCGGCTACGGATTCACCTTCAATAATAAGTATGTAGATGGACGGACTCTTTCCTAATCTCTTACAAAATATCAAGGAGGTCGTACCAACTCCCCACAGAGATTGAGGAGGATATCCGCTCTGTGGAAAGGTAAACACAGAGAAAGCCAGTCTTGAGAACA
The DNA here is from genome assembly GCF_009829155.1 of Mustela erminea. Taxonomy (NCBI): domain Eukaryota; kingdom Metazoa; phylum Chordata; class Mammalia; order Carnivora; family Mustelidae; genus Mustela; species Mustela erminea. Next base: position 36,961,194 of record NC_045634.1, on the reverse strand, counting down.
AATCCCAGTTTAAAAATATTCTACATATGCAGTCCACACATTTTTTTCGTTGACATAAAAGGTCACCTCGCAAAAATATGATTTGAGATCATTTAATTCCTCATCCTCCAAGGTGTGCGTCACATAAGCGGCTTTGGCATCACCCGTGAGCTTCTCAGAAACGTGGTATCTCAGGCCTCAACTCAGACAGAGGCCTAGAGTTTGCATTTTAATTCAATCACTGGGCCATTCCAAGACACAGCCAAGTTTGAGAAGCACAGCATAGGTCCATCATAATAATCAGAAAAACAGAGGAGGTTTCAAATCTTTTGTATTGCTAGAACTAGAATGGATGACATCGTAGTGACCAGTATCCTTCCCTAAAGAACTTAGAATCTGTTTGGGAAGGAAAGACAGTATTAATCTATATTGTAATTCAGCTCTTAATATGCCTATGTGGTTCCAAAATGAGACACAATTCTGGTTCCCATGAAACACGTACTGATGCAAAGCAAGCAAAATATTTATACAAATTTAGTATAGGACAGGACTGGTTCACTCTCTAAAAGTGTCATCAGCGAAAACAATGTAAGATTTCAGAATGAAGATACCACATCTATTGGGAAATCAGTACTTTGGGGAGTGACATTTAGGCTAAGCCTGGAAAAACAAGGTAGGTGCCAACAGTGGAGGTGTGACGTAGAGTTTTCAGGTACCTGGTTCAAACTCCAAGAAACTCATAGTGAATCAAAGTAGTATATTACAGTGAGCTAATCGTGGAGAACTGGAGTAAAAATAAGTGGTTTAAGATAAGAACGATTAGTGGAAGTGTGGATGGGAGGAAGGCTGAATAGAGCTATTTTTTCAGTATCTAAAATGGGCAAGGTAGTGCATGATGTCATTGAGTACTCTTGAAACTTTGCAAAGTAGTTGGCTCCACTTTATCTGATAAGAAAATTGTGCCTTAGAGAGATACGATAATTTCCTCCTGAACACACAGTTTTGCAAATGGAAAAGGCAAGATTCGACCTTGTAACTCCTTTCTGGGTGGTGGTCTGAGCTAGAGAAGTTGATAGTGAGGAAGGGAGCAGGGAGTGCGTAAAGCAACGGACCCAGGAAAGAGCCACTTTGAACCCTGGTTGCTGGGCAGGAGTCAGCGGGCTGGTCGGTTACTTGGAAACTACAGTTTGGAAAAGCTCAAGTATTAGAATTGTGATTCTTCACTTAGTAGTAGTAATTCTGCTGCACTAGTTCAGGATTGTTCTATTACATCTGTCTTACATTTTCACAATGAGGTCAGGCAGGCTGGTTTGGGAGACATAAAGAGAAAGGAATATGACATTACTATAACTTCTACAAATCACTGGGCAAAAAGAGGTGCAAAATAGGGACATCTGGGTGGCTCAGGGGGTTAAAGCCTCTGCCTTCGCCTCAGGTCATGATCCCAGGGTCCTGGGATCGAGCCCCGCATGGGGCTCTCTGCTCAGCGGGGAGCCTGCTTCTCTCTCTCTCTCTGCCTGCCTCTCTGCCTACTTGTGATCTCTGTCTCTGTTAAATAAATAAATAAAATCTTTTAAAAAAAAAGGTGCAAAATATAAGTCAGGGCAGTGTGGTAGGAGGGGTGTGTGGTAAGGTCGTTCACATGCAGGTCTTGGGGGTTGAGGTTCTAGAACAGAGTCTGTAGAACGTGCATCCCTGTATCCCCAGCAATGGCCAGCTATGCACGGGTCCGTCGGTTCTATCCTGAGTAATCAATAAATACTTGATCCATTGACTGAATTTAGGGAAGGCGTGACTGTCCTGGGGGAAGGCTGCCTTCTTATTTTGATAGAAGTTTTGATTGCAGCATAACAGTCAGGTTTTTCTACCCAAGAATCCATACAGCCATCCATTATGAACTCTGAGGATCGAGACAGACTGAGAATTACTAAGAGAGCATGTGGATCCAAAAGGACGTACGGATGCACCTCGAAGTAATGAGTGTCCAGTCTCATGTGGTTTACATATCTGCACCCTTCTGTACAGGAAGATTTTGTGTTGTTGTGATAACCTAGAGACATTATAGACCCCAAGAACTCTCTGGAACATTGCACTTAGTGCAGTTACACTGGTGACCTATACTATGATTTAAATTAGTGTATGAGAAGTCCTAGATTTTAACTTGACATAATGACCTTTGATTAGTGGCATTTCTCACTTTGAACAACAGTCTATGACACATAACAGATAATTTACTCCACCAGGGTTAAAAAACATCGGATTGTTTGCACTTCTAACGTTCACATGACGGCTTACCGTTTGTACTCAGTCTCTTGCTTCAGCTTTATCTGATCTCCCTATCTTTAATATGCAGGAGACATTTTCCAGGTTCATAAGCTCGTAGCTGGACGATATGGGGAAATGTGTGACTCTTAGCTGTCCCGAGTCTGCTATTCTGTAGAAACTGGGCATTATGATGATCGATCGTTGCAACGTATTTCCCTTGGACACTGCTTCCAAGGACCATATAAACAGTGAGGATAGCAAACTCAGGCTGGATCTGAAGACCTCCTAGGAGTCTCGCAGTGGTTTGTGCCTACACTTTAAGTCTGTGTTTTCACTGTATGGTTATATAACTCTCTGTAACTGCAGACTGTATTAATCATCATGACCATCATGTTTGTATTGTGTTTAAGATTCCATAGGCTGTAAGTAGCTCTACTTTAATATCCCCAGGCTAATGAGGAAAAGATGCAAGTGAACTTACCATGGAAACAACACACCTCGGCCAAAGGAAGGCACATTATTGTCAGTGTTTCCTACGGAAGAGACTTTTGCCATATTTTTAAAGAGTGTTTCATCCGAGTATTGTGAGGATATTGATAGTAATAATAACATTATTAATGAAGATGATTTGTGCCAAAAGAATCAGTTTTGAGTAGCAATTTATTACTTAAAAATCATCGCATTGTTTTAAAAATTATCATTTATATAGTTTTATCTGGATTTAATGTATTTATTGTTTTATAGTTGTATACAAGCTTTCCTAATTTTATAATTGTATGAATTTAAGATCATCATTTGAAACACCAAACTGATCAGCCCATAGAGCCTTGAAAAATGTTTTGCTTTAGAAGAGGCCAAAACACCTAGAGCTCATTGGTGATAAAAGAACCGTGATACACATTGTTGATTGCCCCTGCACATAGCTCTCATTATGTGGATAATTGAAGATACTGGAAAGTGTAGGTGGCTTGCACTTCCAGGCAGCTGTGACCACTGTCTCCAGGTAGGTGTCACTGAACGTCTTTTGTTTTGACAATTTCCTGCCACCATTCTTCTGTCCTTACCTCACTGAAATGTCAACTACCGCAGGAAGAATATTGGCTGTCCTTTAGGATCTCCATGATTCTGAGGCTCTCGTGAATATGGACAGCGCTGAAAGGTACGTCAGAAAACTTTCCAGGGCCTTGAGTTCATTTCACAAGTGAGGAAAATGGGATCCAGAGGGAGATTACGTTGCTCAAGATCAATGGCCAGCTAGAATCCCTGCGCAGGACATGACATCAAACAGATTTCACTAGTGATGTTGATGAAGTTATCCATGAGATGACAGTCACATAGTCAAAAACCAAGTGTCAGCATGAATTAGGTAATGGGCAACTACAACTGTCATGGTTGACACCTGACAGCATGGCGATGGCTCCGACCACCTCCGTGCTGTGTCCCCTATTTTTCTGTTCCTTTTTTTTTTTTTTTTTAAGAACTAGTCTCTGGTTCTCCTTTTGTAGAACTAGAGAATCTAGAGTTTTTCCATATGAATTTGGCAGCATCTTATTGACTGTGTTCTCGTCCTGTGAATTCCGTGTTTCAGCATCTTTACAGGTTTTCTCCACTGTAAAGTGATCATTAGCCTCAATATTTTTTAGCTCTGAATACTTTGCTAACTTGCAAAGTAGACATAGACACTTCTGGAAATCAATTTATGTGTCCTCCGCCTTCCCCTCATAGGGTAATAATCTCATTCACAAATGTATATTTCCAGTTTGGGAAAGATTGGTTCAATAACTTTGGTCAACTTCAAGAAGGCTTTAGAATTGGAAGAGATTTTTTTTTTACTTATTTCAAGATAATCTATTATTTGTTTCTTAAGCATACTATTGATTAAATCAAGTGGGACTCAATCAAATATCCAAATCAATCCAATATCCAAATATCTAAGCCAAGCTCTACTGCGTTGGTGATGAATGTGTCAGCACTGGTATCAGCTGTAGTCCGTCTACCTAGAAATCAATGGTCGGTCATGCCTCTCTTTTTCTAGAACCAGCTGCTGCATTAGATGGGACACAAAACCACAAGGGGGTGAAACAGAGCAGCTTTTACAAGTGTGACCTAAAGCACTCAGTTTAAAACAATGCTTTTCTTTTCTTTCTTTTTTTTTTTTTTAAAGATTTTATTTATTAATTTGACAGAGAGAGAGAGGGAATCACAAGTAGGCAGAGAGGCAGGCAGAGAGAGGAGGAAGCAGGTTCCCCACCGAGGAGAGAGCCAGATGCGGGGCTGGATCCCAGGACCCTGAGATCATGACCTGAGCCTAAGGCAGAGGCTTTAACCCACTGAGTGACCCAGACGCCCCATAAAACAACGCTTTTCCGATCAGAACCTTCTCAAACAGCCGTCGGGGATATTGTGAAACTTCTAATTCTTAATCAGTGTATCTGGGCGGAAATCTGAGTCCGCGTTCCTGAGTGTCTGAGGTGTGGCTCCTCAGCTCCCACATGTTGCGTGTGAAAAGCAAACACTGTCGTATTTGTTGGAAAGTAAATTCTGAAGGCATAACTAAGTGAAAGAACCAGCCCAACAATGGCCAAGTTAGGAGCTAAATACAAAGTCTTAAACTATAAATATGCGTGTAGAACACATAGTAATTTTTTTTTTAGTTGAACATAGGGTCCTTCCCTTCTTGAGAATTTATCAGGACAACCTCTAAAAGCAAGAAGTGTCCTGGCATTAGACACCGGAAGTTCATACGTGCATGGATGTACATATCAAATGTATTTATATCCTACAAATTTCACAAAGGTAGATGCACCTACATTAATACTGGGCCTAATAATATTGATATTTCTATTTTCTTTCTGCTAGTATTTAAACTTTGTGGGTCTATAATATATTAACAGGGACAGAGATAAACATTATCACACAGCATTGCATTTAATACGTAAAATAAGACATTCCCCTGAATTATAAATCTTCTCAGTCATAATTTAAAATAGGAATCTATGTTAATCAATAGCGGCCTACATTTACTTTATAAACCATAGCTACCCTGCAGCACATGTTCTGACTCTGTACTTTGGTGAGCCTCAATTATGATTAAAAAGTCAATTATTTTGATTAAAATTCATTTTCCTAATATACGGGAAATATTTATTAGTGTCTTCAAATTTGTGATTTTGAGGCAAAGCCAACATCTAGATGATTCAGGAATTATGTTTAATCAATGTGTGAGGGAGCTGCTGAATATTTAATGATGATGACCGTTGGCTGTACTTCACCTGGCATCATTCAGCTCACGAATAACTTTCAGATCGCCTCTATCAAGCTGGTTTGAAGCCAAATGGACGTCTCATGATGGATGTCTCTAATCAGCCTCTTCATCATCATGGAAGTTAAGTCACCTATATAGTTCAGTTGTGAATACTACTGAGGCACTATAATTTTGTCGGATTTATAAGACAGGTGTAAAAATGATGTTGCTATTAGCAGAACCAGAGCAAAATATTGCCAATGAATCCACATTCGGGCCCCCAGATACTTCACGGCCATATGTGCTTCTAACTGCGGCGTGGAAGTAGGAGACGCTTCTTTGGTCCTTGTAGTTAATCAAGAAAGTAATTCATAGAGTTGGAGGCAGGAAAAGGGATCAATGCACTTTTCAATTAAACACTCTTGTTAGCATTAACACTGAACACTCACTTTAACCTTAGCGCCAAGTATTTATTTTCCTGTAAATAGCCCGACGCCTGACAACAAATCGGTAGAAAGTGGAAAAACTATTTTAAGTGCATATTTTTGAGGAAAATATCTTAGGGCTTTTTTGATTAGATGATTTTAAAGCTATCTGCAGCTCAATAATTGGGGGCTCAGGCTAGCACAAAGTTGATTTCTTTTAATTAGATGAACTTAAATTGACGCTGGTCTTTATGAACGCCACAGCTACCAGAGATATTTTGCCTGCAGCCCTGTGCGGTCCAGTTGCTGCCAAAAGTAGAGAAAACCCAAAGCAAAGCTTCTAGGGGGTAAGATAGAAAGGGAGACAGACAGAAAGTACAGAAAGCAGAAGAAGGGTACATGACTCTTCTTTTCCAATAGTCTTGAATTTCATTTGCAAAGGGGTCTCCCTTTGCAAATTGATGGTTTTATTTTTTCTTTATAAAACTGTGGAATGAGATAGCAAGCTGTCCTAAGTTGCTGATTGAGGTTTTGGCAAGCCTAAAAGTCACACAGTTTGGGTGACCCTCCCATGAATAAAGACACAAAATTATGACTATTATATTAAGTTTAAATGGATATTTTTATAATTAGACAAGAAACCACAAGTGAACAGTTTTATAAGCATCTTAAATGTTGAGGAAAATACGAAATCCAAATGGCCTGGTAGCCATTCTGGGTCATCTCTGTCTGTCCCTGTAACATGTGTTTTTCTACAGCTTTGGCTGATTGATCATCTCTTCATGTGACAATATGAGTCTGTAGGATTTTTGTGGAGAGAATAGAACAATCACCGGGCTTTTCTTAGCCAGATACTTGGTCAAACTTGCTTTATAAATATCACTTTTATTAGCAAGTTGTATGCCTATGTGATGACTCGTTTTGGTAAAGTCACGTACACTGTTAGCATTGTGGTCCCACTTGAGAAACCTTCTGTCCAGTTAATTTCGCAGACTAGCATCTGTCTCTGTCCATATCAACCCATGGCCCACCGTCCTGAGCTGCCTTCTCCCAGCGTCTGGCACTGAAACCCATCCTCACCTCCAGAATGCCTGTAACCTGTGCTGGGGGTTGTGACCCAGTCGAGGTCACATGGGAATAGTTTTGGGGAGGACCCGTGATAAGTCAGTTATGCACAGAAGTGATGCCAGCTGCTCAGTCCTGAAATAAGAAAGGGCTTATCTTCTCTTTGGTCCATTTCCAAAGACCCTCTCCATGACAAGTAACCCTGCTCCAGTAGCCTAGAGGGAAATACGGAACAGGGAGAGAAGAGGCTTCACCAGCCATATGCAGCATCTCTTGTTTTTGCAAAATCCTCCAAGCACAGGGTCCTATATGGACACATGAAGAGGGATATTCAGGAGCTAGAACGGGTGTGTGTGAGTGACTGGTTGTGAAGCTTTGGGGGAAACAGTTCTAATTTGTGTAGGTTAATGCTAAGATATAAAAAGAGTGACGTCTTCCCCCACACTTCTTCTTGAAGAGCGAGGTGGAAGACAGGTTTTTTCTCTTCAGCAATTATGGGTGAGTGGTGTGTAGCTGATGTGCTGGATTATTGAATGTTCTGGTTCTGAGTAAATGTTTGACCTCAGCTATTTGGTTTAACCTTATAAAACGTAACTGCACATTTTAAGCAGTCTAAAGGCACCGTATATTTTGGGCTGTTACCTTTCACTTGCTAATATTATCTTAGAATATATACATATATCTGTATTGCCTTAATGGGAAGGAGGATTTCCCAGCATGCCCGCAGTAAAACCTTACTGAAATGTGACCTGCCTTTTTACTTTTTGCTGCTGAGTGCTAATGTTAGTAACACTACCATGTGCTAGTATCAGAAAAATCCATATGCTTTTGGAAACTAACTGGAAAATATTCATTTATTTTTTAAGAGCTTGGCATTCTGACAATTTTATAAAACATATACAGAAATAATAAATATATCAATAACTAGCTTTCAGTGAGCACTTTCAAATAGGTTTGCAGATCAGGTAATTAAGGCTTCTGCAAATCCTGAATGTGCCCAAAGCACACAGGTATGAGCCTACAGAGCTGGGATTCGATCTCAGGTCAGACTTGTGTGCTGTGGAGGGGAGTTCGGGGGCAGGGTGGTGCGGTGGAAAGTGTGTGGATTATGGAGTTGGACAGACCTACCTCCAGACCTACCTCATGGTCTCTCGATTCATTTTCCTCATCTGGAAGATGCTCGTAGCATCTATTTCATGTGTTGTCAGGAGGATTATACGAGAGTGAATGAAAGTATAGAGTCTATATCAAACACTCCGGAAATGGTGCGTTTCCTCCTCCAACCCATACACTCAGTGAATAGGAACATTTTTTTAAACATAAAACATTTTGTATCACATATCACTCGGATATCACAGTATTTTAGTCACTAGAAAGACTCAAAATTTACATTACTGTAAGGCTCAGACACGCTTGCTAATTTGTGAAATGCTCCTAACATGTTCCTTTAAAGTTCTTTCTATGGCAAGATTCATCCGGAGTAAGTTTTTATTTAACTCTGGGGTCGAAGAGATGCTCCATTTCGTGGGGTAGGAAATAGGCCACATGCTATTTCGTGTAATCTTTACTCAAAATCCTCATGAACTAGGTATTATCCCGTCTTTTGAGAGATAAATGTTATTTTAATTGCAGATACATGAAGTGTCCCGGCCTGTCCCAGTAACGAACTGGTCCTTCACTCCGGACCAACCCTGTAATCGAAACACCGCGGACTCTGCGCAGGTTCGTCCGTGTCTGGAAATCCAAGTGGACATGAACTCTCAGCTCGCACGTGGTGTCCGCCGAGTCCTGGCCAGTCGGGTCCCTTCAGAGAGGACTTGGGTGTAGTTCTATTTTCTGCGGGGATTTGGAACGCAGCTCCTGCTGCGGGCTTTCTCAAGCGAAGGGGACGCGCAGCAGGCACGACGGTGGGCACTCTGGGTCGCCTGCGGGGACGCACGGGTGTCAGAGCTGTCCCCGCGGCTGGCAGGGCTGCTGTCGCCCGGCATCGAGGTAGGACCTGCATGAAGGTCTCTTCCCTCTGCCCCGGCCGAGGCCTCGATGCGAACAACGACCAGCCCCAAGCTGCGGGCGAGTAACCGTCCCCTGCGTCTCCCTGATGCGCGCGCGGGGAGCCCGGAGCAGAGCGCTGCGCCCGCCTGGCCGTGCGGGTGTCGGCTCGGCAGGCTCGGGCTGGGCTCCTCTCTGCCAACCGGGCCTTCCGCTCGTTCCCTCCGCGCCACGGCCCGTTCCTAAGATTCCCGGTTACTGAACACCCTGTCAGGGCCCCGATCGTGGACGGGATGTGTTTCCTGGAAATCCGCCGTCCAAGCTCTCAGCCCCGAGGCGACCCTTTGGGGCTGGAGCCTTTAAGGAGGCCGGAGGTGGGCCGAGGTCACGGGTGGCGCCGACGCCCAGAGGACCCTCGTCCTTCTAAGACGGGAGGCGCCGCCGGCCGCGCGAGCGCCAGGACAGGAGGCCGCGCGGGGACAGGAGGCCGCGCGGGGACAGGAGGCCGCGAGGGGACAGGAGGCCGCGAGGGGACAGGAGACCGTGCGGGGACAGGAGGCCGCGCGGGGACAGGAGGCCGCGCGGGGACAGGAGGCCGCGAGGGGACAGGAGGCCGTGCGGGGACAGGAGGCCGCGCGGGGACAGGAGGCCGCGAGGGGACAGGAGGCCGCGCGGGGACAGGAGACCATGCGGGGACCGGCCGGGAGGCCGCCCTGTGCCAGCCCCGGGAGGAGGCGACGCCGCCGCCGACCGCCCACCGCGGACCCGTCCTCAGGCGCTCAGGAAAGCGGACGCCCACGGCTGATCCCCGGGTTCCGGACGCCGTCTGTGGCAGCCGGGGCGCTGGGGACCCCTAACCCTTGCTGGCGTGGCCGGCAAAGTCCCGCTCCCTCTCGTCAGAAAGGTATTTCTGATGAGGGAGCAGGAGGCTGGCTGAGGACAAAGCAAAAGCTGGCGCCTTGCACCCCCCCCTTCATCCGCTCCCCTCCATATGTGTAGCATTCCTCAGGCACCCCTGACTGCCATAAAATGATAAATAGTGAACTTGCTGAGATCGCAATCCTGCAAGACAGGAGTCTCCCTTGGTTTGCAAATTTCCTTGAGATTACAACAAAGAAGTTACCTTATCAATAGCCCAATTTCCAAAGACACAGAACTCAGTTCCTCAAGCCCTAATGTCACCCTCCCCTCCATAAAAACCGAAGGAGGTGGAAGTAGAAGAAAAAGTAAATAAAGTTAAATTTCTTCTAAACCTAAATCTCATTAACAAGGATGCTTGATAGCAGGAATGTAACATTCCACCAGACTTCCAATTGTCTTTACTCGATAGCAACTAAGCCTTCAATATCCTGATAGTATTCTTTGCCCCAATAGCCCCTCTGAACACCCCTTTGTCCTCACCTACCCAACCGTGGGGTATATAACATGCCCACCTTCACAACCCGGGGCAGCCGCATCTCTGCCTGCCCACGGGCCCTGTCCCCGTGCTCTAATAAATCACCTTTTGCACCAACGACGTCTTAAGAATTCTTTCTTTAGTCATCGGATCCGAACCTCCTCACCCCACTGAACCTGACTTAGGTTCGGGGACTTCATCATTTCCACCGCCTGTTACCCGAATCGCCTCCCCGAGGGACGGAGACTCTGTCCCCTCAGGAGTTGTCGTCTGTCTGCGTGAACGTGGTCTCCGAACCCCCCTGGGTGCCCAAGATCCTCAGGGTCCGGCCCTCCCGGGGGCCCCGCCTCGGTCAGGACACCCGCACAGTGGCCCCTATGGTAGCCAGAGTCACGGCGCCTCCGCGGCCCCGCCGCCCCTACCACGGCCGCCTCCAGAAGCGTCGGGTCCACCGCAAGCACCTGCCTTCCCCAGACACCTGAAGCTCCGCCGACGTCTTCACTGACCTTTGTTTTCCCGCATCGCGCTGGGCTGCCGGCCAAACACAAACGCCCGAGAGGTGCGGGTTCCATTAATGAGTGCGATTCTCCACTCGCCAAAGTTTCCAAGCAGGTTAAATTGAACACCCAGCAGAATGTCTGCGGTTGCTTTGCAAATTGGACCGATAATATTACTTTTATCAGAAGTAAAATTCTATCCTTCTTAGGGAATGCGATATTCTAGTTATCAAACTGCTCCAAAGGAAGGTCGGATCCATATATCTAGTAAGTTGTAAAGGTATATTGTCAACTTACTGAATTTGCCTTGACGTCAAACTAGAGAAAATGCAATAATAGTGATTCAGAAAGAAATTTTAGTATTTCAGTGTCTTTGACCTTTGAGCTTTCACTTTATTCCTTGTTGCCTATTTAATACTCCTGAATATTCCACAACAGAATGAGGATCAAATACCTATGCCTTTACTTATGCCTACATGTTGACTATAAAGTCAAGACTCATTTTGCATATGGTAGGGCCACGTTAGAAGCAAACTCCTTGTCCTTTCTAGATTTTCAGCTGTGTGGATTTATGGTGCAAATGCATTTCTTTGGATCTGAGGTAAGGAGCATATCCTGTAATGGCCACATTCTAGAGTGAGTTATTTAGTTAAAAATAAATAAAATAATATTAAAATGTTTTTAATTGCATAAACATGGCAGGTTTTTATTTTTACTTCTGAAATTAGGGACAATGGATATCTAGAAGATCAACATCTAAAAAATGCTGATTTGTTTTCCACTGTTGCTTTACCATTATTTATAAATCTCTCTTGGAGGAGTCACCTTAACAATCTTCATTTTATTCTGGAGACCTTGATTTTTGTGTTTTGAATTATTAGAAGTCAAACTTCTAACAAATTGGTGATCTACAGATAAAACATTCGGCAAATTAAGCTCTTACCATTGTGTGCAATTGTATTGTAGCAGTTGGGTTTATAAGCACTTCCAGTCATAATAAACAGACGTTTCAAGGAGAATGCAATTAATAACATATATGCTTAATGATATAAAGGTATGCTTTTATTGTGGTAAAAATTGTTTATGATGAGTATCTTTGAAATATTATGCATTCAGAAGCCTCGGCTTTATTTCCAGACTATCCTTCACAGCTGCTTTTAGATGCGCTATTCCTTTCAACTTGAACGGTTCTGCTCACCGTCCCAGGGCCTGGACCCCCCTAGGCTCTCCAGCTCATAATTCTGTCCCAGCAGCACCCTCACCCTCTCTCTCTGCACAGTGAGATTAATACTCTCCATGATAGAGCACTTGACCTTGCTTGTATCACAAAGACCCTGTTAGATGATGCAGCTGGGCCATTATTAGCTCAGCTTTCTCCAGCTGGGTACTTGATACAAGCGGAGTCCTGGCAAGGTCAGGAGGGGGAGCTAGCAAAACACCTCGTGTTTCATTTGAACTTGTCGATAATCATCTCCTAAATGACACTCCTTTTAATTATGCATTTTGCACATGAACTTTGTATTAAGGTAAAAAAAAAAAAAAACAACACTTTTGGTGTGGAATGAAATAAGCTTATCTATCAAGCTTGTTGACAGTTCCTCCAACTGAATAATCACTGTGCTTTGAATCTGGATACAAATTCCTGCCTTGAAGATGCACTTGTCAGTTCTGTTAACAAGGACTTAGTATGTGGGTAGCAGATCTCAGTTCTTCCTTAGTACCCCTAACATCATCTTTAGGCTTCGATCTGAAGATTCTCAGGTTAGATCCAATAAAAATCTTACAGTACGGCAAATGTTTCATGCAAATCACCTTTGCCGTCTGTATCATCCGGCTTGGACAAAGGGCATTTGGTTTTTATTGTACGGCATTACAGAACAAAAACCGTACCCTACTTTCCAATCTCTTTTGGTATCTCGATTTTTTTTGCCATAAGCTAATTTCCTTTGATCATTAGGTAAAATTTCTGAAGGCACTTTTTTCCCATTTTCCAATCTAACCTGTTATTAACACCACTATTTTCATAATTATAATTTTTGCTATGTGGGTTCTTTGTTTCACTCGCCCCCCACCTGGAAGCCTGGAGAAGATTATACATTTACAAGTTCTCTTTCGCATATAGGAAGAAACTCGGGCTTAGAAGCAAAAAGCCTTTCTTACCATGGCACACCTAGCTCGGGTACTGACCAGTGGCAACAGCTCTAGTCTTCTCCCTGGATCAAAGCTATTTCTTTGAAAATCTCTAGTCACTCTCTTCCTCAGTTATGAAGATACAGGATCTCAACTCTAGGTCAAGAAGAGTGCTCTCAACTCTGTATTCATGTTAGAGTTACTTGGAGAGCTTTATTTTATTTTTTTTCCCTTTGCCTAGCCCCACAGAGACTCTGATTTAATTGGTTCAGGAGAAAGTCTGGGCATTCGTATTCCTAAAATATCACCAGGTGATTTTAATGTGCAGCCAGGGATGAGAAACTGGGATCTAGAACAAAATTAATTCCACTTCTGTGAATACCTAATATTCACAAATGTTTCAGACAAAGAAAATAGCATGCCCTTGGATGCGTCCAGAAAGAACCACTGCTCTATTTTTGTCCTAAAAAAGATCACCTGGCAGAGGAAGGAGCCTGCCCCGTGGGTCTCCCAGGTGGCTCTGTTATCTCTGTAGATACAAGGACATTGATTCCTGCACTCAGCCGTTGCTTGTTGATAAGTTCCTTTGGGAGCTTGAACACCAAACCCATGGAACATTCTCTAGGAATGCCATCAGCTTCACCTGCTCAGTTTTGGTAAAATGCTCAATTTCTAATTGAGATACTCAGCTTGACTGGAATTGTGTCCTAAGAATAAATGGGAAAATGTTTAGGGTAGACTTTGAAAGGTACCTACTGTCCTCACTCTTGGGTATGTTTAGGTTTTTCTGAAAGTTAGTAATTTTTTTTTTTTTTTTTTTTTTGCTTTGGTTTGATCCACTGAAGAGCATTTCAACGCTTCCAGAGTCCAATAAAACACAGAAGAGATATGGGGACCAGATTATTGGCTGTGTTTATGCTTAATGAGTCAGTACAGATCGAGTCAGTGTAGCCACTGGGGGCAGAAACTGCACAGTTAGAACAAGGTTCAAATCCCAGTTCTATTCCCTATTTATGTAATCTTGGTACAATCTCTGAAACTTTCTAAATTGTAGCCTTTCTGGGGAAGAGGGATGATTACTATTTCAAAGTCATCAGATGAAAGGTTTAGTGACCATATAACATATCAGTGATTCTTAAGGAACAAATAGCAGTTATCCCAAGATCTGTCCCAGGAGTTAGCAAACAAAATCTTGCCCCAAATTTGTCCCACCATTTTTTGTAAAGTTTTACTGGAAGACAATTAACCTTAGTCCTGAATGTGTTGTCCGTAACTGTTTCTACGTATCAGTAACACTAAGTAGCTGTAACAGAGTATGGCCCATGATACTTGACAGATTTAGCCTTTGGTTGCATAAAGGAAAAGCTTGTTGAATCGCTAATGTTCTAAGTAGCTGTTACCACGTTTAGCAAATAGATAATTGGTCATGATAGCCTTTTTTTTAAAATAATTAGAATCCTATTAATGCAATTGTGTTGTAATTTAATAGCTTAAGACCTTGAGTTATGACTGTATAATATTATACTGATTCATAGAGAAGCAACAGACCTCATAAAAATTTAAAAGTAATTTAGAAAAAGTCAAGCAAAAAAGCTAAGTGAAATGAGTCCAAGAAAGAGGAACATCCTATGACCTCACATGTATGTGGAATTGGAGAAACAGAAAAATATTAGCAAAGAGAAAAAAGACAAACCAAGAAACCAATCTTAACTCTATAGAACAAACTGATGGTGGGGGGGTGGGTAGGATGAATGGGGGCAAACAGGTGATGGGCATCAAGGAATGTCCTGATTATGTTCAACCAGGTGTCATACAGAGTGCTGAATCACTGTCTTGTTCACGTGAAACAAACATTACACTGTACGTTAACAAACTGGAGTTTTAATAAAAACTTAAAAAAAAAATTCCACATTTTTCTCTCCATAGAGAATTTGGCCAAGTTAAATGTAGCCTTTGATCATTGGAAATATTGGAATAATTGAAATATTCTTTAATCAAAAGAAGTATTTTTTTCTGTAGTTTATTTCAGAAAGTTAACCATAAATAAGCTTTCCCTTTCAGTGTGCTGAGGGAGGGGGGCGGGTATTGGTTTGTGCACGCAGATTCATGAATTCACATTCTTATGAATTTCCCAGAGGGGAAGGTAGCAGAACAGAGAACAGAAAACCAGTGAAGGCGTCATTAGTAGATGCGGAGACGAATGAGGATGGAGATGTCCACGGCGAAGTGAGATTCTGGGTAATCGTGGATGTGATCACACTGAGGTGACGTGCACCCTTTCTTCCTTCTTCCTCTGATGATGGAGAAGACTATGGAGAGAGGTTTTTTCAGAAATTTTCATCTTTGAGAACAGTAGAAATTTGTACTTCAGCTTTGCTCACATAATTTATAGCATCCTGTGATCGGATATTGTCCTTATAACCATTCCACCGGCAGCTTCAAGCTTTTATATTTTCATTTAACAATATAAATGTCACCGAGTGTGCCAATAAATACTGACAAACCCCAGAAAAGGTCAGATTGATTCTATAACTCACACACCTGTCCGGTTCTAATGGCTTCTCAGGATTTTCCATGCCCGCTGTAAGATGGTCTCCCAGAGGAGCCTTTCCTCTTTTCTTACATGTGCACGCCTCCTAATAAAGCTTAGTGTCTGTTAGCTGTAGACTGGAAGCTATTTGCTTCAGGAACGGGGTACAACCATGGAAACCACACACATACTTTAGCTTGCCTGAAGATGTATTAAAGTTATGTTTCATTTAATGTCTTAATGTAAGCTTTCCAGGCACTTGTTATACTCTTTCTTGAACAACTATCAAATCCATGATCTCTCTTCCCAAACATGCTGGTCATACTAGGAGTAACCGTCCCCACCCAGCACCTAACTAGAAATCGGATTTTCTTCTTTTCCCAACTTGTACAATTTGTCCCCCTATGCTGAAAGTTTTGTCCCACTAGGTGACACAAGTGTGCCCCCCTTGCTCTCCAAAAATCCTGCTCTTGGGTGGGATCCCTTTATTTCCTGCCTCTCACTGCTGTGCTCTGGGGACCCACTGGGAATCCTGTGTAGGGCATATCCGGTCGTGTTTCTACTTGCTCCCCCTTTCCTAGTTCTTGAGGCTCAAGTCCTACGCTCTGTCTTCCAAGCCCTCCAGACCTGGTTCCCCTTCCCCTTCACTAGGCTCATTTTCTGTTTATGTTTAAGGAAGGTACACTAGACCCAGTCAGAATTACCTTTTACCCCCATCAAGACCGCTTCACTGTATCACTGGTACAGATACTCTTTGCAACATTGTCTGCTTTCATTCCTGTTTCTCAACCACAAAATCTTTTTTGAACACTTACCCCGCCCCCCCAAAGCTGGAATGATATTTTCTCAAAACTTCACATGGCGTTCATCACCATGCCTGTAATACCGTGATTTCTAGCCTGCACCATTCATTAGAAGGACAAGTGCGACTTCTGTCTCGTTTGCTCTATTTTCTAGTGCCTACATGGTGTCTGGCAAATACTTGATGTCTGCTCGGTTGTCCACTGGATGCCTGAGTCCTTGGAGCTGTAGGCAATCTAGGCAAGACTTCTCCACAGAGAACCTTCCACATCGTTAACCAATGTCTGCACACTGGGTCCACTGCTCAGCCTCTAGGGTTCAGGAAACACATTCTATTCACCTCTCCTTCAACATGTTTTTGTTTAGCTTAACTAGTACTGGACCACAAAAGCAAAATTTGGATCACTTTTTTCTTCTCTGAAATTCCCATAGAAACTAGATAATATGCATTCTCAAGATCAATTTTTGTTGTCAATATAATACAGCAAATAGATGTTTTAAAGTCTAAGCATCCCACAATTAGACAGGAGTTGGTCATGTATGTACATACAACACATGACTTTAACATGAAAATGATCATTTTATGGTAGCAAGTTTCTCAGCCTTGAAATTTTGATATAAGTAAATGAGGATGAGGTAAATATTTTTATTATTTGTTCTATACAGAAGCACAAAAAGAATATTAATGGGACTTGCACTCTTAGCTACAGATTTTATGCAAGTTAAGGCAAATCATAGGAAACATTTTTCTAGTTGAATTACAATTTAAAGGAGAATATTCATAATTCACTAATCAACATTAAAGAAACTTAACAAAATCAGAATAAACTTTGTGAACACATACTGGTAGACCTATGTATATCGGGGAATCGGGAAGGAGGAGACGTGTTGAACCCTTGCATGGCATGACATGACACGGCCACATTTGGAAGGATGCTAATGTGTGGTCTTCCTCAGCACTGGGAACTCTGCATTTTGTTCCCTGGTATTCTTTAATGTCCTTTGAGCTCAAGACCTATAACAGATCATGCCCCTCTGGGCAACAGTAATGTCTTCCTAACAAATCTAAAGGGAATATATTTAGGACTCTGTGTTGACCTGGCTTTCCATAATGCACATACTGTTTATATCCTACAAGTGGTGATTACCTGTTAAATAGAAAAGCATTGTCACAGCCTATAAAAGCAAAATAGGGGCTCACTCAATAAGCTTTCCAAAAAGCAAATTTTAAGCCGCCAGAGTTTATAAATATTTTCTTAGGAATATATTGAAAGTGGCAAAAATGCTGAAGGACTTTGGATCTCTTTCATTGTGCTCTTTACTTTTACTAGAAAATAAATGCTTTGGAAAACTATATAAAAACCCATCTTTGGTATGGGACCTAAATAGTAAAATCTGGCCTTCTGATGTTTGCTTCACTAGGCTGTATATGTGTTATTTAAGTATATATGCATATATTTAAATAACTTTATAATTTGTAATTTATATTTATATGGTGAATATATATATATATATATATATATATGGCCAAAATTTTCTTTTTTTTGTCCCAATTGGTGAATACATCTGTTTCCTTTGAACAATAATTATATCCGAAATTGTATAGCATTTAGTTAAAAAGGGCTAGTTTCCCCTTGATTTACAATGACTAGTTTCAATTGGTAATTTTCCAACTGTAGAAGATCAAACATACCATGGTACGTGGTGCTTGATTCGCAAGTTTGTGTGAATAAATATGATCAACGAATGGAATGTTTGCAAACTTTTCCTTGAAGGCATTGATTCAGTGTGTTAGTGACCAAAGACCTATTAATCCTAAGGATCCATTCACGAGAGAAGTGAAAACTAATATATGTACATGCATATACGTGTCGTTCATATAATTACATTCATTATAATTCATATAATTATATTCATTATAATTACAGTGTATTAGTAGCTGGGAGTTCTCCTAGTATTTAGGACACTGTATCTGGTGGGATTCATTCAGGGCTTACAGTAAATCTATGAGGTAGGAAATAATTTATTTCCATTTTTAACACTAGGAAAAAAGAGAGGTTGTATGAATTACTTGCTTAATCATCTGTCGTTCCTGAGTTTGAACCCAGTTTGAGACGCCTCAGCCTTTAACCATGCTGCTGTGTTAGTTTTAGTTGTTTGTTGGTATTAAAGATTTCTAGAACATTTCTTAGTCAACGAGAAACTTTGATCAGTGGTTCTCAGGATTTTGATCATTTGAACAAAACGAGATAGGCGTATGGAAATGCGTGCACGTTCTCCACTTAGAATTCAAAATGCTCACAGCCTGAATTTTTGAAACCAGCTCAGGGTTAGGTCATGGAACATGACCCCAAGAGTAACCTCCTGTGTTGCTCAGACCGAAAACCCATTGCCAAAGTGACCAGGCTCTTGATTGCAAACAGCATTTGTTGATTTTGCCTATCCTGGCACTTTATATAAATGGAACCAGAGATTTCACATTGTTTTTGGCTTCTTTGATTCAGGGTTGGCACTTACAATCACACTGGTTCCTGTAACTGCTCCTTGGTTCTTCTTTAATCCCCCCCCCCCAAATTTTAACATTCATTCAAGTGTTGTCTGCACCGCAGTGTGTTCCTTGTTGGTGTGTAGTATTTTACTTTATTTTATGAATATACCATCTTTCACATATCTTCTTTGTTGATGGGCGTTCACATAACTTCTGGTTGTGCCAATGACACAGAGTGCCATGTTGAACATGTCTTGGGTAAATAAATGAATGCCTATCGCATATATGCCTAGAAATGGTATGATGTCCTTGAGTATGGTTTTATTCAGTACAGAGTCTGGCAGCCATTTGAGCAAATATATCTAGCAACAGTGTTGGGTAGTGTATGGGACTCTCTTGTTCTCCAAACTTGCTAATATTTGGTATGTTCCATTTTAAGTAATTCTGGTTGAGGGATAGTGGTATCTCTTCATGGAGGTTTTGTTTGAATTTCTCTGACTTACAAAACTGAACACCTTTTCATATTTATTGGTTTGGCTCAATTGATCTCTTTCTTCAAAAATTGTCCCTTCAAGAGTATTGCCTTTTTGACCCCAGTGGATTGTGTCTTTTTCTTATAGATTTATAAGACTTCTCTACATTCTGTCAGTAAATCTTTAATTGGGTCTATCAATGGTGATGATCTTTTCTATGTGCTAAAACTGTCTTTTGATAAATAGAATTCCACAAATCTAATATAGTTTGATTAATATGGTTAATAACTAATTAATATGGTTTAACTCATTTTTCTTATAATACTTTTATATGTTTGAAAACTCTGCCTGCTCAGAGGTCATGAAGGTATTCTCTGGTGTTGGGCTCTAGGAAATTGATCATTTTACTGCTAGATCTAGAATTATAAACAGTCCAGATACTTTCTACACTTGGAAACAGAGCTCACTTTATACTGACCACCACTTGGGAACCCACCCCTTTCCCCACTGCACAGAACTATATGTCCTTGAATCAGTCCCTCAAGTCATAAGTACTCAATTACTATCAGATGTCTTCATAGCTGGTAATAGACCTCCAACTTTCTCTTAAATCATTCTTTATACACTTGGTCGTCTACATTTTCATGTAAATTTTAGAATCAGTTTGTCAATTTATCCCAAAGAAAGCAAAACAAAACAAAAAAAACAAACAACAACAACAAAAACCCCCTAAACCCTGCTGATGTTTGGGTTAGGAATGGGCTCAACTTCTCGATGTGAAGCGAACAGCTACCTTTACAGTCCCGTCTCCTAATACCTGGGAATCGTGTGGTTCGGCATTTTCCCTGGCTCTTCTTTAATTCTCCCCCAAGTTTTAAATTCTAATGAATCATTCCTTAAGTTTCCTCCTAGGGATTGAGGTTTTGTTGATGTCATATGTGGCACCTTTAAAAATTTTATTTTCCATTTTGATGTCGCTAGTATTTTAAAATAGACTCTTCTGTCTATTGGCTTGGTGTCGAATGCGAACACTTGCTAAGTACTGTTGCGTTTGCATGGAGTGAGACACAAAGGAGCACTAGGGAAGTTTGTTAAAAACAAAGACAAAGATGCACACAAACACATCCTAGGCATTAGATTATTCTAATGAAATCCTGTATGATCAGTCGTCTTAAGGGAAAATGCGTTGCTTTTTATAGATTTATTTGAGGATAATATGTCTATAACTTATCAGAATATGTTTTCGTCCCGTAGAAATTTGGAGCTGAGGGAGTGTGAAACACAGGTGCACACGTTCTTTCTCCATAGATCTATATGAAAGGTTAGGAAGTGCACATGTTCTAGACTGGGAAAGAAATATCCGAAAGTATAGTATTTGTTCAGAAGACAACAAGGCTATATACAGTCCTATTCAAAAGTGTTTAATGAAATCCGTTTGCTGTATAGCTTTGGAAAACAAGTTTAATCTATAACTATAAAGAAATTAAGCTGAATAGCAATATTTAGACAATTAAAATTTACATTTATATGGAAAATAAACACTCAAATGCCTTAAAATGCTTTTGTCAATGTGGCAGCTCATTTATATGGAAAATTGGAATATTGTTTTCATTCAAGTAAAATTTAATAAAGAACTAAGACTCAGTATTTTGGGGATTTTGAAAGATGTAACCAAATATCAGTACACAGGGCAAGAGAATTTGATTTATGATGCATGCTAAGAGAAGGTAATTCATAGAGAATCTCACTTACAATCACATTGTTTCCCCTAACTGCTCCTCTTGGCTATTCTTGAATCCAATTTCCTCTGTACTGCGATGGAATGCATTAGAATTCACTACTGAGACTTATGGCAGTAAATGGATTCAAGTAATGTGCTTGTTAGGTTAGGAACGCTGTTTCAATAATAAGAAAGAAAGAAAACCTTTTATAATCCTACAGGTTTTCACACTTTCCAGTAGTCTGTCACTTCAGTATAGAATCCAATCTACCAGTCCATCTTTAATAAATCTCTAATTTATTGAAAAAATGCTGTCAGGTTTCTGCCAATATTGAACACTGTGTTATTGATAAGGATATGAAGGTGACTGGAACAGTCCCCACCATAAGATTAAAACACACACAAAAGGACCAGAATAAACCAATAACTTTCTGATCTGAAAGCAGTTTTAACTTAGGATGATGTGTGCTTTAATCCACATACAACACTTTTTCCTTCTAGTACAGGAATCAGCCTTTCATGTTTTTCTGTTAACCATGAGATCTCTTGAAATATTTATTCCCTAAACAGAAAGATGTTTGTGCTTCATCACTAGTGAAACCAGTGAATAGAAACCAACATAGTTCTACCGCCTGTGTAACTTTAAGGTGCTATCAGTGAAGAGTAGACCGCAGTTCGGGGAGGGGTCCTCACATAACCTGCTTTGTATCCCATCTCCCTGCAAACCCAAGCCTTACCTGGGAAAAGTCCCGAACAAACACAGTGGTTACTTTCTTTCACATGTATGACTTTTGTTAAATTAATACATGGATACTTGATGCATACAGACTATCCTTAGATTATCATAGTAAGTCTGAAAATGTTAGACTTGACTATAGAGCATGTTTGATATGGGTTAATAAGTGATACGTAGTACATGTGTAATACATGTGTTTATTGGTGTATAAATGTATTACTTGAAAAGAATTATAATTTTATTAATGAATTTGCTAGTAATCATGACCTACACCTTCCTAAACTAGGAGTTGACAATGAAAAAATAGAATGATTTATTGACCATCGAATCAGGAAAAAAACAAAATCTTGGGAGAATGAAGAATCACAAAGATGGCATCCTTATGCCTACAGAGATATCAAAAGGTAATGCAATACAAAGTAATGCAATACAAGCGCAATAAATATCAAGGATAGGTAAAAGGCATACAAGGATTTGTATCAATACAAGTTTTCTAAGGATGTACCTGAGTCAAGACTTTAAAAGACGTAGAAGTTTTGTTTCCCTTTGTAGCCACCTTGTATCCATTCCTTGGTATCCAGTCTAATGATCACTCTGGTATAAGCCAAGAATTAACCTCATTATTTGTGTCCTGGACACATGTGATAAAATATGAAAAAAGGAATCTGTGGCCATGAGATACTCAGCTCAAAGTCCAGAAGACTAGGTGGCTGGGCCTGAAGTAGACCAACAGTACATGTGCCATTTAAACAGGGTCTAGGCAAAGCATCAGCCATGACAGCAAGCCAGACCCCTTCAATAAGAGTTTATTTGGGTCTTTTAAAAAGTTTTTGTTCAGTAACTACATGGAGACATAGATTCTTGAAAGGACACTGATTACATGATTTCCCTCTTTGTATGATTTATTTCCAATTCTTTTTTAAAAGATTTTATTTATTTGACAAAGAGAGATCCCAAGTGGGCAGAGAGGCAGACAGAGAGAGGGGGAAGCCGGCTCCCCACTGAGCAGAGAGCCCAATGTGGGGCTCAATCCCAAGACCCTGAGATCATGACCTGAGCCGAAGGCAGAGGCTTTAACCCACTGAGCCACCCAGGCGCCCTCCAATTCTTATAACAAGTAAAACAAAACAAAATTAACTCATGATACGGGACGTCTGAGTGGTGCAGTCAGGGAAGCCTGCAACTCTTGGCATCTGCTCAGGTCATTATCTCTGCGTCCTGGGATGGAGCCCCGTGTCCAGCTCCACACTCAGCAGAGTCTGCTCGAGATTATCTCTCCGTCCACCCCTTCTGCTCATCCTACCTCTCTCTAAAATAAATATACATTTAAATTGGCTCATGTTCTACTTAGCTAACACTGATATTTGTATTCCTGTTTCTACATGAAGAGTAAAACTGGCATCATTGCTGTCATTGTAATAGTTACCATTTATGGGGATACTTACAAAGACATCCCAGGATCGTCTCTCCCCACATGAAGAAGATAGAGCACAGGGATATTTTAAGAACCATGTGTATAGTATGCTGTATGCCTAAGAGATGGGGCAAGCTCATTTTAGTCTTATTCCTGGAATCTTTATAATCTAAGAAATCATCCGTCTGTCACTACCTGTTTCTGTTCTATCTTTGAACTGCCCAACCTGAAATTCTTTGAGTCTCCCAAGCAAGGAAGCTCCAGAGACCCAGGGGCAGTGGGTATGCAGGCAAAACCTGAGAATAACATGATAGCCTCTTCCAACCCCCCAAACTTACAAACCTTCCGTCTTCCGAGGACCCAGAAATGCCATACGAAGTCCTCAACCCCTCCTACTGCTTCACTCAGTGCAACAGCAAACCCGTGGAGGCTGGCGTCCCAGACACTGCGCAAATATTCCCTCTTTCTCCACAACTGTCCTCACATTCTGAACGACATGGGCCATCCCAGAGGTTTCCCAAAGGGCTTCACTCCTCCCCCCTCCCCTACAGTCATTTCCCTGGTGTTTGCATACACTTCCAGATACCTCACTGAGGTTGTGAAGTCTCTATGGGATTTGATCCTGTTAACTTTTCTGTTGTCCTTCCTCTGCTTTTCAAGTATCCCTAGCTCTTAACGACCGTGATGCCTTTGCATTTGTGCTATCTTTGCGATGCTTCTGCTTTCTGGCTTCTTACGAAGTTCTCCACTACACGCCCCCTCTCAGGCTGGCCTTCCCCAAGGCCTGTCTAAATCCCTGACGGCCAACATCAGGCTCTATCGCGTCACCAAAGTCCTTTAATGACTTTATTCCCAGAAGCTATCCGTGTCTTGATTTCCTTGCTCATTTTCTTTGGTCAGTGTCTCCCAACAATATATAATCTGAACAAAACAGACCCATTTTGGTGTTGCCTCTGTTGCCTGTGGCCATGTCAGGCATGGAGTGGGGTCTCCACCACTTTTGCTGTGTAAAGGGATTGCAGGGTTCATTATCTACAGGGAGAAACATCAGCAGCTTCCTTTGGAAGTCTAATCTTTCTGAGATAAGCTAAAAAAATAAGTTGCACAAGTGAGCAATAATATCCTGAATGATGTTTCTTTTTATTTTATTACGTTAGTCACCATACAGCACGTCATTAGCTGCTGATGCGGTGTTCCATGATTCATTGTTTGCATATAACACCCAGTGCTCCCTGCAATCTGTGCCCTCCTTAATACCTAACACAGGACAAACTCTTACTCCCAACCCCTCCCCTCTGAAACCTGTCTGTTTCCTGGAGTCCAGAGTCTCTCATGGTTCCTCTCCCACTCTGATTCCCCCCCTTCATTTTCCCTTCCTTCTCCCAGAGTCCTCCGTGCACGTCAGGGATTTAGACAATATTCCACATATAAGTGGAACCATATGATAATTGCCTTTCTCTGCTTGACCTTAATCACACCCCACACCCCAGGAGCAGATGCAGTGATGTTTCATAAGGTGCTGCTTATGTGCTCTCAGTGAGGTCTTAGGGCACATGATCCAATATAACCTTGTGAAAAGACATCCATAGGAGACCAATAAATGCTGAATTTTCTGGTTTCTGACAGCTCTGCTTGGTCCAGGGATAATACCTATGATGGGTATAGGAACTAATGGAAAGTGTGTCTTCTAACGGTTCCCATAAGTATGATTTCTCCAGGCTCCACTGCTGTACAGCATTGGGCAGCCTGTCATCCTGTCATATAGGACTTCCTCTCTGGCCCAGGTGAAGGCCTGAGGCACAGGAATCCTGAGTCTTGTAGTTATACAATGAGGCATCCTTCCTCACTTTTAAAATGGCAAGACCTTGAGGGTGATCCCCATGGCCATGAGGCATTACATAGCTCTACTTTAAGTCACAGAAGGGTGATAGACTGCACCTCGCTGAGGACAGTGTTAAGTGTCGTTGAGAGAGGGCAGGTGGGGTCTGGTAACAGGATAGTACAGGTTGCCTCCTAAATTACAAAGAGATTCTGGAAAGTGTGATATTGTGGTTTATAAGAAGTATATATTTGGTTGTTTAGATTACCAAAATATATTCTTCATATATCTATATCTATATCTATATCTATATCTATATCTATGGTATTTATCCTGGATTCCTTGGCTCTTGGCTCCTACAGCCCTTGGAATTAAGTTTTACAAGGAAGAAATAATGTGAATGAGGTGACTTTTGGACCCCAGCTATTGATGAGGCCTTGTTGCCAGGAGAACCAACCCAACCATGTGATTAGAAGGTTGGAAGTTTCAGTCCCATCTGTAATCCATGGAGACAGGAGAGGGGCTAGAGGTTAAACCAATCACCAAGGACCAATGATTTAATCCGTCATGTCTACATAATGGAGAAGTTTCCAAAAGGGTGGGTTTGGAGAGCTTCCATGTAGGGGAAGATCTGGAGATTCAGGGAGAGTGGCACACTCAGGACATGGGGACCCTGTGCCCTTTCCCCATACCTGTCCTATCCGTCTCTTCATCTGGCTCTTTGCATTCTGGCCTTCTATAGCTAATCAGTGATCTAGTTCACAGAATGTGTCTGAATTCTCCAAGCTGAGAAAACAAGTTAATTGGACTCAAAAAAGGAGTTGTGGGAACTTCTGATTTATAACCAGTGGATCTAGAAGTACAGGTATCCTCTTGAACTCCTGAGTAGCATCTGAATGGAGGGCAGTCTTGTAGGACTGAGCCCTTGAGGTGTGGGATCTGACGTTATCTGCAGGTAAACAGTGTCGGAATTAAATTCACCTATGGGACATCCAGCTCCTCTCCAGAGACTTGCTTGGTGGTGTGGAGGGACTCCCGTCCATAAACATACTGGAATTGGGTTCAGAACCCTTACAAAATCTATGTAGATGCCAAACCATGGTAGACCTGCCTCAGCCACATGGGTGTGTCAGAACATACCTAATATACCAACACAGTCCCAGAGACCTTGTTTTTCTCTTCCCGGAATCCCAACTCTGATCTGTTTGTTTTCAAGACTGGTGACCTCCCTCTCTTAGCCAGTCTGATTTGAGTGAACGTCTCTGAGTTCCTAACATTAGGCATCTACAAACATAGACTCCGGCTCTGACAGACCACATATTCCTAGAAGGCTGCCAGACAATAATTATACTTTTCTTTCTCCCACACCCATGCAGGGGAGCTACTTTGATTGAGACTGGTGGTTTTTGTTTGTTTGTTTTGTTCATTTTTCTGTATGCATACTGCTGGGAGAATAAGGCTTCTATAGAGTAGGTCTAAAGGATTGAAGAGCTGGAGGAATAAAGATGAGTGAAGATCAAATGAATACATGTAAGAAACTGAGTTATTAAATGACTTTCAACCAGAACCCATCAGGAAATTCTGAAATAGGAACCCTCAATTCTTGAGGGCCATCGTCTAAGTGACCTGGCA
The DNA here is from genome assembly GCF_009829155.1 of Mustela erminea. Classification (NCBI taxonomy): domain Eukaryota; kingdom Metazoa; phylum Chordata; class Mammalia; order Carnivora; family Mustelidae; genus Mustela; species Mustela erminea. The sequence continues at coordinate 36,934,591 of NC_045634.1, read as the reverse complement.
GAGTATTACCTAGTTAAGGCACCAGGGAACACATTTTACCTGTCCTTTTCCAAAGCTTTTGCATTTGCAAGATGGGACTGGGATAATGCTTGTTAACTAGGCAATTCAGGGAGGCTGTAATGAATAGAGTAGGGGTAACGGAAGCAGAAACATCTTCCAGCACTGAGTCTGGCTTCCACAGGAGGGAACGTGGGCAGAATCGAAATGAACACCAAAGCAGTTACTGAGTGACCCAAGGCACAACACATTCAGTTCACAGCTGTACTCTTTATACCTTAAAAAAATAAAAAAGGCAGACGAGAATAGCTGATCTCAGAATTACAAGCCAGTTTGTTTCATCGCTATTTCAAAATGGATAGCTGCTGTTTTCTTTGAGAAGGGAGTTCATGGCTTGGTAATTTCTAAAATCATCATCCTTAACTTCAAACTTTACAGCATTTTTATATTTAACCTACATGACATCTGCTGTTTGACCAAATTAGATGTTAAAGTGTAGGTTTTGGAAGCAATTATGTAAAAATTAATTTTGCCCACAGAAAATGATTGCCCTCTACATGAAAAAAAAAAAAATCTTAAGAGACAAATGAAAATGAGAAAGATAGGTGCATCATATGGAATATGACTTTGAAGATTGATAACCCCAATATGTAAAGAGTTTTAAAAAATCAATAATAAGTTAAGAGACTAAGAAATTCAGGTACTCACAGCAGGGGATCTATAAAGTGGCCAAATATATTAAAAGACATTCAACCTCATTAGTAATTGTGGGAAATGCAAGTTAAAATAATGGTGAATTTTTTTTGAAGCATTTCTGAAAAAGTCATTTGGTATAAACTGAAGGCAAATTTCTCAAACAATAATAGTAGGAGTTTAAACTGGTGCAGCAGTTTGGGAGGTAATATGTTCTTAGGTGCTAAATACATTTTGCCTTTTCATTTAATTTAGTTCCTTAGTATTCATTCTAGGAAAATATTTGCCTGTTTTCATTGATGGCAAATACAAGGATGCTCGATAAAGCATTATTTGTTATAATTTGTAACATTTTAAATGTCTACTAACAGGATGGTTGTTAAATAAGCCCTAATATATCTATATCATAGAATACATAAATAGCAAGAAGATTGGATCTTACAGTCTCCAGGCAGAAGGAGGAGAAAATGCAGTGAGTTTTGGGGTTTGAATTCTGGGAGATGGAGCCCATGCTCCAGGATTCAATTCTGGAAATGGAGGTGCGGACTCTGGGGAGTGTCAGCCACAGTCCACAGACACGGGCTGCCTCTCAGGTCTCGATGGAGGGGGCTCCTGGTTATTTTGTCTAACTAAGCAACTCAGTAACTGTCAGGTATATGCAGTCTACGTCCCAGGTTTCTGCAAAGATTAACCAAGATCGTGTGTATAAAGGACTGTGTGTGGGTCTCAGGGACCTGCACATCTTCTTAGAGGATTCTCCCCTCCTCACATATCCATGGACACATTAGAATGCGATCTGCTCTGCCTTCACCGCCGGAGCGGCATTGCTGTCCTTGGTTAATTACACTATTGCCCAGGAGGAGACACAAGTAAACCACTCTTGAATGAGAACCTTGAAACCCTAGGAATGCAGGGAACTTGGATACTGGACATTTCTCCTACTAAGTTTTATAGTTTTAATCCATTCTCTAATGCTTCCTACACTATGTCATAATTATTAGATCACGGTTCCTCTTTTATTCAAAGCATGGTTTGTGGCTGCTAACTATATGGCTTTGGTCATCAAATTAGGTAGTTAATTAAGAATTTCACTCTTTCATTCATATATCCATTGCCAAGATAGAAGACCAACCAGTTATCCTATCCATCCTCACTATGTAATGGGGGGGGGGGGGGGGAAGACAGCATAAAAGAATAAAATCAAAATGGTTGCAATAACTTATTAGAAAACAGTGTTTGGTAAATGACAGTAAAGCTTCAATTCTATAAACCTATTAACTAATATGCACAATTCAAGATGTTGCCTGGCCACTTCTCCATGCACACATTTGTCCCATGGCAACACGGTAGCATTGTTACATATTGGGTCCCAGTGACAGCTGACAGAAACATTCCGAATTAGAGTCCTCGAGACTATTTCTGATTCCATGAAAACTTTAATTTCTCAAAACCAAATTGGAGTAATTGCTTAAAGACGTAGCAATAGGTTATTAATGAGCAGTCATTCACCATATTAAACAGACCGACAAAATCCTCCCAGATGTGAAGCCATAACTAGAGCAAGGGATCTTCACTTTGGCTATGTGTGCACCACCAGGGGGATCCCTGAGGCTGAGCCGTGTGAGGGACATTCTTACAGAACAGCTTCGAGAAGAACTGTATCTATTCACTTTTCCTTGACTCCCTTTCCAAATACTGGCTTCCAGGTGGAAAGATGGAAAGCAGAGACTGCTTGATATTTTTTCAATGGTCCGTGCTTCTCCAGAACAGATGGGACCACTGCGGACTGAACCATACGCCTTAGCCGGTGCTACTCTGTCTCACTATGGTCCCCGGAGTATGAACATCGCACACACACATAAACATACACACACATGCACAATTTAAATAAGTCAAAGTGAAAACGCCTCCACTTAATGCCTCCATTTACTAAACACACACACACACACACACACACACACACACACAGTAGCAAAGTGAACTCTGGGAAATTTTATATTCCATTAAAAGGCCAGGAATGCCAATGCCCAGGGCTCCGCCAGCCTTTTTTTTAAATTATTCCCTTTTAAAATATATTCATCAAAAGGTATTATTTATAGATAATTGCAAATGATGTTCAAAACTGTGGCTAAAGGTTTAAGAATAATGGCTTACCGAGGCTTAAATCAACACTTACAAAATAAAATTCTTAATGTAATATCTTCGGTGTATCATAAACATTTACACAGTAATGTGATCCTTATTTGGAAGAAAGCTTATGATTTTTTTTTTTTAGATATTATCTGGTTTTTCAAAAGTATTGCTGTGTTGTTTGGGGGAGATTTCTTTCTCTAATGTGGCTACAGATGATTATAAAGTTCCTCTCCATTTTTATTAGTTTAATTACACTTCTGGATATGAGGGAAACATAAATTAATATTATTTTGATGTTACTTGTAAATACTATCACCTTCAATTTGATTTTTCTACAATAAATGTTTCTAGTTCAAATTTACCAATACTAAAAGTACAATTATTAAAAAAAAAAAAAAAATATATATATATATATATATATATATATATATATATATATTTTTTTTTTAAGGGAATCTAGTGAACAGCATCAGTCCAGGAGCTTGGAATCTCTGAGTAGAGATTCTGTCTTTATTTACTGCTCTGTGGAAGCTGTTGCAGGAGACACAGTAGATACTATTTTGTTATGTTGTAAAGGAATGGGTGAAGGATCATTACCATGTCAATAGCAGCAATTCTTAATTCTGAATCTCAAGAATTCTCAGGTCTTGCGCTGTTTCCTGTTTTCTCTGCTCCCTTGGTCCTGATCTCCACTCTCCCTGCATTACTACGGACCTCCTACCTCCGGCGGCAGCTCCCTCTCAGCTCTGAGTAGCACCTGTGATTCTGCAGGTCTGCCGTCCCTGTCCAGCCCGACACACTCTGAGCAGGAACTGCACAAATATTTGCTGAAGTAGTAAATTCTGATTCCCACAAAACTTGGCTATAGCAGAGCACAAATTATGAGGTTTTGTGGACAGGGAATGTCTACATCACCACGGTTTTTATTTCTTAGATTTCCTCAAAGATAAAAAGAAATCCATACATATTGATCAAAAACAAAAACAAAAGCAAACAAAACCAAGAACTTTAAAAATGAGGTGGGAAAGGGCACATTTTTAACTTTTAAAAATATATATATTTGAGCCATTTTCACGTTTCCCTTCACTGAGGAATTCTAAGACCTGCAAATCTGTTTTTCTTTTCTACCCTGTGCCTTCACTACTTGCCTAAAATGTAGCAACAGAAAAGAATGAAATCAAACCTCAGAACCTCTGGAGACCTTTTTTTTTTTTTTCCTATGAAGTTCCAAAAGACAGGTCAATTTCCCCATTCTTATATTACTCCTTTAAAATGAAAGCAATGGGGAAAATTAAATAATTTCTGTTTGAATTGATGCTTTCTTCAGGTGTTTAAAATTTGAACACTCTGCATTAAAAGTGGAGAGATTCTTTTAAAAAAAAGGCCGGGGCAGGGGTGGGGGGCGCCTGGCTGGCTCAGAGGGTTAAAGCCTCTGCCTTAGGCATATCAGGCTCTCTGCTCAGCGGGGAGTCTGCTTCCCCTTGTCTCTCTCTGCCTGCCTCTGCCTACTTGTGATCTCTGTCTGTCAAATAAATAAAATCTTTAAAAAATAAAATAAAAATGGAGAGATTATGGGATTTTTAAATGGAAAAACTAGTAGAAAATTATCTTCTGGGTAGCTTTTTAACATTTTAGAGGAAAGAGATTTCTTAGACACGATGCACATGACTCCGTTACTCATTCAGCATATAGCAGGGTGTGTGTTAGGGTATGGGTGGTCTGTAGTGCCACAATGTGAAATATGTTCACAAGGCTTGGCACCAGTTTCGGAGCAATCTTCCAAAAGAACTTCCAGTAACAAAAGCATAAAATTCATGACCAAAGATTAGAGCATTAATCCTAATTCTTCCACTGAAGTAAGTGATGCTGTTGTGATTAATTTCTCTGGGCCTTAACTTCTTTATTTGTGAAACATCATGATCTCCCTTTACATCCCACACTCAGCTGTTAGGAAGGAACAGGAATCCCTGTGTGTAAAGCAGCCCTCAGTACAAAAGGAAACATTGTATCGGATGATTCAGTTAATCGAACAATGGGATAATTTGCAAGACAATAGGTAAGCAAACTCCTTGTTTAAGGAAATGCCCTGCGGATGTAGGTGCTGCAAGTCTTCAGAGTAAGATGAATTTTAGGGTATCAAAATGTTGTGAACTCTGGGAGACATGATTTTTGAGTTCTGGAGAAAGGCTGGCATTTGAGTAAGAGAAGTGACCACTATTCCAGGAGAGGATAATGAAAGACAGGAAAATGGAAGGGCCCCATTAAAGGACAAACTTGGAGAAGCCAGGTTGGGTCCACTGGTAGAAGCCCGTCAGTGAATGATACCCCCGAGTCTGTAATTTGGTCCGAATGGTGAGAGTGAGTCATGGCACTTTTTGGAGTGGAAGACGGGATAGCTAAGACTGTGACATGGCATAATTTAGACAAGAAAAGAACTCACTGTGTAATGGGACAGGTATAAAGCCATGGAGAATTGGATTAGCTTCATAGCATGGGAATTAGAAGCTGAAAAAAACGATAGCGTGTTTTGACTAATGGCAAAGATGAGTGTTTGTTGGAAAGGAAACCTAGATTTAGCAAGTGGAGAAAGGCACATGGATTTATTGTATTGATTTGAGATGCATGAAATATTATAAATTCATGCATCACAGAATAGGCTATGACGACATTACACACTCTTCAAGGAGACCTGAAGTCCTATAAATGCAGGTATATTGCGGGTGGAAATTTCCCTTATGGATCTTCTTAGGCTCACCCACACATTAATACACATGTGGCTCCATAGGTCACAAATTTCACTGGATTCACCTGGAAGGATAGGGCATTAGGGTACTCAGTGGGCCAGTAGAAACACTGGGAGGCTTCTTTTGGTAAAATTCTTGGGGCAGATAGGACTATTCCTTGTTCCTTCAAGCAAGAGAGGGTATGGACGTGCCCAAGAGGACAGAGTCCACACAGGTGGGTATGAGGTCACTTTAGTGTTATAAACTGGCTGTCTTACTACCCATTCCTACGTAATCTCTGCGCGTGTAAGATTTACTTCCAAAGACCTCCCAAGGTGTCTGTCCTAGTTCAAAGGCACGAACTTCGGAGAAGTTCAAAGCTAGTTGGGAAGACTGTTGGCTTCCTAACAGTCCTTGATGGATTTTTGAAATCCAGTGTTGCAATCGAATGGTAGGTAACTGGCCATGCTTGTCAAGGAACAGGGGAGGAGTCTGAGGAAGGAATGGAGGCCAATGTGGCAGAGGGCGGTGGCCTGGGAGACGGCCGAAGCCGTTTCCTCTTTCACGGTGCACTCAGTTGGCATTAGAAGTGACACTGTAGAAAGAAAAGTGCCAAAGCAGCAACTGATGCTTAAAAAGTTGAAATACCTGCAATGCCTTTCAGGAACTACCTTAAGTTAACAAAATCTCCACTTTGTACAGATTGAATTAAATTAAAAGAAAGAGGGGAAAAAAAGGGCTTAGAGAACAGACTTTTGGTGTTAACGTGGACTTAAATAAGGTAGCAAAGTCTCCTTTTCTGAAGGAATACAGAGCTAGTAGTCAGAAGTGTTAAGGATTGTGTGGGAGGGGCCTGCTTTTTCCCTCCATGCTGACTGGGTTCGAATGTGGCTTTGCTATTACAAAGTACCGCATTTAGGCCAACTTACAAAGTTTGGTGATTCCATTCACCTAGTTTCATTCACCTAATTTCACTCACCTTTTGTAAAATAAATAAATAACTACAGAATTGTGATTGCAGTGAAAAGAATGTAAAAATCAGTTTTCCTCATTTTCATCCATACTAACACAACTTTCATACTAACCATCACTTAGGACTTGTGCCTTAGTCACAATATAATTGAGAAATGTTTTCTGGCATCATTTGTGAATCCAGACCTCCAGAGAATTTTATGTACAAGGTGCCCTGCATGGAAGAATTTCAAGTATATTCTGTTTTTTGTTTTTTTTCTGAAATTAACACCTATATTCAAACTTTAAATGTTTTATTGATTTAGTGACAGACATCCACTGACTCAGCGTGGACAGATAATTTTTCATATCATAGTATAAATACTACTTTAAATTACTTCATACTAGCCCTGGGACAGATTTTAAAGACCTTTGTGTTCTTTGACATTTTTCTGGAGCACAGAGTTCTCAGAATAGATAATTAATGTCAAAATGGTCTGGCAAGCACAGAATGCAGGCAGCTGGAGACATTGTTCTGATGCAGTCATTCCTTTGTGAGAATCTTAGCTGAATCCCTCCACTTGCCAAATGAACATTTCAATACATAGTCTGACATTCAAATGGGATCGATGGGAAAGTTAGGTTTTATGTTGTAAAGCTTCAGCCATTACCCAGCGTTAACCAGACTGCACCAGCCAAGGGCACAGTCCTCCGGAAGACTAGCCTCACTCCCGACCTTTACTGCAAGTTGAACGTTTCCATCAACCACACCCTCGGGTTTCGTAATGACTAGAACTCCTAGAACTCACGTGTTACACTCCTTTAATTAGAGGAACAGAATTCAGATTAAAGTCAACCGAAGGAAGAGAGCTGTGGGTTCTACATGAAGTTTCTCCTGTCCCCTCTCCTTGAAGTCAGGGTGTATTACGCTCCCAGCAGTGATTCACCACCAGTATGAGCTCGCGCTGCCCATCAGTGAAGCTTGCCTAAGCTCACTGTCCAGGATTTTCATTGGGGTTTCATTACATAGGCATGATTGCTTGGTTATCCAAATGACTGAACTCAATTTCCATGCCACCTGATAACCATGTGGCCCAAAGTCCCCACCATAAATCACAGTGTTGGTCTTTGTGGCATGGGCAGAATCTCAGGTGTGGCCATCCCCACCTGAAACAAAGGTATTTCTTTGATCTATGTTGATCACCTCCCTGAAACCAAGCACTAAAATCAGACCTTTCTTTACACAAGGCCACAATTTTTGCTACAAAAGTATGAATAATGACATTTCTAAAGATATTCACACACAAAAAAGAGTTCTTATTTCCAGACCTAACATGTGATAGAGAAAAAGAATCCTAAAGATGGTAGACACATCAGATAGATGTGCCAAAGGAAAAGTAGGCAGATACAATGTGTATGTGAATGACGGATATTAAGCAGTTGAATGGTGCCTTTTGCTCATTCACTGAAGAATTCAAGAAATATTCTTAGAGGCTGTTTCCAGCACTATGCTAGGACTTTGAGTTAAGTCTGCTGTGACGGGGGTGCCCGGGTGGCTCAGTCGATAAGCATCTGTCTTCAGCTCAGGTCATGATTCCAGGGTGCTGGGCTTGAGCTCCACGTGCGGCTCCCTGCTCTGCAGGAAGCCTGCTTCTCCCTCTCCCACTCGCCCTGCTTGTGTTCCCTCTCTCCCTGTCTCCCTCTCTGCTATAGCTATTCATAGAGCTTATAATCTAATGTGTGCATATGGGAGGGTAGCTATCCATTACATCCACAAACTCTGTGAAAGTTCTCTCATGTTAAGTTCTTTAAGGGAAAGCCTCAGGATTTCCAAAGGTGTTAAACAGGACAATTGACTTAGAATCCTTATTTCTGCTTCTGCTACCTGACCTGGCCCCAATTACCTCCCAATCCGTTGTATGAATTTACCTAGTCAAGATGAACCTGATCCTACTGACAAGATAATGTGCCGCAGAAATCACCTGATTTCCCAAGACCATAAGGAGGATTGCTTCAATAATTTTGACCTCTTTTAACTGGTACAGGATTGTAACCTACAAAGTAATTTAAAAATGTAATGTAAATTAATCAACTATTTTATTTGGGGTATAACAAACAAGTCCCTTTGAAAACTATAAGTTCAATTCAATTCAAAGACATTCAGTGCCTATAAAAGGAAATTTTAAAACCAATCTAAAGCATTTAGCAAAAAATAATACTTGAACAGTATTTTTTAATACAGTTCATTTATGCATATTTAACACCACACTATGAGCGTCTATTCATAATTAAGTAGACCTTCAATTCCTACCAATGGTTAGAATTATTATGTAAAGATAAAGTAGTATTTATATTCTGCTGAAATAAAGCAAAAGATCAAACTGATGAAAAAGGTAGGCGATAATACAGAGTGCATTTTAAATCACTGTTGTAAAATCAAGGTCAAGCATGAAATATTCTAAGCATTCTTCTAAAAAAGAACCTTTTGAAGTTCTTATTCATATTAATGAAATCCTGAGGGTTTGATAAGGTCCACCCTGATTCTGTGGACTATATTAGAGAAAAACATTGCCTAACTTTTACTCTGAATTATGATTATAGAGAATGGAGATATTTAGGGCGGTAAAAATATGACTCCATTGGCAAAAACCTCAGTTTCTAACTTTGATGAAAGAAAGTTAGTCAAATCCCTTCAATCTTCGCTAAGTTATAAAATGCACTTGGACAGTCATAAATTACATCTTCACAGAGGCAAGTGTGGTTGACCCTCAACAACATGAGGGTAGGGACACTGCTTTATTAATCAAAAAGATCTGTAAAAAGGGATCCAAGCAGTTCAAACCTATGTTGTCTGAGGGTCGATTATGCAGTTGCATGTATGAAAACATAATCACTCATTTCTTCAAGAGTGAATACAAATGCAGAACAATTTCTTACAGAAAATCGATAGGTTATTTAAAAAAAAATGTAATTCAGGCATATGGTGATTGGCTAGGCACCGAAGGCTGACATTCGTAAAGACTGAAGAAATCTGCTTTATGCCAGATAACCTCTCCTTCGATGAAAGTGACCAGATTTTATAAAACAGTAACTTCGTTCTCCTGAGTCTTCATTTCAATTTTGGATGAATGCCAAAATTGGCACCCCCCACACCACCTCTCTCTGCGTTTTTATTCTGAGAGCCCACGTTAAAAACCGTCTTTGTGAAGGAATCTTCAAGCAAGGGGCTTGCAGGTCATGAAGACTTGAAGAAACAGACTAAAATCCCACTGTCACATTCGGGTCCCACTCTTGTTTTCCCCATCGGTCCACTGTGGAGCTCAGCCATGTACCAGACCGAGCAGCAGTGTCCCATGTAGATGGTGTCTACCGTCTCCCAGCGGTACAATCTTAGGCAAGCTGCATACGATTTCTGGACATGGGCATCTTCCTAAGTAGAAGTGGGGCGTTTGACAGAAGGTTCTCTGCCTTGTTATCATGCTTCTTATGGTCTTGCTACTCCAGATACAAGCCAATCTCTCAAATATGAGCTTTTGCTAATTTACCTTTAATTTGCTATGACCTTCTCCTTTTCCTGATTAGAAAGATCTTCCTGACATTAAAGGCCCGCTTAATTATCACCCCTTTTGTGAAGAATTTCTCTACTACTCAGGTTGAATCAATTATCTCCTACTGTACAATTTTGGGACATTGTTCATAAAGCTTATACAATCCCATCATTTTACTCTTATACGACCTTGAGGCAGGTACTATAGTTTTGTCATTTTTATTTTTCCTGCAGAAAACAAAGCACAGAAAATATCAGCTCTCAATAAACTTTTATAATCCTTGCCATGCCTTTCCCATAAAATTTTCTCTGTGCAGATGTTTCTAAATACGATCTGATTCTTCATAACTATCAGTATAGTGAGGCTATGTGGCAGTAACACATGCCCTTCAACTTGTAGTAGTTTACAAGTGTTTATTCCAGGACGGATGTCCACCATGTGTCAGGTTGAGCTCTGCCCACTCGGGTCTTCACTCTGGGCTGCAGCCTTCACCTGAGAAGTGCTCTGTTTCCAAGTGGAGGCAAAGGAGGTATGGCAAACCAAACATTGACGCTGAAAGATTTGGTAGGACATCATGAGTCCTTTCTCCCCATATTTCAACAGATAATAGGCATTCCTGAGTTTATCAGCATGGACATGTCTGTTCTGCTGTGAGCAAGCCTGTCCTGGACAGAACATGGAATATACGGCAATATATTAGATATAAAATATATTATTATAGAGTATAATTACCGTACTTCTATTCCAATGCAAAACTATCTTGGGAAATCTTGAAATTGGTGATGGTCACATTACACATGGTCTTTTGGGAGTTCGCACCCTTACAGACTAGAGATTGATCGCAGGATGGGTGACAGCCTGTTGATAGCAGGATGAAGTGTATGGTATGAAAGAAGGGTTGTCTAGGTGTCAGAAGGTAGAGAAGATCAGATTGGGATGTACCAGTGTTATAACGCTACCAGAAAGACACTACGGGGATGCCGTATTTAGCTCTCCTGTACACATCAGGCCGTGCAGATAGAAAAGCAAACAAGACGGTGTTCCCAGTGTGCCGTAATAAATGTAGTCAAGCTGTAAGTCAGTGGAGGCAAAGGGAAGCCCACAAGCGAGAATTTACAGAAAGCCTAACTTCACTCAACGTAAGCACACTACCACTTCCTACTGCCTGATTCATTAAGATCTGTAAGAAGAAAAGGTTTCCACTGTGTAGTAGGTGACAGTTATGATAAATGAAATCAGCATAATTAAATTCATGTTTCAAGCAGTAAACTATCAGAAGAATTAGCATACTCAGTCACCTGGCATGGTACCAACGAGAACTTGATTAATCAATATTTCTGTTAAACTCATTAACACCTACAGAGGCAGAATGGCAGTTAGAAAATAAGTTTCTCAACACACAAGACTTTATCTTCATAACCAGGACATAGCTCCATGAAAACACTTCTGAGTTTTTATATATATTTTTTAAATTTTTACTGTAGACCTTTGTCTTTTTGGTCTTTAGCAATTTAAGAGTAGGATAGAACCGCATTTTCTTCTGGGAAAGTACATGTACATATAGACACATGTAATAGCTACATATAAAATACCTGGGCTTTAAATTGCAATGGGAGATTTTAGTATATAATATGATAAAATCTACTGTTACCACTACTTTTACATTATAGCTTTGACCATGATCGCTCATTTTTTAAAAAATTTGTCTTAACTAAAAATCATTATCATTAGCAAAACTTTGAAAATAGAAATTATACTAAAGAAATTTAAACATAGCTTTAACAGGAAATGACCACTCTTGGAGTATTTCTGTTTCTTTCTGTGTATATATGTGTGTTTACTTGTGAATATGTGAATATATGTCTGTTTGACAGCATATGATTTATAGGTATGTATGATATTTTTTACTGAATATCACACTTTTTGAGGTATAATTCACAGATAACATGATTTGCTATTTGCATATATTATAAAATGTTTTCTATAATAAGTCTGCTTAGCATTCATCATCCTACATAGTTAGAGAATATTTTTCTTGTAATGAGAACTTTAAAGATGATCCCTAGCAACGTTCAAATACGCAATACAGCAATATCAGCCACACCCACCATGCTGCATCTTACATCGCCGTGATTTTTTTTCCCCCTAATAACTGGAAGTTGGTAGCTTCAGACGCTCTTCATTTATGTCACCCACCCCTTAACTTCCCCCTATGGCCATCTGTCAACCACTCATCTGTTCTCTGTACCAATAGGGTTTTTGTTTTTGGATTCCACATGCAGATCAGACATATTTGTCTTCCACTGTCTGACTTCGTTCTACTAACATAAATCCCTCAAGGTCCATCCATAGTTACAAGTAGCAATATTTCCTTTTTATAGCTGAATAGTCATATCACATATCACATCTTCTTTGTTCATGGGCAAACTTAAGTTGTTTCCATGTGAAGAATATTCCAGTGAACATGGGAATGCATATGTCTTTTCAACTTAGCGTTTTGTTTTCTTCAGATAACCAGAAGTGGGAATGCTGGGTCATGGGGTGGTTCTATTTTTAACTTTTGGTGAAAACCCCATACTGTGTTCCACAGTGGCTATACCAATTTACATCTTGACCAACAGTGCTCAAAGGTTCCCCTTTCTCTAAATACAAACCAGCATTTGTTATTTCTTATATTTTTAATAACAGACATCCCAACAGGTGTGAGGTGATACTCATTGTGGTTCTGATTTGCATTTTCCTGATGAGTGATGCTGAGTATCTTTTTGTGTGTCTGTCGGTACTCTGTATGTATTCTTTGGAAAGATGTCTATTCAGGTGCTCTGTCCATTTTTAAATCAGATTGTTTGGATTCTTCTATTGAGTTATGTAAGTTTATTTTTTTTCTATATTTTCAATATTAACCCCTTATCAAACATATGGCTTGCAATTTTTCTCATTCGGTATATTTTCATTTTATTGATGTTCTCCTTTGTGGTGAAGAAACTTTTTGGTTGGTCGTGTCCTACTTGTTGATTTTTGCTTTTGTTTCCTTTGCTTTTGGTGTCAGATCCAAAAAATCATCACCAGAACTGATGTCAACAATCTTATCACTCATTTTTCCCGCCTAGGAGTTTTATGGTTTCATTTCTTAAATTCAAGTCTTGAATCCATTTTGGGTTTATTTGTGTGTGTAGTGTAAAATAGCATTCTAGCTTTGTGTTTTTTGTTTGTTCGTTTGTTCGTATGTGACTGTGTAGTCTTCCCAGCACCGTGTACTAAAGGAGTTCTCCTCCTCCAGTGTCTATTTTTGCCTCCTTGGTCGTAAATTAATTGACCATAGACATGTGAGTTCAGAGGCACCTGGGTGGCTCAGCTGGTTCAGCACTTGCCTTCAGCTCAGGTCATGATCCCGGGGCCCTGGGACCCAGCCCTGTGTTGGGCTCCCTGCTCAGCGGGAAGCCGGCTTCTCCTTTGCCCTCTGCTGCTCCCTGGTCTTGCTCCCTCACTCATGCTCTCTCTCAAATAAAATTTTTTAAAAAAGGTGAGTTTATTTTTGGGATCCCTCTTCCGTTCCATTGATCTATATGTCTGGCTTTGTGCTAATGTCATACTGTTCTGATTAGTTTTGTGATATAATTTGAATAAGAGAAGATGATGCCTCTAGCTATATTTTTCTCAAGATTGCTTTGACTGTCAGGTTTTTGTTGGTGTTCTATATTAATTCTAGAATTATTTGTCCTGTCTCTGTGAAAAATTTTATTGTATTTTGAGAGGGGATGTGTTAACTCTGTAGATTGTTTTAGTTAGGATGGACATTCTAGCAATTCATGAGTACAAATATCTTTCCATTTATTTATATCTTCAATCTCAGATGTCTTAACAATTTTCAGTGTACATGTTTTTCACCTCCTTGGTTAAATTTATTCTCAGACACTTTATTCTTTTTGATGCATTTGTAAATGGGATTATTTCCATAATTTTTCTTTCTTATAGTTTGATATTAATTTTTACAAATGTAACTAAATTATGTATATTGATCCTGAAACTTTATTGAGTTTATTTTTAATCTTAACACCTTTTAGTAGAATCCTTTAAGTTTTCTATATAAAATAGGTCATCAGCTAAAAGTGACAGTTTTACATCTTTCTCCCCAATTTGAATTACTTTTATTTCTCTTTTTTGCCTAATTGTTCTGGCTCAAACTACTTGTGTTGAATCAAAGTGGTAAAAGTGGGCATCTTTATCTTGTTCTTGATCCTATAAGAAAATATTTCAGCTTTTCACCATTGAAGAGGAGGTTAGCTGTGGGCTTGACATGCATGACCTTTATTATGTTGAGGTACGTTTCCTCTAAACCCACTTTGTTGAGAGTTTGAATCATGAACAGATGTTGAATTTTGTCAATGATTTTTTTTCTTCATCTACTGAGGTTTTCATATAATTGCTCTCCTTCATTTTGTTAATGTGGTCTATCACTTTGCTTGATTTATGGATGTCAAACCACTCCTGAATGTCTGGAATAAATCAGCTTAATCATGGTGTATGAAACTTCCAATGTAGTGCTGAGTTACGTTTGCTAATATTTTGTTGAGGATGTTTGTATCGATGTTTACAGGAATGTTGGCTTATAATTTGCTGGTGATGTCCTTGTCTTGTTTTGATATCAGAATAATGTACACCTCAAAAATGAATTTGGAAGCAATTCTGTCCTACCTAATTTTTTTTCCAGTAAAAGTTTGAGAAGGATTAGTATTCTCTTCCTTGAATGTTTGATAGAACTCACTCTGAATCAGTCTAGTACTTGTTTGTCTGGAGGTTTTTGATTTCTGCTTCAATCTCCTTATTAGCATTTGGTCTGCTCAGACTTTCTATTTCTTTATGTGATTTAGTCTTAGAAGGTTGACTCCAGGAATTTGTCCATTTCTTTGGGTTGTACAGTTTGTTGGTATATAATTCTAGCCTCGTAGGATGCTTTCTATTTCTGTGTTATCTGTTGTAATGTCTCCTCTTTTGTTTCTGACTTTATTTGGATTCTCTGTCTCTCTCCTCATGAGTCTAGATAGATTTTTGCCAATATCTTCTGTTTAAAGAACCAGCTCTTGGTTTCATTGATATTTCCTATTTTCATTTTTGTCTCTTTCATTCCTTTCTGCTCTAATTTTTGTTTCTTCCTTCCTTCTACTATCTTGGGCTTCATTTTTTTTTTTTTTTTTTTTGCCTTGTTCCCTGAGTTGTAAAGACAGGTTATTTGAGATGTATCTTTGTTAAGGCAGGCATTCATTATTATGAACATCCCTCTTAGAACTGTTTTTGATGAATTCCATAAAATTTGCTGTGTTATGTCATTTTTATTTTTTCCCAAGGAATTATTTTTCTTTCAATTTCATCATTGACCCACTGGTTGGTTGTTCAGTCTCCACATATTTCTTTCTATTGAATATCATTTTAAACACGTTTCCATGTTAGAAATGTTTTATAAAAACTGTAATGTCTATGTAATTTCTTAAATCTTTTCATTTAATATTGAATCAAAATGTATTCAATAATTTACTATCTTCATGACTTTGATATAACGAACAGCTTTTACTTGATTTTTGACCTCTATCATGGCACCACTTAATATCTCCTTTCCTCTTCTCTACAGACCCCTCTTACTCTATTCCCTTATCCCACTTGGTATTTCTCTTGATTTCTCTTTCTCTTTTCTTTTTCACTGCCTAGATCCTATATTGTCCAGCCTGATAATCTGGCTGGCAAACTTGGAAGTCTCCTTGGGTGTAAGAATTGTAGTGGAGAGGAACAGAAATGATAGGCAAAACTGCTGATAAAACTGTGCTGTTCAGTGACTATGCCTCCCTTATTTGTACATCAACAACTCAAACAACTATAAAATGCGCCAAATAATTTTGAAGCTTTACTTTTTGGATATTCTTTCATATTAGCATTGAAAACCCCTAGAAATATAAGATTTTGAATTAATTTATTATCTGCAGTTTTAAAGCACATTCAACCATTCAAAAGGAAAGACAATCATTTCAAAGAAAATTACAACAAGGTTGCAATGCACACTAAAATTTCATTTTACAAGGAGTATTGATTCAGTGTTTTGGTTTAACGTATTATGCATTTAAGAAAGTTTCCAGCATTCCCAAAATATTAGCATCGCTTTCATTTCAAATTAATTACCTTCTTATGAAGGGAATGTCATTGTTTTTATGCTTATTAATAATTAATAAAAATGGTATTATGTTTGGAAAGGAAAAATACCAACAAAAATGTAAACATGAGAAGGATGCCTTTTCTTTGAAAATAAATTAATGAGTAAGAAGTAAGCAAATTCAATTTATTCTTTTTGTAATATAATCAAATTATTTGCTTATTGAGTGAAACTGCATCACTCCTACAGTTGATGCAGACAAAGGAATAATTTGTCGCACTGCAGAAAACAATATGCCAGTTTCTTTCCATTGTTAAGCAGCATGTGGACACTTTATTTAGCTTATTCAAAATTATAAAATTATATGGTTTGTAGAACCAATCAAATGTGATCAAATTTCAAAAAGAGATACTTATGAAGGTTTCTGAGGCTCATTCAACTGCATGCTTTCAAATCCTCTGGGCTAGGAGAAGATAAGCCCTATTGGCCAAGACCATTACTCAGGTTGCCCCAGTATTTCTTTCTTTTTGATAAATGTTCCCTTTTTATCTCATTTTCCTCCCTCCTTCCATAAATACTGGATCATACCTCTGCTATTTACCAGTCCCTAGTTTCAATGCGCATGAAATATCCATTAACAAAATAAAGAGCTTTGCCATCATGGAGCTCACCTTTCCCCGAGAGGAGATGGAACATAAATATTTCAAGTCAATAATATGGTATAAAGTAATAGGTACGAGATGGAAAGAAGGATTAAGCACATGGTAGGAGAGATCAAAAAGACCAGGGGCTTAGTTGTGAGCTTCAGCTATGAGTTCTCCAAAAGAAGAGCCAGAAAGGAAGACTGAAAGAAGAAAAGCAGGAAGGAAAGAAGGATGCGTGACCGAGGGGGTGTCCTTGAATGCCAGGGAAGAGGGCAAATGCTCCTGATCAAGAACGATGCATCCAGAAAGGTGAGCACTGACTTGAACAAGGTGGAGGTAACTCATGCCTTGGAGAAGAGCTCCAGATGCATGGCGAGACCGCGTGCCTCGTGGCCTGGTTCTCAAACGACACTGGAGGCAAGCAAGAGATGATGCAAAACCCAGAACACTCTTTTGGAGCGTTGTGCTGTAAAGGCTCATAAAGAAATGGGGCAATACCTAGCAAGGGAAGTGGGGATGGGAAATGCGTTTTTTATCAGAGAAATGAGAGCCTGCTTGGAAGCTGAAGACAATGACCAGGTGAGAGGCAGAAATCCGGGTGTTTGGAAAGCGGAGAAGAGCTCCGGAAGCAGTGCGCTCGCGGGAGGCAAGAAGGCGTGTGGGTGGGCTGCACAAACGGTGCGGAAGGAGACGGATAATCCCCCCTTCATACTGCCAGTACTTCGAATGTCTCCCCCATTGCCGCAGATGCACGCAGACTGAGCTCCTGTCTCTCTTGATTGCTTGATAAGCACGGGGACTGTGCTCCCCTGGATCTCATCCGGCTACTGATTATGTTCTCGATTCTGCTCCCATTCCCCACCTCTCCTCATCCCTGAGACCACACATACTTTCTGGAATTCTTTATCAGTTGTGAACAGCATTTTCCACAGCCCTCATCTGGTCTCTGAATTTGTTTCTACTTCCTGCTCAGCCCCTGGGGACCGGGAAGCCATCCAGCGCTCCCCCTGGACTGGTGGAGCTTTGTTTACTGTGACTCTTCTCCCAGCAGACTGGGGGCATGGCAGGTGTCCGTGCTCGACTGACTTCAGACCTTCCTACCTGACAGCCCTGGTCCTTGCTTCTTGAGCCCCCGGCTTACAGCATCCACTGTCACCAACCACACTACAGCATCCACTGTCACCAACCATACTACAGTATCCACTGTCACCAACCACACTGGGCCCGTTCTACCCTGTTCTCATGGACTTTCTCCCGGTTTAGAGACACTCTCCAGACTTCTAGTGATTTCAGTGTATGTTTAGATGTCTTATGCAACAACCTAAATGTTCAGTTTCTTGAATACCTTTCTGTAATAATCTCCAGTTGACCTCAGTCATTGTCCCATAGAACTAGTCTCTACCAGAGGCTGCAATCCCTCCACAGTCTAAATTTTATGAATGTATGAATTTCTGGCCTACTACCTTTCCAGCTTGCTTCTTACATGCCAGCCCCTCAGTATTTTGACCCCAGCGGTTTCTCTGATCTATTGGCCCAACCAGCTTCTGAATCTTTTTCACAATTTCTCACTGTCCTCCACCATCCTTCTGTCCTCAGCCTCTGTGCTGAGAGCCCGCACCGGCATGTTCGCTCACTGGGATTGCCTCCTTGTGCGTCTTCTTTTACCTCTGCTACCCACTCTCATTCTCTGTCCCCTCTACTTACGTTTTTCTCTTTTCTCTCTCACAATTGCCTAAAACCTAATTTGCTATAGTTATGTGTGTGTGTGTGTGTGTGTGTGTGTGTGTGTGTGTGGCACAGAGCAAGTCCAGTGGCCACACTAGCCTCTTTCTGACCTGTAGGAAGTGGTGGTTAATCACAGTTTAAAGCATTACTTTTTCAGGGGCCAACTAACAAAACTGTAAGTCTCTAGAACCATTTTTTTCCCCCTCCTTTTTTCCCTTTGAGATAATTTGTCAGTATAAAACTGAGCATCTAAGAAATCAGTTGCTTTGGACACATAGATTCAGAAAGAGATAATCAGATGTAGCTAAACAGTGGTTTTGGTAGTTGGGCATGAATCTGGAGCTTCCTAATTCTTGTTTTTCTACAATAAGTAGGAAAACCTTTTTTGAAGAGATTTCAGCGTTGGGATACTTACTGTTGTCAAGAAACAGAGTCATCATTTCAAATGTTCTGCCTTGTAAAATTATGACCAGGTTTATTTTTTTTGAAAATTGATATAATACATTCTGTCATAATGTGGTTCCTTGAAAATCTTACTGTAAATGGAAAACCATTCATCTTTTATAAAATCCATAGTTTTACCTAAATACTTAATTTTTCCCACATTAATTTCTACAAATTACAGTAGTTATTAACGCCAATGCAGCAAAATATACTCATATTTAATTTGAAACCCTTCCCTTTTACTATGCTCATTTATTTCAGAATTTCAGAAATTCCCTTATTTCCTTTAGATTAGAAACATTCCATTTTCTTTGAAAACAATATAAGTGATGAAATAAGAATATAATATTTCTGCAAATCTATAGAGTCTCTTTGAGCTAAATTTTATGACACATGAATTTTTAACTTTTACTATGTTTTGAGATTGGTTTATTTGGTCTTTTACAACCTATTAAATCACACTTATAGGGTGTTTCCAAGCAGGGACTTTAAATAGTTCAGTGGCAATGTTCAGAGGAACAGAGAAGCAGTGTGACGGCAGGAAAGGGTAAGGCATCGTGTGGGAAATAGTCACTCAAGCCGGACCGGAGTATGATCAACACATGACAGCTTCGGTCGCGAGACTTAACTCTTAGCTTTGACTGTTGTGTTTGAGACCTTTGATGGGGAGCGTAAATGGGCACATGACATACTTGCACTAGACTGTTGGAATCTGTAAGACATACGATATGAGAATGTCAAGAATTCCAAAGGTATCAGTATTTTTATAGGCGATAATCTCTTTCATTACGGTAACTCTTAAAAAAATAGTATTCCTCATGAACAGCTTTACAAATCTTCAGAACATTTGAATTTAAATCCTGTTTCCTATCTAGATTCTCATGTCACCAATCCGGGGAGGATTCCCTGAAGTGGATCTGTCACTGGGGGCTTTTCCTTTGAAGTGAGGTAGACCACCTGCGGTCAGTCTTGGGAATCCTATTTCTTTTTCCATATGGAGCATTAAATGAACTCACAGAGATCATAGGTACAGATATGTGAAAATCACCACTCCAACCTTTGAATTATTTATTTGCTTATTTTGTGGCTGGTTCACAATCTGGGTGTAAGTGAAACTAGAGACTACCATACCGACATTAGTGTGTTCTGGTCATTCAGCAGTGACTCTCTCTCGTACCTCCTTTCTCGGACTTCTGAGTTTATTTCCCTGATATGTTCTGCCTCCTTGAACTTGACCTCCCATGGTCTCTTTCCAAACCTTCATTCCCCAGGGTGCCCTGTCTGTCTGCCCACACAAGGTCCTATATATTCCTATCCCCATGTCTGTTTTTGTTTTTTTCTAAAGATTTTATTTATTTGACAGACATATCACAAGCAGGCAGAGAGGCAGGCAGAGAGAGAGAGACGGAGAAGCAGGCTCCCTGCTGAGCAGAGAGCCCGATGCAGGGCTCGATCCCAGGACCCTGGGATCATGACCTGAGACGAAGGCAGAGACTTAACCCACTGAGCCACCCAGGCGCCCACTCATGTCTGTATTTTATTTTTAATGTTTTCCATGTTTTCTCAAACTAAACTTCCTTCAAACTGATCTCCCATTTCTAAAGAAACCTCTCTTCACTAATCTAGGCTGACTTGACCCTGAATTAGCCCTCAGTTAGAGTATCCACTCAACTAGTAAATTTGATCTTCTCTGTTGAGGGTTAAGACTACATACCACCAAGTTTATCTTTAGGAAGAGGAGGACCTTCACTATTAAAATATATGATCCTAAGATTGGGGAGGATTGTTAATTCTTGTTGAAGAAAAAGATAATCAGTTGGGATTCCATGGAATTGTTGGTAACCGGATCTTTCCTATTAATGATCTGGTCACCAATTCCAGTGTGTGTGTGGTGGGGGAAGGGAGGGCACACGCACGCACGCACACACACACACACACTTATACACTCACACACGCACACACACACACACACACAAATAATGCTCTGTGGCCAGCTGGGGGTGCTTCCACTGTTAACAGGGGAGAGGGTCAGATCCTGCAGGTTAAGGTCTCAGCCCCACAAGGTAACTCCTTCCCACGAGTGCAGGTAGCAGTTCAAGTCCATCTTACCACCCAGGCTTCTGACCGACATACTGCAGATTGGAAGTACCGACAACCCTTCCCCCTCCCCTTGGGTTTGATTGATTTGCTAGAGAAGCTTACACGACTGAAACATTTTACCGACTCGCTTACCAGTTTAAAATGACAGAACTCAGAAGAGCCCACGGCAGACATGCGTACTCAGGGCAGGGTTTGGGGACCGAGTTGTGGGGTTTCCCTGATCTCTCCAGGTGTGCTACTCTCCCAGCGTCTTCATGGGCTCACCAGCCCAAGTGTTTCCTCAACTCTGCCCAGTGTGTATCAATGTATGTTTAATGGAGGATTCCCTTCATGGGCATCCACTGGCAACGGATCCAACCTCCAGGCCCTCAGCCCTCCCCAGAGATGGGGAGTGGAGCTGAAGATTCCAACTGTCTAGTCATGTGGTTGTTTCTCCTGGCAACCAGCCCCATCTTTAGGTGCTTTCGAGAAGTCCCTTCATTAACAGAAGACACCACTGTTCTCAGTAGGTCAAAAATTGCAGTGGTTTCAGCAGCTCTGTGCCAGCAATGGGACAAAGACCAAATATCTATATACATATTTCTAGTATGAAGTACAGTGTCACGCCAACTTATATAGTCCTTTTTTCACTTTTTCTCTGGAGGGATAAGAAAATCCTCTGACACACTACAACCAGGTATATGTCAATTGGGAACACAGTTTCAGATTTTCTTGTTTTGATTTTGATTACTAAGTAATTAGCTAGATGCCAAAACCACTTTTTAATATTGAAAAGAGATGTGGGTGTTAAGGAGGACACGTGTTGGGATGAGCACTCGGTGTCACACACAACGAAGGAATCGTTGAACTCCGCATTGAAAACTGATGATGTCCTCTATGCTGGCTAACTGAACATAATAAAAGATAAATATTTAAGAAAGTTAAAAAAACAATTTTGTATAACTTAGCATCAGTAGTTCAATAAATTTGGATTGCCATGCAAAAAAAACCCAAAAACAAACAAAAAAAAAACAACCAACCAAACCAAAAAAACCCTAATGTTACAACTCCAAATGTAGACTAAAAGTCTTAATTAAAGTGGTGCAATTTTGTATAACCTAGCATTAGTAGTTCAATAAATTTGGATTGCCATGCCAAAAAAAAAAAAAAAGTTAAAAAACAAAATAGGTGTAAGCTCATTAGATTATATCATTTCAAATTTACCTACTGTTACTTTACATTTTGTAATTTAGATTTACCCTCCTTGAAACACAAATGTGTTTGGGAGGTTAAGGTGCTGCTCTCTGTGTTCAAGGATCTGTAAGGGAGTCTTAGGCAACAACCTCAAGCGGATAGCACGGTTTACATGTTCTCTAAAAAATTAATTCATGGGCCAGTTAGGCGAGTGCTTCAATTTGGTGTATTTTTTTGATGGTCTTGACCCTTATGTGTTGGTTCTTAATATATTAGTCTTCTCAGTTGGACTCTCCTTCCTGTGGTCACAACCTCCCTGCAGACAGTCTATTTCTGCAGTAAGATATGTGATATATGTCACTGTTTGCTATTTCTGGATAGAAACCTATATACTTTAAAATTTTACTTTATTTTATTTATTTTTTCAGTGCTCCAAGATTCATTGTTTATGCACCACACCCAGTGCTCCATGCACTACGTGCCCTCCATAACGCCCACCACCAGGCTCACCTAACTCCCCAAACCTATATACTTTTTAAACTTCTTTTTTTTTTTAAGTGCCATCTCTTTAGTAAAATTACCGCTAATAATTTATAGTGCTAAATATTTGATAACTATGATTAGAAACGTATACTAAAGGAACACCTCAGGCATCATTCTATTTTCAAATATCAAGTCACTCAGATTTTGTAAGCAGCATTAATAGGACCTGAAATGAAAGTACTTGCTTTAAAATTAAATTCCGTCTATTATCTACATTTTAAAATAATGAAATTGAGCATTATCAAATGGTGCAAAGGATATATTTACAAAAAATAACATAAGAGTGCCAATTAAGGTAATACTGAATATGTTAAGCAAATAAGTTCTACCACTTTGGTTACAAAATGCAAACTATACATTACAGATCACTTAACTGAATAAAATACTTAGGTTAGAAATGAAAGTGGTTCCTACACGTTGAAATATTAAGTATTTATAAAGAACAAGAAAAGCAGGCGCCTTTTTCTAGTTAGTGTGCGTAATAAAAGTTTTTTGTTTCATTTTCCTGATTAAGTAAGCTGTGTTGTTAGAGGGAGCAGAGCAGAACGAGCTCCCATGCTTGGAGGCTGGTGTTGAGGGACTGGACGTCTCCTCTGAGACATTCTGGATTTCCTTGACACTCTTCTGTACTCAGGAAAAAACAACTTGTCACCAACCCCGAACAGTCATCACAGCAAAAAGAAATTCAAGATGATATATAATATATATAGAGAGAAACATCACTGACATAGCTAAAAAATGGTGACAAAAGTTGTGATAAGGAGGGGGTCCCCTTCCAAGGTAGAAAAGTTATGTTTGGTTATTTCCAAACATTGTTTTTGCAAGAAAACATCCTTATTCAAAAAGTGAGAAAATGCGTGAAGCTGAAAAGCGAAAGTTGCAGGAGAAACACCTGTTGAGGTTATACCTAAATCAATCAGCTACTGTTCCATGAGCTGAAGGTAGTGTGCAAATACTGACACCTAACTGAACATCCTAATCATTTGCGATGGGAAGGAAAATGGGGCCAAACTGTATCAAGAATTTAGGGTTGACGTAAGGAAGCATTCTGTATTTGTGTCCTAATGCACAACAGACGACTACATCCAGGAACTACAAACAACGCACAGTAATTACCTCACAGGTTCTGTGGGCCAGGCGTCAGGGCAAGGCTTCACTGTGTCCTCTGTCAAGGTCATACATGCACTGGTCTATGATCTTATCTGAAACTCTAGGTCTTTGTCAAAGCTCTTGCTGCTGGTGGTAGAATTCAGGGCTTAGTGACTGAAGGACTGAGCCCTTTGGCTCCTGAAGCCTGCCTGCTCCCGGATGCCAGAGTCTCTCCCCACACAGGGCACTGGGCTTCCTCAAGGCCAGCCGGCAAGTGTCCGGGACATCATCAGCTGCTTTCTCTGAGCTAGAACACTTTTAAAGGGCTCAGCCAATATGTCAGGCTGCCCAGGGTGAACTACCTTGTGATAACTCAAAGTCAGTTGATCAGGAACGTCTATTACCTCTGCAAAACCCCATTCACCTTCCCCATATAACAACAGGGTCACAGGAGTGACATCAAATTGTCTTTGCACACATCGTTGGCTAAAAGTGAGTTACGATCCTGCCCGTGCACTTGGGACAACCATCAGAGATGTCATGAAGGTCATGTTAGAATTCTGCCTACACATACGTTCTCATGGTGCTTCTGACCTTGAGACTATATTCCTGGGAGAAATGTATGATCTTTTGTGCAGATGGGAAGACTGCATTTAATTAATTAATTAATTAAATATTTGACAGAGAGCAAGAGAGAGTGTACAACAAGCAGGGGGAGAGGCAGAGGAGAAGCAGGTACCCCGCTTAGCAGGAAGGCCACTGTGGGGCCTGGTCCAGGGCCTGACCCCAAGACGCTGGGATCGTGACCCTGAGCCGAAGGCAGGCACTTAATGACTAAGCCACCCAGGTACCCCAGAAGATTGCATTTTAAAAAGAAGTTCTTTGGCTCAGGGTTTTGGTCTTGCTGAAGGAACAGGGTGAGTTCAATACGCAGATGTTAGCTGTTGTTCCTGCTTCAGACGTCAAGTTGACGTAAACCTGTTGCACACTAACACGGTTCAGCATTAGGCCCGCACAGCAGTCTTCGGTCAGACTTCCTAGCATCATCCCAGAGTCACCTCTGAAGAACTGAGAGGAGCTGAAGAAGCTGGTCTACATCACCTAATTGTTCACTTAGTCTGATACGGAGGGACATAAGTTTATTTAACGTGTACAATTTTTCCAACCATACAGGACTCCTAATTCTTGGAAAATATTCCTGACTTCACAACAATGGCCGTAGACATGACACTTATTTTCAAATGCCCCTGTGCATGCTCAAGAGGACAATGGATTCATTAGAAACGTCGACTTCATCGCATTATAAAACTGGAATGTTATGAAACTGAGTTACTTTGGAAGCTTGTGTTGTATCTTCATTTCACTTTTTTGAAATCAGAATTAATTAAGAAGAAAAGAGGGGGAACTAGGATCCTAATTTTTAAAGGGATAGAGAAGTCATGGCAAGAATTTCAAGAAGTTATCTTTAACCTGTGTTAAGACACATTTTTCCTTCCAGAAAAATACCCCTTCTGATTATTCCAGGAGGCAGAAGATATTTCACTGAGAAGCCACTAAGGTCACACGACTTCATTGCCAATGAAGCTCTGTATTTCTCCCTATCGGAAATATAGCTAGCAAGGTTTCGATTCCAGACTATGATGAATTCAAGTATTGAGTTCCCAGATGCTTGCTCAGAGGACTTCCTCCACCTGCAGACCCGAGGTCTCCCCACATGCCTGTGTAAATGACATTGGTCCCTAGTTATTGCTTTCTTAAAAATCCAATTTTTTCCCTGTGACAATTCTGCTAAGAAATGATAAAGTTGCTGTTAGTCACATTACCAAACAGATTGCACTCCCTGAGCTCATAAATCCACTCCGCGCCCCCACCATGGATCACAAACTCGAGTCCTAAAATCATTCTTTTTTAATAATTTGCTTGGAAAGTGAGGTTTGTGTATATCTACTCAATACAACTTCTAGGAGTTTCTGCAAATATTTATCATTCCCCTTTACCCCCAAATGTGAGTTGATCTCCAAAATCCTTATTGATTTTTCTTGATTCATTGAAAAACGCCTTCTAACCAGTCACCATGGCAATCTTGCTAGAGATGTGAGTCATCAGGCAGGCCCACTTTCTGAACTTCTTACAGAGGGAAATAAAAATAGACCTTTCCTCCCATCCAAGCACCGCCCAGGCCTGCCCCTCCTTAGCTTCTGAGATCAGATGAGATCAGGCACGTTCAGGATGGTCTAGCATCTTCTCTAGATTTTGTTTGATTCCCAAAGGACTGTTCTTTTCTTTTCTTTTTTTTTTTAAATATGTTTAAATAAAGATAAGAGGGGGCCCCACTTAGATGGCTTTGTGAGGAATGAGATGGGGATTTAATTATGCAAACATCATGACCGTGAGAAGGACAAGATGTTTTGAGTGCTGGATGCCAGACTTTGGGCCAAGCAGTTGGAGCACGTTTTCTCGGCTCACCATTAGGGCTCCTAGAGCCTTGTAGGGATGCCATGGTGGAAAATTCTGTTCCGTTTCAATTAGCCTACTCTAATTTTTACTCACCATATGTGTTCTACTTTATAATTTCCGAGCATACGTTGTGTTTGAACTCTAAAACTACTCTCTGACGTGCGTGTTGTTGTCACAGATGATAGATCTGAGACTCCTTTAGACTCCCGTGTTTCCCTCAGACCGTGCACATCCTAACAGACACTATCCTCCTGCCCATAGCAGGTTCTTTCTAGTGTCTTTGTTGCCTGACTTTTTTTTTTTTTAAGTATTTATTTATTTTAGGAAGAGAGAAAGTGTGAGCATGTTGGACATAGAGAGAGAGAGACTCTGAAGTAGACTTCTGTGTTGAATGTGGAGGAACCTGGGGCTTGATCCCAGGTCCCTAAGATCATGACCTAAGCCAAAACCAAGAGTCAGTCACTCAACCGACTGAGCCACCCAGACACCCCCCACCTCGATTTTCTGTTTGTTTCTTTGGTTGGTTTTTGTTTTCTTAAGGTGCATGCCATGATATCCTAGCAGGTTTGTTTTTTTTAATATTCAAATATTTGGGTTTCCAACTTGATGTAGTGACATAGAAGCATTTGTGATTTATAGTCTTTCTATTTTTATTCAAACCCTCCCCAAAACTAATAATTTTAATATAAATATCAATTACTGATTTTTTAA
Source organism: Mustela erminea (assembly GCF_009829155.1). Taxonomy (NCBI): domain Eukaryota; kingdom Metazoa; phylum Chordata; class Mammalia; order Carnivora; family Mustelidae; genus Mustela; species Mustela erminea. The sequence continues at coordinate 36,907,521 of NC_045634.1, read as the reverse complement.
TCTTTTGTTTTCATATTTTCGTCAAACCTGTTATATGTTTCATGTGCACAAGGACTGGGTAGAATTTGCCATTTTTATTCTTGGCTGGCCGTTTTCAACATCTGAATGAAACACACACTGACTTTCTTTCAATATTTGTGCTAACAATTATACTTAGTAGGTATACAATAATATCAAATAAATTATTTAAGAGATTTCACTCATGATATATAAAAATAGTATAAAAGAGAAAATCTTTAGCAAGTGATGAAAATATTATCAGTGGAGCAAATGATTTTGTGTTAATTGCAAAAAAACAGGGAAATGAGGCTTCCAAGAAAACTAGAAATTTATAGGCAACCAGAATGGGTAGTGGAGAGCTGATTCGATTAGAAAATGTAAAACTTTGTGATTAAAAAGAAATGCAGGGACGCCTGGGTGGCTCAGTTGGTTGGGCAGCTGCCTTCGGCTCAGGTCATGATCCCAGCGTCCTGGGATCGAGTCCCACATCAGGCTCCTTGCTCAGCAGGGACCCTGCTTCTCCCTCTGCCTCTGCCTGCCATTCTGTCTCCTGTGCTCGCTCTCTCCCCCTCTCTCTCTGATAAATAAATAAAATCTTTAAAAAAAAAAAAAAAAGAAATGCAGAGGTAAAAAAATCACCATAACATTTATTATCTATGTAATGTCAATACACTTGACACTTGATCAAACTGGAGTTAAGATACCGACCCCTGATCACAGTAAAAAATCTATGAATAACTTTTGACTCCCAGAAACTTATTAATAGCCCACTGTTGACCAGAAGAATTATTAATAACACGTATTTTGTATATGTATTATATACAATATTATTTGAGTAAAGTAAGCTAGAAGAAAGACATTGTTCAATTCCAAAAAAGGAGAAGATAGGTCTACAGTACTGTATGTGTATTTATTGAAAACCTGTGCATAAGTGGACCCATGTGGGTTAACTCCATGTTGTTCAAGGGTCAACTGTAGCAACATTCTTTATGTCTGAGGGTTTTTTAGAAATCACATAAGGTAAACTAATCGAGTAATGTTCAGTATTGGTAGTTTTGTCCAATTCTTCAATGTCTTTAGTGCGTTCAGGAAATCTTGTATTTTTACTTCTCACATCAGGTCTGTGAGACAAATGCTGTTACATTCCCATCCATGACAGTGGCCATCTGTCATGGGATTTTTGAGAAATTACTCCTTTTATCACTTTCTGAAAGACCGTTTTGAAACCAAACATTAACTGCTTCTTTGCCGCTTTGAATATTGACACTTTTTGTCAGTTTCTTATTAGTTTGGTTTTAGTTTCAAATTCTCTTTGAAACCCAAAGTAACATATCAGTGTTCCAAGTAGTAGAAGCTGTCGCCGTCAGCATCCTCTTTCCGTAAGCTCCACGCAGGCAGGAGACGTGTGTGTCATGTGGACTACTAGGCCACGTGGATCTTCAAGGGTCTCTGACGGAGATCCAAGACCAGAACCCAGAGATGAGGCAGTGATGCACAGGGGGTGAGATATTTTAACATCTGCTCAAAACGGGGGAATGAGCATAAGAACACACCAACTAATCACTGGGACCCTAGGTTATAGGTTAGTAGCAGTGCTGATGTGTTTCATCCAAATTTGACTTACTCGGGATGCACTGATACATAGAATTTTCTAGAATGAGAAGTCCTAGTCTCATGGGAAGACTTGGAATTCATTTTGGATTTCAGGTGGACACACCTCTACCACAGACCTTGAATAAGTGTATGACTTAGACTCATGTCACCAAGAAAATTTTAAAGAAACTAGAATTCATGTAAGGAGTAGAAGATGTGGGTTGAACTGGCCATGCTATGTGAAACAACGGGGGGCAAACAGTGGGTGTATCATCTAGTTATAGTCATTTCATGCTTCATCAATGCGAGATCTAAGAACCAGTATAAGTTAACATAAAAATTAGTGCTGTAAAAAGTACAGACATAAGTGCTTTTTGGAAAATATCGGCTTTCCCTTCACTTTGGGGGTGAGTACAATCTGAGTTGGGACAAAGATGCCTTTTGGGAAAGGCTTAGCCATGGCACGTGCTTGTCAACCCAAGGGCTGTGCCCCTATGAGGAGGTACAAGACCTATGCACACTTGGGACTTTGGACAGAGATGGTACACCAACAGGCAGTGTTGTGTGTATGTTGTATGTTTTTAATATAACTTGCTTTAAGTTACTAGTGAATTTGTGTAGTTTGGTATTGTGTATTTTAGTCAATGAACACCAAATTTAATTGGCTAATGTACTATGTGGAAATTTAAAAGCACAAGACATAGAAAATAAGGAGAGAGTAACAGGTAATATAGCATTTGGTCTTTACTGCGAAAGGCTGTCAAGGGTCCCTCCTCTCATTGCCACTGATGAGAAGAAAAACGAGCTTTAGGTGGGAGCCACAAAGTCAAAGTATGGTTAAATCAGTGAGAATATATATTTGACAACAGTTTATTTTACCATTAATCTTTTTTAGTTTAATTTTGAGGGTAGTTCAAAATTAAGCTCATGAAGTATTTAAAATTGTGTAATTAAAACTTTTCCAAACCAAAAGCTCATTAAAATTCTATTGTATTTGTTTGCATCACATAGATTAAAAACCCAATTTCAACCACTCAGTTGATGGGTTCCCCCATTAGGGTAACCAACAGTAATGAATTGCCCAGCACAATCCCTTGTATAAAGACCTGGATACAAATCAACCAGGAAAAATTTGAAGTTGCCCCGGGACTTCACCCTGTATCTCATGAACTGAAGACCTGATGTCCCTGTTCAGGAAACGCACACACTTCATCCTGAACCAATGAGGCATATGTGCGTTTTGATTGTTATAGGAATAGAGCTCCTGTGCCATTTTGTTCTTCATGTGTGTAATTCTTTTCTCTCAATCAACCATCTGTTGAATGCCTCTATGGTCAAGGAATTAGACATTCTTGCTGCTAAGACAAAGACCGTTTTATCTACTTTGCCTATTTACAAACTCTTCTGCCTCAGAGTATGCGCACCCTACAGTTCTCAAGGATGTTTCTTTTAAAGGGACAGTTAGGATCCTATTTCCCTTTTTAATCCCCTCCTTGAGCATTCCCAGTCTTGAACATCTGTCTCGCCATTTGGTGAATATATGCTCTCTCTCTCTTTTTTTTTTCCTTTAAAGATTCAAAGTTACAGAAGCATTTAGCTACTTCATGAAACCTTTTTGATGGCTTAGGCATGTTGAGAAAACATTAAGTAAAAGGGAAGCAAGCTGTTCATAATAGTTTTTTTTTTTTAACAGTGAAGAAAATGATCGTAAAAATGTATGTAGAGCTTTAATATCAAAGAAACGTAGGATTCCTGGGAGCTTAGCTTTGGAATGAACCTTAAATGCATTTCTTTCAATGTTTCCCCCAATGATTCAGTCTCCTAATGCCCGGGACAGACAATGAGCACCGCATTTACACTTAGAGACTCTACTAAGGCACTTACTGCTTCAAAAGCCTCTTCTGACCCTTAGAAATTCCTTCCTGGAGATGAGTCAGAAATGTTCCTTCCTTTTCCTCTCATTAGTTGGACTCCCATTTTGTCACCAGATTCTCTTGGAACAATTGAAGCTTTCCTACAAATGCCAGCCCTCATGTGTTTAAAAGCAAGCGCACTGCTATACTCCCTTCTGCCTCGCTCTACATAGCCCTTCCCAAATTACGAGATTGAGAAGCGAAACCATATAATAGGTCCAGATGTTGATCGAATAGTCTGGGATCTTATGGTGTGAGACAGGATACAATACTAAGTCATGTGGTTTAATAATGACATTGGCATCTCCTTCGGATGTTACTGAATTTAAAAAATAAAATAGACACCCTGCTAACCAGTGATCTGACGGTGTGGGGAGGAGTCTGCTCTGAAGGGACATTTCGTCTTGGTGGTGGTGATAACTCAACCTGCATTTATCAAAACATGTAGGACTATTTATTAATCAAGGGGGAATTTTATTATATTTTACTGTATATCTTTTCTAAAAATTTTTTTTAGTTTTTTTTTTTTTTTTTAAATTCATTTGGGACCGAGAGAGAGCACAAGCAGAGGGAGAGGGAGACGCAGACTCCCTGCTGAGCAGAGAGCCGATATGGGTCTCCCAGGACCTGGAGATCGTAACTTTAGCTGAAGGCAGAGGGTTAACCATCTGAGCCACCCAGGTGCCCCTTTTACTCTATATCTTAAAGAAGGAAAAAGAATAATAGTCATTAAAAAATAATAACAATAAAATGGATATAGTTATTTTTTTTTAAATTCCTTAATTCCTCTCTGCCATTCTTAAACTTTGGGGATAAAAAGGTGAAGTCCTAATCTTTGAGGAAGTTACATTGTAAGAAAGGGTGATATGAAAAATGAAGAAAACAGATATGGTAATAGATTGGGGTATGGGTGTTGGAGCTGTGGGTAACCACTGTAATTAGGAAAGGTCCCTGTGGTGATGTTTGAGGTGTAGCCTAATTGCCCAGAAGCCACCCGAAAATAATGTGAGGGAGGAGCACTATAATAAGTGGGAGCCAGTATTGCAGCAGCCCCTGGGGAATCGAGCTGGGCGGATTCCAGGGACTCACAGCAAACACACACGTACAGTCACATTCACACTATTTTGATGTGTCTGGTAGGAAAAAAAGGTGGCAATATATGTAAAGACCAGAGCACATATTATTTCTAGAAAATTCTGCCTGACCTCGCCTCTGATACAGGGAGGATACTTCAGAAAGGGTGAGTGAATTATGTAAGGTCACAATTTTAGGGAGCCAGTGATTCAGTACAACAAACTAGTTTTTCATATTACTCTGATCTTTGGGTCCATAAGTAGTGGGCCTGGATATATGGTTTTTCATTGGATATAGGACCTGGATATTGCTTATGGTCCCATTATTTCTATCTCTCTCTCTATCTAATCATCTATCTGCCTATAACCTGAGTCAAAGGCAGATGCTTGACTGACTGAGCCACCCAAGTGCCCCAAGGAAATTCATTCTTCCTCACTGCTGATGCCCTCACCCCCCACGTCCAAGAATGTGCAAAGGGACAGCTTGTAGCATGGTCTCCTTCCTCCATGACAGGTCATCGCTGCTCCAAGTATGTGTGACCCCTCCGATTTTCCTAGCACAGCAAAGCTGGTCTCGCAGGTCACATTTTTAGGGTTTTGAGGAAACTCCACACTGTTTTCCATAGTGGCCACACTCGTTTCCATGGCCAAGAACAGCGCACAAAGGCTCCCTTTTCTCCACATCCTCGCCAAAAATGATCATTCTAGCTAAGTCATTCCAACAGGCAAAATCTCCTTGTAGTTTTGATTTGCATTTCCCTGGTAATTAGTGACGTTGAACATCTTTTAATGTACCTGTTGGTCATCTTTCTGTCTCCTTTGGGGGAAAAACAATGTTCAGATCCTCTGGCCACTTTTTAAAGAATCCATTGCTTGTTATACAAGTTTTGTTTGTTTGTTTGTTTGTTTTATAGGAGTCTTTATATATTTTGGACATTAACCCCCTTCAGGTAATCTGCAAATATTTTTTCCCATCCTGTAGGTTGGTGGTTTCCTTTGCTGTGCAGAAACTTAGGTTAATGTTGTCCCACTTGTTGAGTTTTTCTTTTGTTGCCTTTGCTTTCAGTGTTAATTAAAAACCTTACCATGACTGATGTCAAGGAGTACACCACCTGTTTCCCCGCCCCCCAGGAGTTTCATAGTTTCAGGCCTTACATTCAAGTCTTGATATTTTTTTAATTAATTTCTGTGTGTAGTATAAGATAGTAGTCTATTTTCATTGATTTTCAAGTGGCTGTCCAGTTTTCCCAAGACCATGTATTAAAGAGATGGTCCTTTCCTCATTGCATATTCTTGCCTCCTTTGTCATAAATTAACCATAGAAATGTGGGTTTATTTCTGTGCGTTCTTCTCTGTTACATAGATCTAAGTCTGTTTTTATGTCAAATTCATACTGTTTTTTATTACTATAGCTTTATAGTATAGTTTGAAGTCAAGGGGGTTGATGACTCAAACTTTGTTCTTCTTAAAATTGCTTTGGCCATTAAGAATTTTTTGAAATTCCATACAAATTTTAGGATTGTTAATATCTGTGAAAAGTGCTGCTGGGATTTTGATGGGGATTGCATTGAATCTGTAGAATGCATTGAGTGGTATGGGTCTTCTTTTGGGTCTTCTTTTTTCTTTCATCAATGTCTTAGGTTTGAACATAGTTTTTAAAATCTGCTTGGTGGAATTTATTCCTGGGCATTTTATTATTTTGGTTGCAATTGCAGATTGGATTGTTACTTTCTCTTTCTGAGAGTTTGTTCTAGTGTATAAAAATGCAAAAAATTATCAGAGAAAGACAACTATCATATGATCTCCCTGATATGAGGAAGTGGAGACGCAACATGGGGGGTTTGGAGGGTAGGAAAAGAATAAATGAAACAAGATGGGATAGGGAGGGAGACAAACCATAATAGACTCTTAACCTCACAAAACAAACTGAGGGTTGCTGGGGGTAAGGGGGTTGGGAGAAGGGGGTGGGGTGATGGACATTGGGGAGGGTATGTGCTATGGTGAGTGCTGTGAAGTATATAAACCTGGTGATTCACAGACCTGCACCCCTGGGGATAAAAATACATTATATGTTTATAAAAAAAATTAAAAATAAAATGTTAAAAAGAAAAACAAAAAATGCAAAAAAATTCTTTTTGCAACAGGTTTTCTTTCTATATTTCTTTTGTATCCTGCAACTTCACTAAATTCATTTATCCTGTTTTTTTGGTGAGGTATTTAGGGTTTTATTTATATAATATGTAACCTACAACTGGGACATTTTTACTTCTTCCTTTCCAGTTTGGATGGCCTTTATCTTTTGCTTGCTATTTGCTCTAGCTAGAACTCCTAATACTGTGTTGGATAAAAGCGACACCAGTTGGCATCCTTGTCATGTTCCTGATCTTAGGAAAAATACTAAGCTTTAAACTGTCATGTATGATGTTAGCTACGGACTTGTCACATGTGTCCTTTATTATGTTGAAGTACGGTTCCATTTTATTGAGAATTTTTTTCATAAACGGTTGTTGACTTTTGTCAAATGCTTTTTCTACACCTACTAAGATGATTCTATGATTTTCATCCTTCCTTGTTTTAATGTGGTGCATCACATTGATTTTGTGGATTTTGAACTTGCTGCATACCTGCAATAAATCCCACTTGCTCAGAGTGTATGGTTCTTTTAAACAATTACTTTAAATGTGGGTGTTCCTCAACACTGACTTCAGATCCTCTCATTGTCTTCCCCTATGAAGTCACAGATACATTCGTATGTTTAATGATCAGCTACAAATTCTTACAAAGTAATAAACCTAGCTCACATCTCTCCTAGGATCTGCATGTTTGAAATATCCAGTTCAGCTTTCAAAAGCACCTTTAACTATACGTGTATACATATGATTTATGTACATATATACATATTTTATGCATATAATATACACATATGCCTATAGCATATACACACACGCACATATACAAGGCTGGAGACACCATACTTCCTGATATGTATACGTGTATCATATAATATGCATATATAATAACAACATATACATATTAGACACATATTAGACGTGTATTAATGCATGTACATATATGTGAGTGCACATGAATGTTTATGTACACACCCAGAAACATTAAGTCTCTGGCTGTTGTCTGTGCGCTCTTCCTCTGCAAGACTTCTCCAGCTTAGAGAACGGCGTCGCCAGCTCTCTCTCCCCCAGTGGAAACACCCCTCACATCCCCATTACCATTTTATGTTAACATATCTCCTGTAGGTCTACTTCTTTATATATCTTCTAGTCCAAACCATCAGGTTGTCACGTCCGGTTTATTACAATAGCCGTCTGAAACATTCCACACACAAGGTCTCTATCTCCCACCTCCAAATCCCTCATTTTTGCCACTAAATGGATCCTTCCAAACACAACGGCACCTTGTTCCCTTCCTGCCTGTGTGAAACTGCTTTCCACTGTGGCTAACATAAAGGCAACAATCACTAGCATGACCTACCAGCCACACTGTCCACCAAGATGTCTTCAGTTTGGGGGTTCCAACCACCCTGCCATTCCTTGGCGTTACCTGTCGTCTCCCACAGTGGGTCAGCTCAGCGTGCGTCTTCCTCTACCTGGAATACTTCTTTCCTCCTCATCCCGGTGCACGCCAGTCATCTCTCACGTCTCCGTTCGACCGCAGGTCAATCCTACAGCCTCGTTACCTCCCCGTTAGAGCATTCTTCACCAGTGCAGTTGTGATGTATTTACATTTTACAAAGCTATTTCATGAATACTCTTTTTTATCATAAGATTGTGAGTAGCAAAGGGAGAGAAGCCAGGTCTGGTTTTGGCTTTACTATATATCATCTGATATTAGCCCAGGGACATATTTAGTACAGAGATTCCATAGGGTTTTGTTGTTGTTGGAGTACAACAACATATACTGTGTTACTAGTTGCAGGTGTACGACATAGGGATTGGACAGTTCTGTACGCTACTCCGTGATCACCGTGATAATGGTAGTAACCATCTGTCGCCAGATAACGTTATCACCGTGTTACTGGTTATATTCCGTACGCTGTAGTTTTCATCTCCATGACTCATTTTATAACTGGAAGTTTGTACCTCATAATCCTCTTTCTTTTACCCAATCCATCCACCCACCTCCCATCTGGCAAATGCTACTTTGTCTTCTGTACTTAAGAGTCTGGTTCATTTGTTCGTTTGTTCATTTGTTTTGTTTTTTAGATTCCACATATGAGTGAAATCCTATGAAATTTATCGTTCTCTGACTTATTTCACTGAGCATAATATGCTCCAGGCCCTATTATTTTTAATAAGTGAATGAATAAATAACGCATATTTAAGATTTTAGCTTTAGAGGCATTTGACAACCCCTTGTCTGTTCTGTTTCTCTGGGTTTCACAGTTTTCGATCCACATATATGTGACAGCCACCGTGTTTGTCTCTGACGTAATCTCACTTAGTGTAACCCCTTCAGGATGCACCCCTGCTGTTGGAGATGTCACGCTTTCCTCCTTTCGTATGGCTGAAGCTAGATTGGTTGTTGGCAGAGGCAGTGGGTTGGGGGTGATGGCACGAGGTAAAGGTTGTTGATAGTTTTTTCTGAAAAGCCATCTAATTATAAGATAATGAAGTTCTGGGCATGTAGTGTATAGCCCGGTGACTATAGTTAGCCATACTGTATGGTATACCTGAAATTTGTGAGGAGAGACCTTGAAACCTCTCATCACAAGAAAAACAAAGTTATATCCATGTGAGGCGACAGATGTTGACTTATTCTGGTAATCATTTTGCAATTTATGCAAATACCATCAAATCACTACATTGTGCACCTTAAACGAATACATCATATGCTGATTATATCTCAGTAAAACTGGGGGAAAGTATTTGAATGCTCCACAAAATCTCTCACAAAATCATATTAATTAATATAAACGGCAAATAATTCAGATGATTTCATATGTTTAAGATGATTCGAGCTGACTTGTATGGGTTGATTCTTCATAAACGTGGTCAGTTCTGCATCATGAACTCTCTTCCAACTCACGTGCCTGTTTGCGCACTGTACGATGGACAGCCATGGCCCTGGGTTTAGACTTCACATTGTATCCCTCATGGTCTTGTAACATGCATGAAAATGCTGTTTTTCAAAGAATAAACAAGCACGGTTTTGTGTAAATGTTAAAATACTGCTGCTACCCAGGATAGGTAACCATCACCCAAGTGTGAGAGATGCCCCAAACCTCTAGGAAAGGTGTGGCATCAAGAATGCCAAGATGATGACCACAGAGGCCACACTCCCTGCTCGAAAGCTAACCGCGGTTATTCGAGCAGCAGGATGCAGCTTGTTATGGGCTGAATTGTGCCTCCTCAATAATCCACATGGTAATGTCCTCACCCTCAAGACCTTCAAATGTGACCAGATTTGGAGATAGTTTTGAAAAAAGATAATTAAGTTAAAATGAGGGTTTTTTTGGGGGTAGGCCCTATCCAATTTAACTAGTGTCCTTATAAGAAACTAAAAGTAGGACTCCAGGAAGACATAAGGGGAAGAGGAATCCCAGAGAGAGGACCCACGAGATTCCAGCTTTGCGGATTCCTCAATCCCTGTCTTCCAGAAGGGAAGATAATTTCTGTTTATCAAGATAATTATCTTAATATATTAAGATAATATGTATTTTCTACTAGAAAATACATTTCTGTTATTTAAGCCCCACCATTATTTGCAGAGGCATCTGTAATGCGCTAATAATGCCTATTGGTAAGACCTCTGCTACGATGACTGTGCGCGGCATCAAGCACTATCCCGCTGGATTCCAGGAACCCGTGGCCTGCGATACGTTTGGAATGCACAACACCTTTCTTTGGTGAGGTAGTCGTTTATTTTTTTGCTCTTCAAGTGCATGATTGTATTATGCACATATTTTTTTCACTCCCAGTATCTGACTCCTGCCCCAGAACACTGTAGAATATTGACTTACAAACGTTTTTCTTTCATAATCAGTAGAGACTTGTTTCTGAATGAAATTACATCTGGAAGTTCAAATATTTAGAAGAAAAAAATCAAAGCTAAGCTGGTCTGTTCGAAGCAGGGGTGACATAAGCCTGTAGTGTGTTGTGTTAGGATTCTCTGGAGAAGACGTCAACAGGATGTGTATGTATGTCGAAAACGACTAATTTTAAAGAATTAGTCTAGCAGAGGAGGCCAGCTGGCTGGACACACAGAGAAGAAATACACATTGGGGTGGGAGACAGGCAAGGACAATACTAATAATAAACACCTGAGCATCGCAGGCATGATATATAAATTTGAAACATTGTATACCCATGTGTGCATTTTCTAAGGCGCAGACAAACAGCTAGCTCCTGAGGTTGCAACAAGGCTTGTGGGACTGTAATGCCCTAAACCAATGGTGAAGGGAGCACTGCTCTGTTTTGTTTTGTTTTGGTTTTGCCTGCAAAGGATGCAGTCAGAGACCAAAGACAGAGCTGACGAGTGGGAGATGTCCATCTAGGATTTTAAGGAGAGGGGCAGGTGCTTTCAGCACACATTATGCTTTTCGCCCAAGAAAAGGCACTCCCATGCCTACATATGAAAGTATTTTCTCACAGTCCACAGAAAATTCCACATATCCTAGACTTTCTGTTAAGACTTTTAAACTACCTTGTCAATCATTTCAAACAACATTATTTGTAATGGTATCTTGGGGAGATCCACTATGTTGTTTTTAAATTTTTTCAATGTCCTCAGGACCTCAAATCTTGCTTCTGCCGTTTGGCACTATATCCCAGGGGTGCATCTCTGCTCTTAGAAACACATGCCGGTTGGGACTGAGATAGTCATTTGAGATCAAAGTTCATGCTACTTCAATATGTCTCCGACCCTGCAGTGGCTGAATATAGCTCTAGCCTCGGGCTCCGATGTAGAAATGAGTGCTGGCTGCAATCTCGTTTTCTTCTAGTACAAAGATTCATCTCTATGTCAAAAGGATATCTCTAAGGGTTAAGTGAGTTTTCTCTATGCACATCCATACTGGGATAACTGGCCAATGTTTTCTTTGACCACAGACCATGGAACTGTTGGAAGGGAACTGTATCCTTCGTGGGCATACCTTTAATATGTATACTTAATAAGATTAAGTATACATTAAGTATACATTAAGTACTTAAGCATACTTAATGTATACTTAATAAGAATGAGAATCTGCTAAGTGATAGCTATCTTCCTATCCGTCCATGTTAAACCCTCAAGGACCTAATTTCACCCAACCTCACCCCAGGAAAGGTGTAACTTCACTTAAAGTAACTGATGAAGGACCGGTATCAGTTTTGTTTTCTCTTACAGGACTTTTTATTCATGACAACGCTAGTGTACTGACCTTTAAGTATCTAATGAATGGGAACCTCAAAGCATCATTTTGACCAAATTATATAAAATGGCCAATATGTTAATATTAGAACCTTCTGTTTTTATCACCATTTAAAAGGTGATAAGAATCAAAATTCCCAGATTGCAGAGTTAAGAAAATACATTTTACCTTTTGTTTTGTTTTGTTCTGCACAAATTTCACTCCCTCCTCACAGGCTTTTAATCTGCTTATTTCTAATTTGTAATCATAACTGAACCAAGGTTTTTGTAGGATATCACTTGTTGCATGTGGTGAGTGTGTAATTGGGGTTAAGTTAAATATCACTTAGTTCAGTACATAGGAATTACTTCACTGTTCTCAGACCTAGCTCTAGTCTTTCTTAATCACTCCAGACAAATTCTTTCCCCAAGGAGGGGATAGGGTTGAAACCATATACAAATCAGCAATGTACTGAATAATGCCTCGGTCATCTAATTTGGAGATTGGAGGTTGCTGCTTTGGAGAAACTGTATGTCCCTTGGGAAGATATCTTTGCATTCAGGTGTTGGGAATTCCCACAGGGATCTGGATGCACTCCCACATATCTTCCTAAGGGCAGACCCCCAAACGGGTGAGCAGGTTTTGTAACTACATGGGGAGGATGACTGGAAAGAATACAGATCAATGGATAACAGTATCTAAACTTGATATAGCACAAAGATGGTGTGAGCATAACATTTCCAACTAAACTCTTCATATCTGGTGGTCAGAGAAGAAACCTATGGCTTCTGAACCATTTTGTCCTCCCTTTTGAGGAAACTTTCTTTCCCTGTCTATCAAGGGGATACAAACACGGCCACATTATCTTAGCTATCCACTCAGTGCCAGCGCCACAAGACTGGACAAGAGCCAACTACAACACGGCTAGTTCCTGTTCAAAGTTGTCTAACTACACCATATGGTAAAGGAAATCTTTCCAATGTATTTTAAAGAAATCATTGTCCAAAGCTCAATCAACTTGATGAGAAACATTTGTCACCATTTGCAGAACATAAAAATGTTTATCCATTGAAAGTCATTCTAGATATGAAGATACGAAAGTTTTTGTTCAAGTAGAAACATAAGATAATACCATTTAGAAAAATATTATGTGATAGCTATGATATAAAAATATAAAATAATTATAACAAAGAGTTGAACAAAAGTTATTTTCAATGCCAATGAAATGTTCTTCTATATAAAATTGCCCAGATGCTGAGAAGAGTACTTTCATAGAGAGATCAGAACCAAATAAAAATCAGTGCTGTAATGGCACAATGGAAATAGGGAAAACACAAGAATATTGTGATTAATATTTTCTGATAAATTACTGTGATTATTTACTTTCCTAAGAAACTTAATGAAATTTGCCATTAGCTACCCACCCCTCCCCCAGTGAAACTGCTTTTGAAGCCATCAGAAAGGTTCAGATATCATCAAACTGACAGTCCTCTCCTCAGTAGTTATGAAATTAATTTAATAACTGACACTTTCATTTGAATATAAAACATTATATGAGCTTCCCAATGATCGATAACAACTTAAATGTCTAATTCATTGAAGGAATGCTCAATTCTTATTTCTGTTACTTCTGCAAATGGTTTTTCTTCTCTAAATATTGGTTTCTGCTTTCTTCTCTACCACTAGAGAAAGGTTGTCATGTTATCTTTAATGAAAGGGTATTTCAAACCTGAGTCAGATGAAAAATTAAAATCAGGATTCTATTCTAGAGAGTAGAAGCCCATCAATGCTTCAGCCCCATTTTTGTTTCCTCTTGAGACACAGTCACAAATCTGTGGCGTTCCAAGGTCCTTCAGTCTCAATTTCCTTTCAAGTACTTGAAATCTTTGACTCTTTCAAATACCCATATTGTTGTGGCTGGGCTTTTTAAAATTTTTTTTTTTCATCTTAGCATGCTTTTACTTCAGAAATATAAATAAGAAAAAGTTAAGAAAAAAAAAGTAATACTGTGCAGGAGAAAAATATGACGAGGGATTTAGAATAAGAAAAAAATCCTTATATAACAATAATTTACAAATAATGAATTTCAGTTAAGGACTACTACAAACTGACTTAATTGTGAAAATATAAATAAAAGAGGGAAAATAACCATTTTTAAAGAGGAGCTGGAAAAAAAATATTTTTAACAAGCAACATCATTTTGATTTTAAATTAGAGGAAGCTAATTCCATGTGCTCAGAGAAAGGACCTCAGGCAAGGTCGGAATGCAGAGCGTGGATTCAGATGAGGACAGCACCTTTGTCCCATTTGACTTGGCTAATGTAACTGCATTTCCATTTCCTCAAGTGACCCCAAAGTTACCACTTCCCTACCTTTACATAATACAGTTTCTACGCAAGCCTGTCGATGTCAAGATGCCACAGTGCATGACCATACAGAGAGCCACAGACTTAAAATCATCTGTTAATGTGGGACATGGCAACACGAATTAAAGAAACCTAATAAACTGCCAATTCATCACAGCCAAAATATAGAGTATTTTCATGTTTCAATATTTCTTGATTACTAAACTGTACAACTTTAATTGAAAAGATGCTATCTTCATGAGAGAGCCATCTGAAACCTCATACCTCGTATCCCACAGCACCCCGATGAGTGGACAGAACTGTCACAAGGGCACTCTCCATCTGATAACAGTATTCTGAAACCGAGTTTCTCTTTCTCAATCACAAATGCGTTAGCTTTCTAAACATTTTTATCAGTAGAGATCGTACTCATCATACACCCATTTTGAAGGAAATCCGTAAATTGTGCAATGTAATGAAAATGGCTTGATAATAAAGAGAACATTTGGGATGTTCTGCTATTGCAGTGAGCACAGAGGAGGGTTAAAATATCATTTTCCTCCAGCCCGTTCTTTAAAATAAGCTTTTAACTCTCTAAACTGTATGTTTTAATAGCTTACTGACATATTTATAAGGAATCCCCTGGATATTTTCTTATGGAATTCTAGTGTGCTTTTGGTCATTGTTAGGGCAAGTCCAAGAATCCTTGTCTGCATCACAAAGACAAGTTTGCAAGTGCTGTTAATAATTCCAGAAGGAGACAGATGGAGCCAAATGAATGCAACATGCTGCATCCCTCCAGGGTCAGCCCCCCTGAGGAGCAGAAATAGCTAATAACAGCATTCTCTCAAAATGTTTCTTTTCTTTTAACTTTTCACATGCTTTTATGAAAAAATGATCACTCATCCATCTGCGCTCTCCAGAGAGATTGGTTTTCTTCTCAATTGTGAAAACATTTGTGAAATAATATTTAACTTCTAATTCTCAATGGTATGAGATAGTCAATATCCGATGACTTCCTTCTGGTCAGTTCCATGACCCACGTCTCGATCTCATACCAGGCTCCCTTCAGAGCCAACAGGCAGAAGTTCTTTGTGTGGTATTGCTTCCCATTTGTTGACTGTCCTGATATAAACTCGCCCTGGAAAGAGTTTTAGGAACAAAGAATTTCAGGGAGAAGCAGGATATAGATTTTAGTAGCATAGCCAACTTCAATGAAGAAACTCCTAAAATTGTCATTAGGCATTCATGGAAGAAGAGCTTACTAGCCCCTGATCATTTTATTTCAACTAGCATTTGTACTGGTACGTCTGTCTATTCATCTTGAGACTATGTGCTCTGAAACAGTTATCACATTTGAATAAACCCAAAATTGAGCAGAATTGAGAGGAATTTTCAGACTCATTATCTCACTCTGATCTGAATATGAATGGCTATGCACTTTGATATTGACCATGGTAGCGAATTAAATTATTTTATATCAGAGCTTTTTTTAACTCCCATTCTTCAACACATACTTATTAAGTGCCTTCTACTTGCCAAGACGTCTTTGAAGTATTAAGGAGGTAATAGTCTTCAAAACACCATGATGCTGCCTTGCATAGAGCTCAAAACTTAGAGCAGGATCCTCCTGTGAAAGAATTCATGGGAATCCATGTAGAATCACACTGAGCAGAAGAAGCAGAGACTTGTAAGGTCTGGTCTGAGCTCTAGGATGCAGCAGAAGATTCTTGGGGGGAGCAGCCTCTGAGTTGAGGTTTGAAAGGCCAGTGGTTAGCCACAGGGTCTGCAGAGGTGACGGTTCAGCTTGCCAAAAAGACAGGTGCTCTCCTAAGTGATCACTGAGCTCCTCTGTGCTTCAACCATGCGTCGTCACTTTTATAACAGTGTTTTTCATTATTTGACCTCAAGCCCTGCTTGTTCCTCTTTATTATCAGTCTTGATGGAAGTGAAGCTCTAAAATATACAGACTCGGGCGAAACTACAGAAATTGTTCTCCCTCATTTTACAATTGATAAAACGGGCACAAAAATTAAAGTGATTTGTTGAAAGTCAACACAAGTAGTTGTTAGCAGAGTTAGACTTGGAACCTAATTATCTTGGTAAAAAGGAGAAGTGAGTTGGGGGAAATCTTAGGGGGAGACAAACCATGAGAAACTGTGGACTCTGAGAAACAAACTGAGGGTTTTGGAGGGGAGGGGGATGGGGGGTTGGGTGAGCCTGGTGGTGGGTATTATTGAGGGCACGGATTGCACGGAGCACTGGGTGTGGTGTATAAACAGAATTTTGGAACACTGAAAAGAAATAAAATAAAATGGAAAAAAGGCAAACAAACCAAATAATGAGTTAAACCTTTTTTGCATAGATCATTTTCTTAAAAAAAAAAAACAAAAAAACAACAAACCTTAAAGTGTTCAATAGGTCTGTTTAGATAGATGTGTTCATGTGGGTGACTTATAAATTAATCTTCATAGACTAGGCAGAGCTGCTCCTTGAAAAAAAGTATCCAGGGGTCAAATGAATTTTTGGAAATCATTCATTTAAGAAGCTACTGCATGATCACATTTTATTAAAAATTCTGGAAAAAATGCTACAGAAAACTGAATTTTTAGCCCAATATTTCTTGAGCCCATTTGATTCCATTATATGTATTGCATAGGACACCTTCAGTTCTTCATTCCTTACATGTTTATTCAGTAGCTATTATGTGTCAGTCACTATTCTGAATACTTGAGGTCACAGCAAGGGAAATCATGGCAATTCCCTAAGCTCATGCATATTCTAATGCAGGCTGGGGACAGACGGAACAAACAAACAAGAAGGGCAGGATTGTGGCCAGGGTTTGGCAGAGCATCTGAACTCATAGCTGAGTTAGGGACTGACCTGTCTCAGTCTGGCTGCCAGATCGATGGCCACGGAAGGCCTCTCTGAAGGGTGACATTTAGACTAAGTTCTGAGTAACAAGAATGGCCAGGCAATGCAAAGATCATTGCAGACAGAGGACATTTCTATAGTATAAACCCTAAGGAATTGGGCTTATCACACTTGAGAACAGAGACCAATAAACTGAAGTCACAGGCAAGCTGGGGGCTATTGTTGTGGGCCAGAGGGTCCGTGATGTGAAATAGAATTGGAGACAAGACACAGCCTCATTGGATTTTGTAGCCAAGAGCAAGGAATTTGGTTTTAACTTGAGATGCAATAGGACATACTCCAGAGGGAAAATACTCGGTTCCATTTCGATTTAATAAAGTATTTGTGGCTAACGTGGAGAAAGAGGGGCAGGAGGCCAAGAACAAACGTGAAACACAATAAAAAATACCTGAAAAAAGGTCCACAGAAAGATGATGACGGCTTGGACTAGGGTTGAGAAAGAAGACATAACCGTGATGGAAGAGATGCAGGAGAAATGGGTAGATGTTCTGTGGAGAGTCAGTGAGGCTTGTCATAGAAGATGTGAGAAGTGAGATAAGGGGAGAAATTGGTGAAAACTAGGGTTTGGGAAACACGGACAAAGATCAAGTTCTTTGTTCATGTGACATGTATAGATCGCTTTTATTACAGCTTGCATACAAGATTAGTTCCAGGCATACAACCTAGCAATTCAGCAGTTCTATACGTTACCCAGGGATCCCCACTCTAAACCTAGCTCCAACCATCTCCATACAAAGTTACTACATATTAACTCTATTCCCTCTGCTAGACATTGTATCCCTCTGCTAGACATTGTATCCTCCTGTTTCCTTTCATAACCGGAAGTTCATGCCTTTTAATCCCTTTCCCCCATTTTGCCCATCCCCCACCCCCTTTGGCAAACACCAGATTGTTCTCTATGTATGAGTCTTTCTGTTTTGTTTTTTATTTCTATATTTTTTTGTACTCCAAGACAGAGGCTGTTGGAATCTGACAGTATGTTAATGCAATTTTCTCAAAACTGAATATTCTATGAAAATCTAACAGATTCTTAATTATAGATGCATTATAATTAAGTGAACGCCGTGACAGGTGTTCCAAACTGAAAATAAGCACGTTGAGAAGAATCATGACAACTTCCAGAGCATTATCATTTATTTTCCATGAGAGCAAAGGTGTCTTTTCTGGCCGGGGATGTGAAGAATTGTATTGTGGTTAAGCTTCGGTTGTCTTTGTAAATGTTAAGTGACTTTCAATTAGGACGTTCCCAGGTACCGCCATATGGGTTGTTCGCATCCAGTATAGAATGTAATTAAGTTCTTTGTGGCGTAACTTTTTGCTCATCGATGTGGAGTACATCACCCACAAATTCATATAGATGGCAGGTCTGCCAAGCCTGAGAATTCCTATTTGTGTAACAATATCAAGATACTTTATTTTCTGATTTCAAATTGTGCTTACTGTATCATTTACCTTGAATGAGCTCTTGGGGATGGAACTCCGTGAGAGCTACCATCCTGTAACACGCATGCCTGGGATTAGTGGGCCAACTTCCCCAGCTCCAAAATCTGGATAACCGGCAACACTTCGTAGGGCAGTCTTCTTGTAGTCAGTTATCCATTATTGTGCATTGGAGAAATACAAGGATGTTGACAACATATATCCTGATAAAATTCACCACTGAGTCAATAAATCGGGTTTATCTGCCTTTCAAAAACGATGTTTTTTATTTGAAGAGGTTTTTATAGAAAGATTAGTTCCATATGAATACTTCATTTCATTGATGTAATTGAAATTTTATCTTGGGCTTTGATCTAGCAGGAAAACATTTCAGGAATATGACAGTACCTTGGGGAAATCTAGATGTCACAGAGGAATAACAAGTTAAAAATCTCATCATAAATGACTAGACATGTTTTGAGCCACTAAAATAATACTTTAATAAAATGTGTTTGTTTTTTTCTTTTTCAACCAGATACAGATGATCTCTAAATACAGGTGCTACTAAAACAGGCTGTCTTTTAAGGTCTTTAATTATTCATGATTAATTATTTCTATTTATATAGAACCTTTGATTCCAATCACCTGTGGTTTAAATATAACTAGCAAGGGTACATGCAGTTCATTTTAGTATTGGCAGACAATTCCGGACTTATTCTGCCTGAGCTGCTATAACAAAGAACCATCAACTGGGTGGCTTACGAACCATAGAAATTTAGTTCTCACAATTCCAGAGGCTGAAGTCCAAGATTGGGGAGCTAATACGGCTGCGTTCTAGCTGGGAACACCTTTCTGGTCATAGACGGTTGACTTCTCCCCATGTGAAGGGGCGAGGGTACTCTTTGGAGATTCTTCTATGAGGGCACTAATCCCATTCCTAAGATCTCCCCTCCGGCCCTCATAACCTCCAATGGCTCCACTTTCTATTTTTTTTTTTAATTTATTTGATAGACAAGTAGGCAGAGAGGCAGGCAGAGAGAGAAAGGAAGGGAAGCAGACTCCCTGCCGAGCAGAGAGCCCGATGCGGGGCTCAATCCCAGAACCCTGGGATCATGACCTGAGCCGAAGGCAGAGGCTTTAACCCCACTGAGCCACCCAGGTGCCCCATGGCTCCACTTTCTGCTACTATCACTTTAAGTGTTAGGATTTTCAAGTAGGACATATATTTTATTTTTTTAACATCTTTATTTTATTTTTTTCAGTGTTCCAAGATTCACTGTTTATGCACCACAACCTCAACTAGGAAATTTAGGGGAGAGCAAACATACATGGCATAGCAAGAATGAAAGGTAAGTTTGTACTTATTCTGAAAAAACATGTGGTATTTCAAGAAGGAACAAGCATGGTTATATTAAAGATCAAAACTGTGTTAGCAGATATAGGGTTTCATAATTATCTTCTCTACCTCAAATATGCCAATGTTTAAGAATATGTTCATAACTGGGTTCTAATACTAAACTTTAATTTTTAAATAAATTATTAAGGACCAAATCATAGATGGCTCATCAAACCCTAGGTATATACTGCAAAGAGATACAGGACTCTGATGTAGCATCCCAGAGAAGGAAAAAGAGGCAAACAGCTTGATTGACCCAGAAGCAGACTTTAACCCACTGGGAAAGATTCCAGACAGCCCAGAGCATGTGTTTTAGGTCTTATGTTAGATAATCAGAAGACAAGATATCTGAAATGTTGAATCTGGAGTAGTTTTATGGTTCCCTTACCTCTAAGATAGAAAAGGACTGCCTTCAGTATGAAGGAAAGAAGAGCCCACCTATCAGAAAGGACTATCCTCGCTTAAAAATTGTTTTAGCATTTAGGTCTTTAATTAGCAATCATTTCCCCTGGAAATTTTTTCAGAATCTGCATCTTAGGCTGATTTTAAATAGAAATAATTCTTGTGATTCATTGCAAGCCCCAGACTCAGACAATCTCAACTTCCTTTGTGACCTGAAGTAGTGGCTTCTTTGCACGAGCTTTGCTTGGGTTAACCCCAGGCAGAATGTCTTCTCTCTAGTGACCAGGTCCAGCTCCAACACGCTACAACGGGCTTTCAGTGAGGCCCTTGCGTCATCACATAGAAAAGTCTTTCTTCTCAGAACAAGCTCCCCAGCTGCATAAGTGAAGTCATGTCTAGCTGATGGGTTACAAACGTGTCCCTGTGGGCTACAGGTGGAAGGCAATATGTTGGTCTTTACGGAAAAAGGATAAAGTGACAGAGAATATTTTCCTGCTGAAAGTCTAATTAAAACAAGGGGTTTTATTTTACTTGGAGTTCATCAAAGTGAATTTCCACTTTTGTGTCTGATTTTGTCTCTTCATCTCAATTTCCATCTTGCTCTACTGTACAATGAGTTGATAATTATAGAAGTACATTTTATATCAAAATTGTATTTAAAGCCTCTAAATTCTACACAATCTGGACTAAGCCTGAAAATGGTGACTAATTCAACACTTCATGTGGCTTCTCCAGCCTCCATATGTGCTTCAGAGATAATTGTTCATAACTACCTTCTGCATCTTTGAGAGAGCCGTTGGTTCTCTGCAGAGCAGACATGTTTCTCAGCAGGTTTAAGGATTGTGTGTTTTATATCCCATGTACAAATCATATACGCTTCTCCGTTCCCCTCCCTTATCCAAGTAAATAAATAAAACTGCATCTCCCACCCCACAACCACATGCCTTCCTTGACACCTCCAAAGAAAGTCCTTCTCAAGTGCTTTCTATGTGACTTTGTATTCATTTACTTTTACTGCCCTCTCAGTGAACAGTCTTTAAAATCAGATCCTCAGCTTCTGCAAAAAACAAAACTAGAATGCTCCTATGTGCTTCCCTTTTCTAAAGGAATTTCCTGAGAAATGCCTGGCAGAATAAACCACACCCATGGGTCTCAATCATAATGAAGTCTCATAAAAGATAAAAGAACACCAGTATTTTAGCACATTTCAAATGTTTAAAACTTAAAAAATAGCATCAGTCTTAGCGAACTCAACACCCAAAGAACAAATAATCCAATCAAGAAATGGGCAGAGGACATGAACAGACATTTCTGCAAAGAAGACATCCAGATGGCCAACAGACACATGAAAAACTGCTCCATATCACTCAGCATCAGGGAAATACAAATCAAAACCACAATGAGATATCACCTCACACCAATCAGAATGGCTAAAATCAACAAGTCAGGAAATGACAGATGCTGGCGAGGATGCGGAGAAAGGGGAACCCTCCTATACCGTTGGTGGGAATGTAAGCTGGTGCAGCCACTCTGGAAAACAGCATGGAGGTTCCTCAAAATGTTGAAAATAGAACTGCCCTATGACCCAGTAATTGCACTATTGGGTATTTACCCTAAAGATACAAACGTAGTGATCCGAAGGGGCACGTGCACCCGAATGTTTATAGCAGCAATGTCCACAATAGCCAAACTATGGAAAGAACCTAGATGTCCATCAACAGATGAATGGATCAAGAAGATGTGGTATATATACACAATGGAATACTATGCAGCCATCGAAAGAAATGAAATCTTGCCATTTGCGACAACATGGATGGAACTAGAGCGTATCATGCTTAGCGAAATAAGTCAAGCAGAGAAAGACAACTATCATATGATCTCCCTGATATGAGGAAGTGGTGATGCAACATGGTGGCTTAAGTGGGTAGGAGAAGAATAAATGAAACAAGATGAGATTGGGAGGGAGACAAACCATAAGTGACTCTTAATCTCACAAAAAAACTGAGGGTTGCTGGGGGGAGGGGGTTTGGGAGAAGGGGGTGGGATTATGGACATTGGGGAGGGTATGTGCTTTGGTGAGTGCTGTGAAGTGTGTAGACCTGGCGATTCACAGACCTGTACCCCTGGGGATAAAAATATATGTTTATAAAATTTAAAGATTAAAAAAAATAGCATCAGTATTAAATAATAGGGTTTTTTTTGTTTTTGTTTTTGATTTTGTTTTTTGACAGACAAAGATCACAAGTAGGCAGAGAGGCAGGCAGAGAGAGGGAGAAGCAGGCTCCCCACTGAGCAGACAGCCCGATGCGGGGCTCGATCCCAGGACCCTGAGCTGAAGGCAGAGGCTCCACCCACTGAGCCACCCAGGCGCCCCCTTACTGGAAGCTTTATGGCTCTGAGATTTGCTCAGAAATTGTTTGCTGTCATTTGAAAAACATTGTACAGAGTACCTGGAAGTCTCAGAGAATTCATAGACTGTGTGTGTATGTGTGTGTGTGTGTGTGCGCACGCTGGTTTGGGAAAATGTAATTAAGGAAAGGAGTTGGCAGGGTTTTGTTTTTTGTTTTTGTTTTTTGTTTTTTTGTTTTTAGAATTCCTTTTTCAAATAAATCAAGAACTCTGTCAAATTAGACATAGTCTCCCAAACTACAGATGTTTCTATTGTAATATTGTAATAC
Source organism: Mustela erminea (assembly GCF_009829155.1). Taxonomy (NCBI): domain Eukaryota; kingdom Metazoa; phylum Chordata; class Mammalia; order Carnivora; family Mustelidae; genus Mustela; species Mustela erminea. The sequence goes on along the minus strand of NC_045634.1, from coordinate 36,884,423 downwards.
TTTATTCTTATTCTGAAGGAAATATTTCTTCAGAAATAGGAGACTAGTTTCATATTTACACTTTATTCCCAAACCTCACAAACCATCCAAAACCAAAATGAAGCAAAGCAAAACGGACCTTTGAATAAAAGGAGAGCGCAGCGCCATTTATCTGGGGCACAGGCATCATTGGACTTAATTAGCGCATTGAGATGTTTGTATAATAGTAGAAATTGAGAGGTAGATGCAAAAACCTAAGCTTTAATTCTCCACATTAATGGAGGACTGTAATGACAAAACTTTAAAATCATTAAGCTAGTTTAAAAAAAAAACCTGCCATCTTTATCAAAATAATCTTTAACATGTTTATATTTAACCAATATTGACAAAATATTTAAGAGGGCCAAACATATAAGCATACTTTATGCATCACAAAAAAAAATAAGTTAATTCAAAAATAAATTAAAGGAACACCTGCATAGCTCAGTAAGTTAAATGTGCGACTCTTACTCTCAGTTCAGGTCTTGAATTCAGGTTTGTGAGTTCAAGCCCTATACTGGGCTGTACATTGAGTGTGGAGTGTCCTTAAGGGAAAAAACAAAAAACAAAAACCAAACAAACAGTTAAAATTACAGTTCCTTCCTGAAATGTCTGCATAAGAAATGTGATTTCTCCCCTGAAATCTAAGGATATTTAATTCTCCGTTAAGTAATGCAACCAGGATTAAAAATGACAGTACTAGATTTCTATTACACATAAAGCAGGGTATTTTTAGGAGAAAGAGATTCTGCACATGTTCTGGCAAAATTGAGATTCTGCACATGTTCTGGCAAAATTGACCCATTTTGAAGTTCTCAACTATTTAGTTCTTCACCTAAACCAATAACTGGTAACAATATTGCCAACTGTGATCACTCTTACGTAGCAGAGAGAAATGCAGAGGCTCTGGAATCACAGACAACAGTTTACATCTGCGGGATAACAGACATTTGTATAAAAGGCCCATAATATCACAGGCAATTTTTTCCTTTTGAAAGCTCTTCCATGACCATGTACATCCTAGAATATTGATGCTGAATTATTTCTTCAGCTGACGCAGCCTTCATAACCAAAGGGAACCTGGACAACATATCGAGTTGATTCCAATGTTGCTTGGTAGGATCATGGGCTATCAGCAAGTCTTCATTAGCTCTCTACAGCAAGGCAAGTTAATCCAGCTCAAATTGAGATACGCTGTCTGAAATGCCACAGGCACTTACTTCTGTGCAACTAATCCAAAGGAAACCCACAGTCCTGCTTCATGATTCAATCATTCATCTGTTCTTTGTTGTCAACAAACCCATACTGAAAGTTTGATGCCATCCTAAACTCAGAGGATTTTAAGAAGTGGCTCACCCGGGAAGCCCACCTGGCACAGACTTGAGAAGACGTGAATGATGGTGTGACAGAGAAAAGTGGGTAGAGCGTGAAGGAAGTGGGGATTCAGAGAAGACAGGGACTCATGAACCTGTGTGTTGACCGAGGGAAATACAAACCCCCTGGAAGAAAGCGGAAGGTCAGAGCACACCCTAAATGTTCAGAAACATGTTCAGAAACATGTATCCAACAATTCTTTTGAGGAATGCAGAGATCCTCGAGATACGCTAAAACTCTAGAACTGATTTGTCCTGCGTAACTGAAGCTTTTTGTCAGGGGAGCAACTGCTGTTTGTTCTACCTCCTCTTAGCTCCTGGCAAACACAACCAGATGCTTCTGTTTCTGTCAGGTCAACAATTTTAGTGAATTCATGGAGGTGCAATTATGCAATATCTGCCCTTTTACAACCGGCTTATTTTGCTTAGTAAAGTGTTCTCCAGGTTCATTCATGTTGTCATAAATGGCAGGATTTCCCTCTCCTTGAAGGCTGAATACTATTTGGTTGTATGCATATGCCCCATTTTCTTTATGCACTCACATGTCAGTGGGCAATTAGGCTGTTTCCATGTCTTGGCTATTCTAAATAATGCTGCAATGAATATGGGAGCGCAGCTATCATTTTGAGAATCTGACTTTGTTTCCCTTGGTTGGATACTCAGGAGGGGAATTGCTGAATCAAATACTAGTTTCATTTTTAATTTTTGAGAAATATGCATGCCGATTTTTCAAAGCAGCAGCACAGCATTGTACATCCCCATCAACAATACACCAGGCTCCTAATTTCTTCATGTTCCTGCCAATACTTCTCTTTGGTTTTTAAAAATAACCTTCTAATGGGTGTGAAGGGATGTCTCCTTATAGTTCCGATTTGCTGTTCTCCAACGACGAAGGACGCTGAGCACTTTTTCATGGGGCTGAGGAGCACCTGTACGTCTTCTATGGAGAGTCCTTTGCTCGTTTTTAAAATTGATTTTGTTTTTGGTAGTTGGTTGAAGGAGAGTCTCAACATATTTTATATATCAGTCTCTTATCAGATATATGGTTTGCAAATGTTTTCTCCCATCCTGAAAGCTTTTTTTTTTTTTCTTTTACTCTTGACTATTTCCATTGCAGTGTTGAGGATTTTTAGTTAGAGAAAGCCCCACCTGTCTAATTTTGCTTTTCTTATTCTGTTTCTTCTAGCAGTTTTATAATTTTGTGTTTAAATCGTTAATCCACTGACCTCGTTGAAGTAAGATGAGGGCCAGTTTCATTCTTCTGCATGTGGCTATCCTAGTTCCCCAACATCTGGCCATTCCTAATTGTGTTTTTGAGCACATCTGTCAAAGATCAGTTGACCATATACGCATGGGTTTAATTCCTTGGCTGTCTGTTCTGTCCCGTTGGCCTGCATGCCTGTCTCTTTGCCAGTACCATTCTGTTTTAATCACTGTAGCAATTTCTTTGAGAGAAAAATAGCTCCCTCATAAGTAGAAGTTTAAAGCAGGGGACGCCTGCCCACACAGCAGCAGGGGGCTGTATAGAAATCAGCCTCGAGGACCTCGGAAGAACTGTCCTCTAAGTCACTGGTGGTGTTTAGTCCCTTCCCACTGTGTAGGTCAGTCTCTGTCCTACCTCTCCTTCCCCTTCTCCTGACTCTGCCTCACCGTAGTAACTGACCCCAGCTCCAGCCACGGTTACTCTCCAACACGGGGTCCAGAAAGGAGTGATAAGTCACCCTCCCAACTTTGTCCCCCTCTTCTAAATCTTGTAAACTGCCAAATCCTGATCGGAAGGCTGCTTGAATGTGTGGGTGTAGCTGTGTGTGTGAACAGTGTTTATACTATCATCACACTTACATGGGGCAAGTGCGAGCCAGAATGTTAATTCATGGACGGGACCTTGTCATTAGTGATAGTGACACAGGTGGTTTAAAGCAGGAGAGGGACTTAGCCGTGTTTGGGATCATGCCAGGTGTGCTTTCACACCTGTGTCTGTCATTGGGCTGTGTGCTCCACCTCACATGCTGTAGTGAATGTCATTTTTCTGGACAGCTCATTGTTGCTTGCTTAAGTTGAGGCCAGCTCTCCTATTGTGTGGTCCCTAGGTGCATGTGCTTCCCCTCTGAGAGCTTTTCGTGTATGTCTAAACCATCTCTGCGCCCTGCTGGTCTGTCTGCCCCTTCAGGGAAAATCCCCAGACTGTCTTGTTGCTGTTGTGTCTCTATTGCCAGAGAAACTACTTGGCACATATAATGAGCTCAATTAATATGTGATGCATGGGCTAATTTATTAATAATAGCTATATTTTTTCTGTTTTTCCTAAAAGATTGACCTTCTTCTAAACATAGCCTTGGGAAAGTTTCCATTAGGAGGCGTCTTCCCCTCTTTCAAGTGCAGCTTTTGGATAGCTGTGTGAGCGATCTCTCTCTCCTCCGCCACCTCTTGTGACTCAGAATAGAGAAGGGTTATCTTTGGGGCTGGGATTGGAGGGCTGCACATTGCCACAGAGGAGCAGATCTGGGGAGGGGGGCAGCTGGGACAGTGTGAGAACCAAAGGAAGTACTGCCCTGGCCTAAAACCCTGGTCTACACACTGGCTTTTTAGGGGTCCAAAGTCTGCACAAGTCTGCCTCAGGGAATAAAACTGAACCACATTGCCCAAGCCCTGCACCTCCATTCCTGCCTCCCACAGAATCGATCAAAAGTCATAGCTTTGGGCCTCAGTGGAAAATGTCAAAATGTTTGTTTTTCTTTAAACTAACATAAGTATTCAGAACATACCAGCAAAAGCCAGTTCTCTAACACCAGCTTCCTGTCTACAGTTCACAGGACTCCATACCAAGCACATAAGCGGGTAGGGCGTATGCTCAAGGCAGACACTGAAAATCAGGTCTGGCAAGGGTCGATAAATGTGTTTATTAAATATTCTGAATCTTTTCTAACCCTTTGCCTGGAGGGTGCTTTCCTCTGCTGATGTGGAAGCTCAGGATACATTCCCAAAGTGGATAAGTGGAAATCCAGTTAGGCTTTAATACGCGAGTGCTTTCCTAAAATGCCCCTCTGCTGTATCTCGTGAATCTGGGGACAGAAGATTCGACGACTTTGGTCCTCGGGTCCGGTGGGCTAACGCTCTGCATCACTCCATCTCCCTGTAAGGTCATAGTCTCAGGAGCCCAGTCCGCTGCTATCCTCTTTCCTCACTTTTGCTGCTGTTTTCCCTGGCGACTCCCTCTCTTTCCTTGCATGAAGCATGGTTTGAGTCTGTTTATGTATTTATTTGTTGGCTTGTCCTCTTCTTGGGTCATTGCCTAGGAGAAGGGTCATGTAGAGATGAGACAGAGCATGGTGAAAGTGAAATACAGCTTAATTTAGAAGAAAGAAATCTGTAATGCCTGGAATCAAGTATTTCTCTGGCTATATTAAAAAAAAAAATTGTGCTTCTTCCTTATTCTGGAATGGGAGAGAAGCATTTTTTAAAAAAATGTGTTTTCTTCAACATGGAGCGTGGGGTATTGATGGTAAGGGAAGTAGAAGGTAGACTTGGGCTCAACGTCCAGGAAGGGAAATTCTCTACATCCTCTACAGAGCCCATGACGATCAGCACCTGTGGCTACTTTCTCTCATGAAGGGCTTGACTAGGCATCGTTTAGAAGAGTCACAATATACACTGTTAGTTGATTTACAGATTACCAAAGATTTGCTTAATCTGCTTATTATACTCATACACTTTTTTTTTTCATTGTTGAGTAACCCCACAGAGCAAACGACATCTTTTCTAATCCACCGCTCTTTATAACTTGGGGAAGAGAGGGAGGATCCCAACCCGTTTATCTATATTAGCTGGTTATGGCACGGCGTCCTGAAAACAGGACCTGAAGGATAACTGCTGTTATCTAAATGCACTTCAAAGGAGGACTAGGAAAAATACAACTGGGAACTTGATCATAAAGGCAAAAATTTTCCTGAAGAGAGATGACCCAGTAAGTCCTAATAATGCAGACAATATCTTACTGATTTCTAAAGTTTGATTCTATAATGCTTTTATCAGTAAACCTATTGGAGGAATAAATGAAATTTCTAGTCCAATGAATTATTTCTCTTTTTCTCTTTCCATTTACTTTTGATGATAATTTTGTTTAATAAGTGTGGAGGAAAGCTGGCTTTAATTTCATGGCCACATGCTGTGATTCAAAGGCTAGAATTTAACCTCTTGAGACACTTTCACTGACTCACTACTGTAGATCAAAGGAACAATGTATTTTTATGACCTTCTGTAATCTGTGTGAAAATCTCTCAGTTCAAAGACAGACAGTGTTAGATGAATCCAGAATATGAAAAAAGTCACGATCAGTTATAAGAGGCTGGGAGTGTGTAGTCTAGGTTGTTTTTTTGTTGAAAACATGATTTCTGAATTGTCTATCAGATCTAGACCTTTTGGAATTGTATTATCTCATATAATTTCAAAGCACTACTAGTTTTTACAAAACCACACTTTTTTCTTTCATTCCATTTGTTATCATGCTTAAACATTACCATCCATATACTTTAGACTTTATCTTTTATATTTGCACAGAAACCCAAGGAACTGGCAAAATAGCTTTCCATGTCAATTCCATATACTATGAACATAATTAATCTTAATAAATTTATCACTTATAAGATATCATGGCATTCCCTGACTCCTAGTGGGTACATGTCATGCATGACTCCATCCACGAGCGGACTAATAGAGAACGACATTCATTTTTATTTCTGTTTTTAGGGTCACACATCTGTAGACATTTCACCAGATTTTACAGTTTCCTGTGTTCCTATAAAACTGCATAGAACAGTAAAAGAGAGAACTCTAGTGACTACCAATAACTGAAATGTAGGAGCTACCATCACCCTATCGGAGACAGGTACTAAGCAAATTATCACCTATTTTGAATTATCTTCTAAAAAATGTCTTGCTCATTGTCAGGAGATAGTTAAATACCTTTGCATTTTCTGCCTTTGCTCAGTTTAGTCTAAAAAAGATATTATGTAACCACATTGATTTATTATTTTTTAATTTTATTTATCTTTATTTTTTTTAACCTGGGCAGACCATTATGTCTTTAAATATATTTGCTTAATGAGTGGTTTCAGAAGTAATGAAAGTTGTTTGTTTTTTTGCTATAATTTTGAATAACACAAGTGAGTCTGCTGTAGTATGTCCCTTTGCAGAATTAGAATCGATTTGATCATAAAATGATAAATAAATAGAAAAGAGTGGTAGAATGGTAAATAAAAAATGCGTGTTGTAGATTCGTGTGTGAGATAGGACCACCACTCCCAAACTACCGATAAACATAGGACTAACGTGTTTCCCAACCGTGGCTCTATTGACAGTGTGGACTGGATAATTCTTGTTTATGGGGGTTGTTTTGTCTTATAGGATATTTAGTTCATCTGTGGCTTCTACTGCCCAATTTCAGGGGCATTCACTCAGATATGACAACAGATTTCTCCCTAGACAGTGTCAAACGTAAGAGAGAAGGGTTGCAAAATCTCCCACAGTTGAAAAGCTCTGAGCTAAGGGACTACGTGGAGTGTACGAAGGCATCCTTTCATGCCAATGCCATTACCCTGTGGCAGTCTGCAGAGTGTTTAGTCTCTGATAGGGTATATAAAAAGAGGATATTTTTGGAGTTGAAAGTGTCCTCAATTGGATAATAGGTCCTGTTTTGCAGGAACAATGGTAGCAGGACCAATGATTTGCGGTTCAGAGGGGGAATTTCAGAACGGAGTGTAAGAAAAATCTCATTTCCACAGTTTGGCTATTGTGGACATTGCTGCTATGAACATCGGGCCCTTCTCTTCACTCCCTCTGTATCTTTAGGGTAAATACCCAGTAGTGCCTTTGCTGGGTCATAGGGTCGCTCTATTTTTAATTTTTTGAGGCAAGATGCCCTTTGCAGACAAATGGATAACGAAGATGTGGTCCATATACACAATGGGATATCACTCAGCCATCAGAAAGGATGAACACCCACCTTTTGCATCAACATGGGTGGGGCTGGAGGAGATTCTGCTGAGCGAAATAAGTCGCGCAGAGAGACTCAGTTGTTATTTGGTTTGACTTATTTGTGGAAGAGAAGGGATAGCGTGGAGGCGAGCAGGAGGAGGAGGAGATGAAGTGGGGGTTGAAGGGGGAGAAGCAGCATGAGAGACTCCGCACTCTGAGAAAGAAGCTGAGTTTCGGGGTGGTGGTGAGGGGGTGGGTGAGCCTGGTGGTGGGTGTTGAGAAGGCCCATACGCGCTATTCTTACTCTTCCGAGCACAACTAAAAGGATGTGCCAGGAACTGCATCTCAAGTGTTGGGAACTCCCATATTGCCCTTGGAAACTTGGAGAATTTTAGGATAATAATTCTCAGTTTAAAATTATTATCTCAGGATAGTAATTATCAGTTTAATTTTACAGCCGCTTTTATTCTGTTGAATGCATCTATTAACGTGCTGTCGTTTTACCTAAGTAAAAATCACATATTTCAGATTTTCAAGAGATTTGTCACAAATGGTTCCAAGAGCAGAGACTTACTCAGAACAGCAGCAGAAAAGGGAGTGATCACTTTTTCCTCTTAATGTGTCTGATTGAAAATACAAAAATTTCCAAGCTTTAGAGGTGAAAAATAGACCCCAAGTTCAGTCAGTCATGGAGGGCATTGGTAGAGTGATGTTGTTTTCTATTGCGTTCCCTCCCACACACTCTTCACCTCACTCGGGGATGGACAGTTTGTGAGGGAGGAATTGGAGAAGGGCGAGCTTAGGGCTTTTAAGCCACTTGGAGAATTGCTTCTAAGTAACATGTTAACTTCCCTATCAGACACAGGCGGTTTGTAGAATCATATCTTAAAACTACACTGAAATTGTTAAATTGAGTTGTAGGTACCTTTGTGTTCTGTTACTATTAGGGGCTTTTAGGTCCGTCAATCTTCACATTCATTGTGCGCTCTCTTTGAATTCATACACATTTTCAAAGCGTAGGAGGTAGACTAAACACGGGCTCTCAGAATTAATTAAAAATGTCCTTACAGGGACGCCTGAGTGGCTCAGTGGGTTGAGCGGCTGCCTTAGGCTCAGGTCATGATCCCAGCGTCCTGGGATCAAGTCCCACATCGGGCTCCTTGGTCGGCAGGGAGCCTGCTTCTCCCTCTGCCTCTGCCTGCCACTCTGTCTGCCTGTGCTCGCTCTCTCTCCCCCTCTCTCTCTCTCTGACAAATAAATAAATAAAATCTTTAAAAAAAAAAATGTCCTTACATAGGACTCTCAGGGAAATATGGCTTCCTTCAAGGGCTGGGATTGTTTCTTCAAATCATTTGCATAATAAGATGCACCAGTGGTATATCTATCTGATCCTGCACTGTCATGTCCCGTAAACTCTTAGACCAGTAAGTGTCTGTACACATTTGCTGATGCGTGCTTGCAACCTGATTTGCTTTATTAATGTTGGCAACATGGGTTCTCCCTCCTTTTTTTATTAGTAAAGATATCAAATTGGAATTAAAATGTCATGAGTCTCTTTGAGGTGTAATTGTGTTAAAAATGTGTGGGAACATATGTGAAAGTGTCCAGCCAATAAAATGACACTAGCTGAAAATAGGGTTTTATTTCTATACTCGCCTTCCTAAAACCCTTGTTTTTAAATGGTGTCATCCTACTCCGTTAAGGAGCCTGAGTTAATTCCAAATTTCCTCCCACAGAATTGTACGCCTCTTCCCTTTACCATGATAGATACCTGATGTTATCAAAAAAGACAAAACACATTATCATGACCACAAAAGAACTGGCATGCCATTAAACTGGTCCTCATTGGCTAATTTGGGAACTGATTGAATGCATGCTTCAAAACTCTTTGCAACCTCAAAGGAAAGGCGGTTAATTCAATGGCTACTATTGATTGACCCTTGGTTAATTAAAATGGGCAAGGATGGACAGGTGCAGGGTACCCCGGGTCGGCTGGGATAACAAAAATCTCCCATTGTCATCCACATGCTTCATCACCTCTTACTGCTTTTCTACTCTGAACAGTACACGGATTCGTTAGCTAATGCGTTTTCTGTCTTGGTCATTTATGGATTAAGTTTTTCATCCCTCCGTAAACAAGATCTCACATAGAATGGAATTTCAGCTTGACTTTTGAACTATTTTCCACAGAGTGGCTTTTGAGTGTTCTAAAACCACACAAGCCATGATGAAGGGACTGTGTCATATTGTAATCTAGTCACATCACTGTGGAACATTTTAATTAATATTTAAGTGTGGCAACTCCTTACTTTTTCCTTCACTTAAGTATCTTACCATCTGGCATACATACTGGGTTCAGAAAACAAACTGACACACACATTGCTCACTGTGGGCAAAACTCAGAACTGTGCTCTGTGTGATTCTAGTCCCCCAAAGACACCAGGGCATTATTATTTCATTTCTTCTATGAACTTGCTGTTCCCGTATTTTAGGCATAGAAGAAAACTATTATTTGTATGTTGTCTCTGAATCAGAACAATCGCTGCTTAAATTTGCATAAACATTAAAGGAATAGGTATATAAACATATTCTAGCAAGGGTATCTGTTGTATTCCTCTAAGGAAATAATTATATCAAGTTTCACTAATTCATCTTAGTGACTGAAAAAACCTTGAAGTGTTTCATGGAATTTTTTTTTCCCCACACTAAGCAGTAAAACCTACTACAACATCATCAATCACTGACTTAGGGTTAAGGTCCAAGCGTCTCAAAGAAACACTAAGGAAGCACTTTCCTTCACTCTTACCAATGTACCTTTTGCTTAGACTGTTGAGGTTTCAAATGACCAAAACTTTCTGCCAAACTGGCTTAAGGAAAACTGAAGAATGTGTTGGAGGGGGTGACTGGAAACCCTAGCACTAGGAGGATACCCAGGCGTTGCCGTATGGGTGCGCAAGCCATGCCATGTAGCTTTCTTTGTCTCTTGGGTCTCTGGGGTAAGCCTGGCTCAGCTTTGGTCTGGGAAGTCACTTCCTTTTGGTATTCTCAACATCTCCTACAGCAGCAAACCCAATTTTTTTTTTTCCCTCTAGCAAATACAGCAAGAAAAAAGTCCACCATTTTCCTAACAAAACAAACACTTACAATGCGTTCTTGGTGCTTATAATGGCAGGGGATGGTCTGGCTTATGTCCAATGCCCGATCCCACAGCCAGAAGTGAGTGGCTATGTTGCCCTGCCTTGGTCCTTGACCTGGCGTGTTCTCAGTGTGCCCTCTTACACAGACCACAGAGAAAAGAGTGTGCTTTCATTCATTCATTCATTCATTTATTTATTCTTAAAGATTTTATTTATTTGACAGAGATCACAAGTAGGCAGAGAGTCAGGCAGAGGGTGAGGGGGAGGCAGGCTCCCTGCTGAGCAGAGAGCCCGATGCGGGGCTTGATCCCAGGACCCTGAGATCATGACCTGAGCCACCCAGGCACCCCAAGAATGTGCTTTTAAAGAAAAGTCAGCAAACTGCTTTACCACGGTGTCAAGAGACACATGCAAGGGGAAAAGTGGATATCCAGTGTAGATGGAAGCAGACGCCTACTATAAGCGAGAATAAAGGGAAGTAAATTGTCCTCCAAGATGCTCTGTGAATCCAAAATAACAAGAATTGTAGGTACAGGTGGAATTTTAAAGCCTTAATTATCTGTAATTAAGCTACCGTGCTAACCTTACAACAGGTTGGCAGTTTTCTGTGGTCATAAACCTACCTCCGGTGATCTCAGTGCCTCATAATTAATTTCAGTGTTTTGTGCTCACATATTTCCCTTCCTCCTTACAAATACTGTAATTATAGGAAGGATTCCAAGCTCACAGATCTGTAGATTTTTAACAACACAGAGCAGGGACGTACAGACACTGGCACAGAAGGATCATTCTTAGAACAAGCTTTCATTGTGCACTCAAGAAGGCAGCTCTTAAAAATTTAAGGCTCATCCCCTGCCGATAAGCTGGAACCATCAAATGGATGTCACATTACTTGGGAGCCTCAAAGCACTTTCATCTGGACCAACAGAGAAGTTTTCTCATCTCCATCTCTCAAATAAACAAAGGGCCCGAAGGTGGGCAGTACTCCCCGCACCTCCGGGCAAAGCAAATTCGGTTCAAGCTGAAAAAGGCCCTATAACATCACGTGTCTCACCTCCTGACTCTGAAGTTCAGAAACGTGAGCACGGCCAGCTGTTGTACAGCTGGGTCCAGCACGTTGCTATTAACTGCCACAGCCAGGAAGGGAACCAGGATTTTCTGTTACTGATCTCAGTGTTCTTTTTTCATAGCTAATAGTTTCTCCCCACTTCATCAAAAAACTGTACAAACTACAACCTCCAGCCCTCCCAACACCAGTGGGGGTGTGATGGTGAGGAGTTGTCTAGCTAGATAATTACACCTTCCCTGGAAAGGTACCTCCACCTTCAGCCCTGCACACCCAAACCCAGAGGTGGGAGGCTGCCTCGGAGGCATAGCACGCATGTGCCAGGTTCGTATCCTTCTGTCCTGCCTGCTTTTTGGAAGAGGCAACACGTTGACAGGACTCCTTCCCCCAAGTTAGGATATTTCCTGAATCTGAACTTGATTTTCATGAATGAGAATGAATTTTGTTTGATAATTCTCGTAGTTTGGCTTTTGGCTTCCCTTCCTCCTATGAGATCTCAGTCATAAAAGAAACACCAGAGTTCCTTTTAATATCTTGATGAAAGTTCTCTACACGATCAGAGACGAGACATTCCCTTGACTGTTCTGGATTTCTACTGACCGCTGACTATATTCCTGGCCCTATAACGGTCACTAGGAGATGTGTTAGTATCATAACAAATCAAGAGAAACATTCGAGGCTCCCCAAAATGACCATAGAGATGGAGAGAGTAATGACACAGAAGGAAAACTATTAATTGTGCATGTGGAAATCAGAGCCAACATGAACTCAAGGCTGAATCACACCTGTGGGATGGTCCCTGCATAGGTAAGAATTTGCTGAATGCTGAGTGAATGATGATGGCTTAGAGAAGAAAGAAATGCAAGCGCAGTGAGGGTGACGTCACAGTCTTTCTGAGGGGTCCGACCAGAAGCCCGTGAGCTTGTCTTTCAATTCAGGAACAGAGCATCTTCTCTTCCTCCTCCAGCAACCATCAATTCTAATGACTTTTCTAATGACTTCCTGCTGTCTCCACCCCCCAACAAAGCCTGACCATACTCGTGGGGTTTACCCCTGTAATGCTACTTTACAATCTGTAATTCCCAGACTAGCAGACTCACAATTATGTGGAAATGTGTTCCAAAGAAAATGTCTGACCCATCTGTCTCGAGGGGGGTCCCAGCCCTCTGTGTTTTATCAAGGCCAGCAGGTAATTCTGAAGCAGGTAGAAGTTTGAGAACTCCACGTTTCTAGAATGATGTAAATTGAAGGGAACCTTAACAATCATGTAGCCCAACAACCTCATTTTCCAAGTAAAGAACCAGATAGTTTGTACTAATCACTGCCAATGTAGGATGATAAAGAGTCACCATGCCCAACTCCACAAAATAGAGTCTAGTGAGAAAGACAAATATAAATAATTGCACAAATATTTATCAATGATATTTTTGAATAAGAGCTATAAACAGTGCATCTTCATTTGGAAACATGTGCACCCACATGAATAATACATGGTCCTTCAAAGGAGAGCTTCCTGCCTTGTTGAATGTGGAACCTAAGAGACTGATACCCTTCATCTTTTGGGCAGATGGGTGTGGACTGGAGCAGCCCTGGTCTGCTGGCCTCCAGCCTCAGTGCGTTTCCTATCTTTATGCTTTGTCATGGGCTCTCTCTTTGCAAAGGCAGGCAGCAGTGGTATGAAGGAGCCTAACTTACCCTGCATTTGAGTTTTTCCCTTTTGCTAGATAGTGGCCACCATGTGTAATTCATGGAAACTTTCTGCATTTCTGATTACTCAACTGCGTTCAGCAGAATAGGAAACCAAAGTTTGACTTTGAATCTGCTCTCAAACAGATTTTTCACAAATTTGTATTTACATAATAGCACACAAAAGGACATGATCATTGTACACAGAGATCTCAGTGCATATAGAAGTCACATCAAGCAAAGATGTACTGAGCCCAAATTATTAAATAAAGGTTAATGTCTGGCCAGGGGGGAGGTTGCCCCACATCACAGAAGTTGTCTGATTCTCCAGGGGCTGTTTGAAGGCTAAGCAGTTCCCACCCCCTCCCTACCTTCTGAGCATCCGCGTCTTCTCAAGCTATTTGTATCTGTGTGTGTGTTCTTGCAAACGAACATTCTGCATGGGGCAGACTATTCCGTAGCACCTGCACAGAGCTTTGCTCAAGACAGAGGAAAGTCTGGAATCCTTGAGGTTGTCATCAGGGCAAAAGGACTGCTTTTTGATTTGGAAATAACCCCTCCCCATTTCCCACTCTGAATCAAACTGTAAATTATATAAATCGAACTTTCGCATTCTTGCCATCATACTCTTGAGAGGATGAACCCTTGAATTTTAAGCAACAGAGAAAACTGCTCCATTGCTAAATACCAGAAGGATCCTATGGATAGACTTAAATCTCTCTTGCTGAGGAATTACCTCTGATACAGCACAACTTAATAAGATACTAGTGAGATGGTGGCACAATTTTTGCCAAACATGAGGCTCCTGCCCATGATGTAGACTGACCTGTATCTACTGCGTTATTACCCCTTTCTTGTTCATGATAGAGAAGATGTACAATTGTAAACTCTTCATGAGAAGGATACAGATTTATGAACAGTCATTTCCACAAGTTTTGTTGAGTAGATAAAAATTAAATTTGATGATAGTTTTATATATCACAGCTAACCCTCCAGTTATACTGAGATTCCAGTCGTTCCCAAATTTGTCTTTATTTTAGAGTTTCCAATTAACATGAAAACAAAAAAAGAAGACACCTATGTTTCCCTTAGTGTGACTATAAAATGTTATATTGTGTATCATGGATCTCTTGATACAATTCATGATAAAGTTGTCTTGCAAAAGTCTTTAACTAGATGGATATAGATATAGATATTTACTTTTGAGGACCATTTAGATGATTTCAAAGAGACACATTCTTGAATGATATGGCTGAAATTTAACAGGTCTTCCACAGTCAAACCACTTTTTTCCCCCAGCAACTGCTATAACTTCTGTAAGAAAAGTCATTTTAAAAATAGAAAAAAATAGAAACAAAGGGGCTTCTGAGTGGCTCAGTTGGTTGAGACACCAACTCTTGGTTTTGGTTCAGGTAATCATCTCAGGGTTGACAGACTGAGCCCCACATTGGCTCAGGCTGGGCTTGGAGACTGCCCCTGCTCTCAAAGAAAGAAAGAAAGAAAAAAAAAAAGTTCAAGATGGATTTAAAATATCTTAAATGACATGAGAACAGGGCTGCATGTCTTGTCGAGCAACTTAGGGAAGCCACATACCCTCAGAAATTGATAATTTCTTTTCTCTGATTTCCAGACAAGAGCAGAGAGTGCTTTTGGACATTGAAATACCCGAGAGACAGCAGCATTTGTAAAGCACTAACATCCCAGTGAGGGTCTGTCTATTTTCTGGTGTCTGAATGACAACCTAGATAGCTCAGAAAGGGGACTAAAAATAGATTACTCAAGATGACTCCTATTTAGTAAAGACATTAGGATCAATTATAGCTCGAGGAGAAGAAGCCAAAACTTAATTATATAGAGACGTGTAGGTGAATGAAAACATCCCAGTGTTTATCAAAAACAAAACTAACACACAATTATGTTATTTAAACATAAAGAATTCCTGGCTTTGTGAGTCTGTTATTAAAATGTGCAATTAACCAATTAACATATCATTAGTATCTATTTAAGCGCCACACTGGTAACACTGAATTCATCTTTCAAAGATAACTTGACATTTCTGGTTTAATCATCTTTGCCTTTCACTACAAGTAGGAAAAAAGAAAAAACCGAGAAAACACCCTCTGCTAAACACAGTATTGAATTACTCTAAAGGGCTTGGTGATATTCCCAGCTTAATCTCTTTCTATTACTTTTCTTTCTGTCAAGTACGAAATTGAATATTTTGCTGGCATGCTGTATAAATTGGTTAAGATTCTGTTGATTACAGAAGGAAAATTACTAGGGCATGGAAACGTGGGTTTACTAGCGTCCTGGCTATTTCATGGAAATATCCAGTGCAGATCATTGCTAGAGAAAAGTGAACTCCAAGAATAAAGGTCAAACCCTCCTGTTGGTCTTCAGCCTATCTAAGTCCATGGAAGCGTGCGCCAGTGCATGGACACGGCAAGTGGGGGAGAGGAGGCTACTGGTTCTGCCGTCGGACTGCCTGGGCTACAATGTCGCCAGTCCTCCGACATGTGGCAGTTGGGGTTCGGGAGTTGGAGGAAGTCATGATTTGCTCTCAGCGGTTTCAATTGCCTGAGGTCCGTCGAGGTCTAGAAGCAGGCAGTCCTTGTTCTGACCAGCATCCGAAGGTCAGTAGTAGCCTGATCCCACATCTCAATGCCCAATCACTAGGTCACTTCACCTCCTCCTGGAGGGACCTCTTCATCTCCTATCATCATAAGAAGGGTGAGGACAAGACAATAAGGTAGTTCGAGAGAAAGGGACCTCACTCACATAAGTTTTATTACAACATTTTTGTAATTGTTCATTTAATACTGTTTATTTCTTACTCTGCCTAATTTATAAATTATGCTTTATTATAAGCATATATTATGGGGTTTGGTATTATCTGTGGTTTTTGTCATAGACTGGGGTATTGGAACGTATCCCCCACAAATAAGAGGGCGCTGCTGTCCTTTAATCTCTATTACGTTAAGTTGTTTCTAGTAGTTAAAGTAGACAAAAATAATTCTCTAGTCTGTTTTATCTAGTGTTTAGAAGCTTAGGCAACTAACATTTTTCCAGGTAATTTACCTTCTATAATAACTCAGCTACAGTTTCTCCGTATCTAATCTGGGAGTAGTGATTCTCATTGGATTGTTGGGAAGAGGGGTGATCAGAGTACCACTCAGTGTGCACGAGGCGGAATTAAGTCGAACTTACTCTTGTTACTGCCGTCAGCACCATTTGAAGGGGCTCTACCAAGGCTTACGCTTCTGTGATGTGCGTGTGTGTGCTGAGACGTGAACATGGAAAGCCAAAGCCCCATCTTGGTTCTCCTGGAGAGGTCACTTACGGAAGCTGATATTTCAAATTAGCCACGGTGAGCCCCTCGCAGTATTTGGATATTTAAGACTTGCCCACATGTTGGTGCCATTTGAAGGGGCTCTACCAAGGCTTACGCTTCTGTGATGTGCGTGTGTGTGCTGAGACGTGAACATGGAAAGCCAAAGACCCATCTTGGTTCTCCTGGAGAGGTCACTTACGGAAGCTGATATTTCAAATTAGCCACGGTGAGCCCCTCGCAGTATTTGGATATTTAAGACTTGCCCACATGTTGGTGCCACCTGGCCTCAATAACATATTTGGCTAGCATTTCCATTTTCAAACTTGGCTATAGAAAAGCTATTATCCAAGAAACTAAAGTGAGTGATCCATCAGAGAGGATAGAAACTGGGCCTCTAACTGACAGTTAAAACAAGTGTTATTTATTCCAGGATCTAGGGAGAAAAAAATCCAAAGTAGCGCATTCAGGCAAGTCATGCCAAGTATTCGCATGTAGTTGATTATTGCAGGTGGAACTGTGTTGTTTTCGTGCCTTCATAAAAAACTTTTAAAACTGAATGGGGCATTAGAGACCACCAAACCAGCTGATTTTTTTCCAATTCAAATTAAGATCTGTTGAACCAATTTATGTGCAACAGCACTGTGGGATGCCCTCCCCAGCCTGCATGATCAAAAGTTCTGCCCCGAATCTACGGCAGAAGGAGTGAGTGTTTCTAGAGCAGATCTCTGGGTGATTTCTGGGGAACCTGCTCCTTTGCAAGAAAGTGTTAAGGCTGCCCCAGGAGAGCAATCCAGGAAACGGAGGCACAGTGAACTGCTGTCATAAATGAGGTTGAACAGGTACAAGCGTTAATCCTAACCTAGTGGAAGAGGCCACCAATGAACGCAGGGTAGAGGGGATTCAACGGCCCAAATTAATGAGATTCTTAAAAAAAGAAAATTAAAAACAAGGAGAGAAGCAAACACAATGGTACCCTGATTCAATCAAAGCCTCGACTGCCCCCCATCAGCCTGCACCCTAAGACCATGGTCTGGCTAAGGACATCGCTTTGGCCTGGGAAGCTGATTCAGATATGTTCCACATGGTTCTTACAAACAAGAAATCCTTTACCCTGAAGAAGGGGGTATGTTCCAAAACCCGGGAACCTTTGAGGAGCTGGAGCTGGAGCTGGCCACCAGACAGAGGGAGGTAGACGGATAACAGCTCCACTCAGAACTGCCGGGAGGTGCCACGTGATGTGACAACAGGGTCTTCAGGGGATGTGGCTTCCCCGCTCCTGGTATGCCTGTTCCAGAGGAAATGGTAGTCGCTCCTAGATGATGGTGCTTGCGGGAAACCATGTCTTCTAGCCCTCAGGATGATGGTGTTTGAAGGGAAGTGGTGTTTTTTTCCCCCTGTGGTGATGGTATCCCAGAAAAACGTGTGTCTCTTTCTATGATCATGGTCTCTGAGGGGGCAGATGTAGCTTCTTGCTCTGACATGCTGGCATCCTGGAGGCAAATGTAGTGAGCCCAGCTTCTATCCCTTCATGACCATCGCCATGGTGTGTCTGTAATCCGCATCGCTCTAACGCCATCAGCCGGGGTTGTGCTGCCCTCCACTGCTAACAGGAGCCAGGCCATCATGACCAAGAGAGGGGACTTGTGAGCAAAATGCTGTCTCCGGCACACAGGGAGGGATGAACTAAGTGCTTTAGCTCTGTGCTACGAAGTGACCCATGCCACTTTGCATAGACACATAGCAGCAAGTTCAAACACACTCATTCTTCGTAATCAGATGTTCTTAATGATCCTGTAGGAAAATATGTGACCAAACATATTTTGTGTCTTGACTGTCAAGAAATTCAAAGATACATTTAATGGTGAAATGCGGAAAATATTTTATAGAAATATGGTACATATTTCCCTTTATAATCATATTCCTGTTTATTTTCTTTATATTTTGAAGAGTGTGTATATTTTATTTTAAAGTGACTTTAATGGCCTTGGAATTTTGTTTTCTGGGAGATTTTTGATTACTGAGTCAATTTCTTTGCTAGTTATCAGTCTGTTCAAGTTTTCTGTTTCTTCCTGCTTCAGTTTTGGCAGTTTATATGTTTCTAAGAATTTATCCATTTCTTCCATATTGCCCAACTTGTCAGGACATGATTTATCATAAATGTTCTCTTATAATTGTATTTCTGTGGTGTTTTTGTAAGTGGCATATCTGATAATGGCTTAGTATGCAAAATATATAAAGAACTTACAAATTCAACACCCAAAACACAAACAATCCACTTAAGAGATGGACAGAAGACAAGGTGACATTTTTCCAAAGATGATATCCCGATGTCCAACAGACACCTGAAAAGTTGTTTAATGTCACTGATCATCAGAGGAATGCAAATCAAAACCACAATGAGATATCATCTCATAGATGTCAACATGGATAAAATAACACAAGAACCACAGGTGTTGGCAAGGGTGTAGAGAAAGGGGAACCCTCACACACACTGTCGGTGGGCATGTAGATTGGTGCAGCCAGTCTGGAAAACACCATGGAGTTACCTCAAAGAGTAAAACATAGAGCTATCCTATGACTCAGCAATTGCAGTGCTGGGTATTTACACAAAGGATCCAAAAACACAGATTCGAGGGGCCACATGCACCCTGATATGTATAGCATTATCAACAACAGCCAAATTATAGAAACAGCCCAAATGTGCATTGACTGATGAATGGATAAAGAGGTGGTGTGTGCAGACGTGTGTGTGTGCGTGCATGTGTGTAATGGACTATTAGCCATCAAAGAGAATGAAATCTTGCCATCTGCAATGACATGTATGTAACTAGAGCATATTGTGCTAACGGAAAGAAGTCAGAGAAAGACAAATACCATATGATTTCACTCATGTGGAATTTAAGAAACAAAACCGAAGAACATACGGGAAAGAAATAGCAGCAAACCGTAAAAGACGATGATTGAGAGAGAGCAAACTAAGGGGTGAGGGAAGGAGGCGGGGAGGCAGACGGGAGAGGGCAGTGACGGGGCTGAAGGGGTGCTCCCCGTGTGCTGAGCAGAGTGACGTATGGGAGTGCTGAATCACTAAATCCCGCAGCCAAAACTAATACTACACCGCATGTTAACGAACTAGAATTAAATAAAAACTTCAAACTAAAAAAAAAAAAAAGAGGGGACTTTAAAGAAAAAAAATATACATGCATGGAAGTGGGCCACCGGGGCTTCAGCTGCATTTCCTTCATCCACAGCAGGGGGTGGACACCCGCCTTAGAACCACCAACGTTAATAAAGGGACCACATCCGTTGTTCGTAGTCTGTTATAATCAGTCACACGGATCTGGGAAATGAATACTTTTCTTTTTTCTGGGGGGAAAACCCCTCAGTTTATGCCATCCTTCCTCACTGTTTGGGGCCAGTTAATTCACCTTGCGTATTTTTGGCACTGCTTCCTTTATGATGTTTTAGAATTTCGGATGGGCTAGGACTAGCACTTCGCACTTATGACTTAAATATTCTGAACTGAGAGTTAAGACGACTGGAGAAGGGGAACGTCTCTGTATCCTTACTGTTTGTTCATTCCCGCTGGGGAGCATGTTTCCTCCGTGGAACACTGTGGTCTATTCTCAGCACAGCAAGAAGAGTAATTGTTCCCCAATGCCCACTGGATTATGTCACATCCCTGATCAGAACTCATCTGGGACGTCCACTCTCAGGGTCCTTACCCGAGCAAAACTAGAGGTGATTTCCTACTGGTTTCTCGCTCACCTCCTCTAGTTCCAGGCTCACATTCTGTCAATGCCCTGGTGTGACCTGGGCCCCCCGCATCACCCTGCCCTGGCCAGCCCATCTGCTGTGCTCCATGCCTTGCCATGGCCCCAACCCTGAGGCCATACTTCAGGGTTTACCTTATTTCCCCCCGAGGACTGTCCTTGACCACACCTTCTCTGATAGCTCACTCTCCATTCTCCAGCTGAGTTTTCAGGATCAGGTTAGCCTCTAATTCTTGCCCAAATATCTGCTTATGATCCATGTCCCCTGTGAACCTTGTAAACTATCTGCTTTAATCAATAAAACCCCGTGTACCTGCTATATACTGAGCGCTTAGAACAGGTATGGGCACACAGTAGAAAGTGAGTACTTAGTTCTGAAAAAAATAGATGATTTCACATTGCTTCAGGGATGACCAGATCCTAAGTGTTTAGAATGAAGTCCTTCATAAGGAAGCAGCGTGTTGGAACGACCATGGCATTGCCACACACGGAGGAAAAACCTGCTTCCACCATTTTCTTAATTTTTTTTATTTTTCTAGACTTAATTTTTCCTATTACAGAAAGAAATAAAAATTTCACATTAAAAGACGTTAGTCCTCTAGGCCCATCCAAAATTCTTCTTTTCCTTCATCACGTCAAACTACTCTTTTTGAAAGACTACATCATGTAGTTTGGAATCTCAGAAGTGTACTTCACTTAATAGAGAAGCGAACCCTTCTTTAGATGTAGCAAAGGGAAGGAAGCTTTAAACTTTCAAGCAGGCCTACTGCCCTCTTGGGACATCTTTTAATTATAATAAATTAAAGAAAATCTTGAAGAGCAGGATTTTATTGAGTTTTGATGTGCCATGGTTAAGGTAGCAAAATAACAACAACCGTGTGATTGCTATAAAGCTAAGGGCATAAAATTGTATAAATAGTGGGTGACTATAGAATCTAGTAAATCTGTATTTCACTCTTTAAGCAGGAGCAAAGTTGTTATGGAAGAATATTCCCCATGAGCCTAGCAAGTATCCTCACATCAACCTCACAAAGATAAAATAAATGCTTCTATGTAAAGCTATCAATTTAATAGAAAAATCTATTTAAATATAAGACAATTTTGAAAATACAACATAAAAAATTTAAATATATCTACAAACACTAATGTGCGTATATATACACACAAACATATAATGGAAACTAACATAAAAATGGGATTTTATTTTTTTTTTTAAGATTTTATTTGACAGAGAGAGATCACAAGTAGGCAGAGAGGCAGGCAGAGAGAGAGGAGGAAGCAGGTTCCCCGATGAGCAGAGAGCCCAATGCGGGGCTCGATCCCAGAACCCTGAGATCATGACCCGAGCCAAAGGCACCCCTGGGATCGTTTTTTAAAGTGGAAAATCATGTCGATTTCCCAAGCTAATCATACATTCCCATTCCCATAATGTATATCTTTAAGGATTCACAAACCAATTGTGGGATTAGCACAAGCCAGCCTTTAATTCCTCTCTTAATTATGATCGTAATATATTTTTGTATTTGCAGCATCAAAGCATATTTTCATTTTGTCTTTTTCTAAATAGCTTATTGAGATATAACTTTCATATCTTAAATTACCTACTTAAAATGTACAAATAAATACATTTTAATGTATTTACAACATTGTGCACCCAAAGCAATAATCTATTAGATTTATAGTAGCCATTCTAACAAGTGTGAGGTGAAATCACATTGTGGTTTTGATTTGCATTTTTTAAAAATATTTTATTTATTTATTTGACAGACAGAAATCACAAGTAGGCAGAGAGGCAGGCAGAGAGAGAGAGGAGGAAATAGGCTCTCGGCAGAGAGCCTGATGTGGGGCTCGATCCCAGGACCCTGAGATCATGACCTGAGCCAAAGGCAGAGGCTTAACCCACTGAGCCACCCAGGCACCCCGTTTGATTTGCATTTCTTGATGATTAGGAATTTTGAACATCTTTTCTTGAACCTGTTGGCCATCTATGTATCTTTTTTTGGAAAAATGCCCACTGAGAATCCTCTGCTCATTTTTTAAAACTGGATTTTCCTTCCTTCCTCTCCCCCACCCTCCCTCCCTTCAATACTGAGTTGTAGGAGTTCTTTATATATTCTGGATATTAACTTTTATCAGATAGATGATTTACAAATATGTTCTTCCATCCCATAGGTTGTCTATTTATTTTGTTGATGGCTTCCTTTGTTGTGCAGAACCTCCTAAGTTTGATGTAGTCCTACCTGTTTTGTATTTTGATGCCTTTGCTATTGCAATAAAATCTAAAAAAATGATGGCTAGGACTAATGTTACAGAGCTGACTGCTTATTCTTCTCTAGGAGTTTTATAGCTTCAGGTCTCACACTCAAGTCTTGAATCTGTTTTGAGTTACTGTTTGTATATGGTGTAAGAGAGTGGTCCAGTTTCGCTTCTGCATATGGCTGTCCTGTTTACCCGACACGTTGTTGAAAAGACTGTCCTTTTCTTATTATATATTCTTGGCTCCTCTGTTGCAACTGACCGTAAGTGTTTGGGTTTATTTCTTGTTTCTCTATTTTGTTTCACTGATCTCTGTGTGTTTTTATGCCAAGACAGTCTGTTTGGATTACTTGAACTTTATAATATAGTTTGAACTCAGGAAGCACACCTCTAGCTTTTTGTTGTTATTGTCGTTGCTTTTAAATCAAGATTACTTTGGTTATTTAGGATTTCTTGTGGTTACGTATGAATTTTAGGACTGTTCTATGGTGAAAAAAACACCATTAGAATTTTGATACAGATTGCATTGAAAATCTAAATTATTTTGGAAAATATGGACATTTTAACAATATTAATCTTTTTCCAATCCACAAGCATGGAATATTTTTCCATTTGTGTCTTCTTCAGTTTCTTTCATCAATGTTCTATAGTTTTCAGAATACAAATGCTGGATCTCTTTGGCTAAATTTATTTTCAAGTGTTCTTATTGACACAGTTGCAAATGAGATTGCTTTTTTTTTTTTTTACTTTTGCTTATAGTTCATTATTAGTGTAGAAATGATACAGAATTTTGTATATTAATATTGTTTCCTGAAAATTCACTGTATTTATTAGTTCTAATAGTTTTTTTTTTCCTGTGTGTATGTGAAATCTTTAGGGGTTTTAATACATATTATAACATCTGCAAATAGTGTCAGTATTACTTATACCTTCCCAATTTATATGACTTTTATTTAATTTTCTTGCCTAATTGCTGTGGCTAGGCCTTAATGTTGACAGAGGATATGCTTGTCTTATTCTTAATCTTAGAGGAAAAGCTTTCAGCTTTCACCACTGAGTGTGATGTTAGCTGAGGACTTGTTATAAATGGCCTTTATTATGTAGATGCATTCCCTCTCTACTCACTTTATTGAACATTATTATCACAAATTGATGTTGAATTTTATCAAAGGCTTTTTTAGTATCTATAATCTTTATCCTTTATTTTGTTAATGTGGTGTATCATGTTGATTTGTGGATGTTACAGAACCATCCTAACATCCCTGAAATAAATCCCACAGGATATTGGTTTAACATTGTTGCAATGTATTGTTCAGTTAGGTTGCTAATATTTTGTTGAGTAGTTTTGTATTTGTGTTTATCAGAGAAATTGGCCTATATATATATATATTTTTTTCCTCATGTTGTCCTTGTTTTGGTATCAGGATAATGCTGGCCTTGTAAAATGAGATGGAAAGCAGACCTTACTCTGTTTTTTGAAAGATTTTGTGAAGAATCAATACTAATTCTTATTTAAATGTTTGGTAAAATTCACCAGTGAAGTTGTCTGGTCATTGATTTTGTTTCTGGTGAGATTTTTAAAAAATTTTGTTTGGTTTTGTGTCTTAAAGATTTTATCTATTTATTTGTCAGAGAGAGAGAAAGAGTTAGCACAAGCAGGGGGAGTGGCAGGCAGAGGGAGAATCAGACTCTCTGCTGAGTTAGGAGCCTGGTATGGGGCTTGATCCCAGGACCCTGGAATCATGACTTGAGCTGAAGGCAGACACTTGACCAACTGAATCATGCAGGCATCCCCGCACCCCAACCCCCACTTTTTTTTTTAAGATTTTATTTTCTGGTGAGGTTTTGGTTATTGAAGCGAATCTCTTGCCAGCAATATACAAATAAGTCTTGTTTTTCTCCTCAATCGGACCCTCTGTCTTTTCTTTCTTTGGTTGATTGATTGATTGATTCATTGTAGAGACAGCATGAGCAGGGAGAAGGGCAGAGGGAGAGGGAAGAGAGGAACAGACTCCTCGCTGAGTGTGGAGCTTGACACAGGGCTAGATCTCATGACCCAGAGATCATGACCTCAGCTGAAATCAAGAGTGGATTCTTAACTGACTGTGCTACCCAGATGTCCCCAGCCATTCTGTCTTTTCGCTGAACAAGTTATTTACATCTCAACTAATAATTTTCTGGTATGTACTTGTCACTTTCTATTTTCTGGAGGGTCCCCCCCATACCTAGGTTTTGTAATTCCTCTGTTAATTTTTTCTTCTCTTGCTATCTTATTTGATGGTTTGATGGCTTTCTTAAGTGGTATTCCCAGATTTCTTTCTATCTTTTGTGTATATAGGAATTTGCTAATGGTTACCATGAAGTTTACATATAACAACCTATATTTAATAGTATATTTCTCTAACAACTTAATGTACACCTTTTAGAGCTCCACATTTTTACTCTCCCTACCAACTTTTTTTTTTTTTTAAGATTTTTATTTATTTGAGAGAGAGAGCAAGCATGAGTCAGGGGAGAGGCAGAGAAAGAGCAACGAGCCCACTGCAGTGTCTGATCCCAGCACCCTGGGATCATGACCTGAGCCGAAGGCAGATGCCCAACCAACTGAGCCACCCAGGTGCCCTCCAAAACTTTGTTTTATGTAACATTTTACATATTCTTGAGTATTCCTTAACTAGTCATTATTGTTATCTTTACTGCTTTTCTCTCTTAACCTTTACACTAGCTTTATAAGTGATTAATTCACAACCATTACTATATATTTACCTTTTCCAGTGAAATTTACACTTCCATACGTTTTCTCACTATTAATTAGTGCCCTTTCTTTTTACTTTAAAGAAGTCCCTTTAATATTTCTTGTAAGCTTTCAGTTTAGACTGTCAGGATAAGATCCATCCTTCAATTCTGAATAACTCTGCTAGGTGTTCTTAGTTGAAAGATATCTTTCCCAGTGCTTTGAATATATACCAACATACTCTTCTGGCCTGAAAAGTTTCTGCTGAAAATCTGCTGATAATCTTACGGGGGTTGCCTTATACATAACAACTCGTTTTCCTTTTGTTGCCTTTTAGATGTCTCTTTAACTTTTGACACTTTAATTATAAGGTATCTTGGTTTATGTCTCTTTGTGTTTATCTTTTTTGGAACGTTATGGGCATCCTGAATTTGGATGCCAGTTTCTTTCCCCAGGTTAGAGAAATTTTCAGCCATTATATATTCAAATAAGTTTTCTGCCATTTTCTCTCTTCTCCTTTTGTAACCTCTGGAATAAGAATGTTAGCCTGCTTGATGTTGTACCACAAGTCCCTTAAGCTAACATCACTTGGATTTTGAGTTCCTCTGTCCAGACTTCAAGCTCACCAATTCTTTCTCCTTTTTCATCTAGTCTGTTTGTACCCACTGTCATGTACTTTTCAATTCATCGATTATAGTTTTCAGCTCTGTGACTTCTGTTTGTTTTTCCTCATATTTTCTATCTCATTGTTGAAGTTTCACAATGTTTGTTCATTCTTCTCCCACATTCAGTTAGCATCCTTATGACCACTATGTTGAACTCTTTATCAGAAAGTTACTCATCTCTGTTTCTTTGAGGTTTTATTTGTTCTTTGATTTGGAACATATTCTTCTGTTTCTTCATTTTGTTTGACTCTCTGTGTTAGTTTCTATGCATTAGATAAAACAGCTACCTCTCCCTTCTGAAGAATTATCTTTGTGGAGCAAAGGAACATTATCATTTAACTCTGTCCAATTCTTATCTCTCAAACCTTTCTCATTTTCTAAACTGCCTATTTCATTTTTAATATATACCAGTAGTTTAGGCTGTGCCCAGACCTGTCAGTGTCCTAACACAGGGAGGATATTCATTGACACATAGTATAAGATTGATTGGAAGCCAGAATCATAGGCAGCAGTTTTTAAATTATGGAAATACATGTGGTCCCATGGGTGGGAGGGGAAGGGCACCTGTAAGCGTAAGTCCTGCTGGCCAGCAGACAAGGTGATGGAGACCTGTCCCCTGACCTATAATCATAAAATTTGGGGCCCCAGAGTAGCATATAAACTCCTAAAGATATCAGTGAGTTGTAGCAAGGCAAAGGGAAAGTAACAAGAAGGCATCCCTTAGTCTCTGTTCCCTGAGAGCACCTCTGTAGCCTCTAGCCATGTGCCAGGCTTGAAGACTACCGCTGAGGCCAAAGCTTCTGCTCAGGCAAATAGGTATCTTTCTCAGAAAGACAGGGGGCGTTTTTTAGTATGCTATCTCTCTAGTGTGGTGGGTGTGGTGGTCTTCCAAGAACTATCTCTTCTATTGTTTAAAATCCCATGGGACCCAGAAACACAAGGTCACTTGGCCTCCAGAGCCAGGCAATGAAGAGGTGACCCTAGGCTGTGGCCACAAAAACTGGGATACAGATTTAAACACAGGGCAACAGATGTGTGTAGAATCTTCCTTTAGGAGAAAATGGGGGGCGCCTGGGTGGCTCAGTGGGTTAGGCCGCTGCCTTCGGCTCAGGTCATGATCTCGGGGTCCTGGGATCGAGTCCCGCATTGGGCTCTCTGCTCAGTGGGGAGCCTGCTTCCCTCTCTCTCTCTCTCTGCCTGCCTCTCCGACTACTTGTGATTTCTCTCTGTCAAATAAATAAATAAAATCTTTAAAAAAAAAAAAAAAAAGAAAATGGTTCTGGAACATAGCAGAGGGGGATGTGAAGATGGCACCCTCTGAGGAAAAGAAAATGTTGCCTACTGGCTTTCATAGGGTACAAAGAGAGAGCAAACATGATGCCTGCCTGTGCTTCCATTACTATAAATTACCCTAGCAGCCCCTACCACTGAAGCTGATGCTTTAAGATTAGCAAATGAACCTCTGCCATTTAATCTGTATTTTTCAAATGGCTACTTCCAACCCGGGCATGCAGCAACTGAGTCCATGCATGAGCCCTTCAGGAGGCATTTCTATAGTTTTCTAACAGCTTTAGGGTTTGCTGATGAGAGCTTCATTGGTTTTCACAGCCAGATGTTATGCGTGCTCATTAGTCAGGGGCAAATCTTCAAAGTGGAGCTGCCTGATGTAGGGTATGAAATCTTGTGTGCTTCAGTGAGTAGCATCATGTTTTGGGGTTCCTTTCCTAATGTAGGTCACTGTAACAGGTTTATGGAAGGATTGTGTCTCAGCCTCTGCTACCATTTTGATGTGGTTCTTCCCTCATTTGTCAATGTGAAGCAGTTGCTCTGCTAGTTTTCTGTTCTTTTTTCAGAGAAAATTGTTCCATATATAACTGTAGATTGGGTATGTCCATGGGTAGATGGGGGTTCTGGATCCTCCTATGTCACCACTTTGAACTGACTCCAAATATAATTTCTGATGACATTAAGTCTCTATTTTCCCAATATATCTTGTTATTCCAATCAAGTGCAATTATGTCATAATCAATATGTTTGTTGAAAGCCTGCTCTTTGCTGGATATTTATATTCAGGCACTCATTTTACGCTGTTTTCACATAGCAACAACCCACACACAATATATCTCATTAGAGCTTCACGTAACACAACATTAGCTGTAAGTACTTTTAGTCACAGTTCAACAAGAGACTCAGGATTCAAAAGTCAAGTGGAAGCATCACAGATAGTACATTTCAGAGTGTTACATGTAAAGCCAGGATATTCTTTTTTTTTTTTTTTCCAACCTCAATAATGAAACGTGGGATACAGAAAGGTTATATGAGTAGCTTCAATTTATACAGCAGATGGGTAATTTACATTGGATTAAAATCTATGGTATGCCTGTCCTCTCCATTCAAGTTAGAGATTTGTCATAAAAGTTACAGAATATCTATTTCTTCCTGGTTCAGTTGTGGTAGTTTATATGTTTCTAGGAATGCATCCATTTCTTCCAAATCTCCAAACAAACAAAAGCCCAGGGCCAGACGGCTTCCCGGGGGAATTCTACCAAACATTTAAAGAAGAACTAATTCCTATTCTCCTGAAACTGTTCCAAAAAATAGAAATGGAAGGAAAACTTCCAAACTCATTTTATGAGGCCAGCATCACCTTGATCCCAAAACCAGACAAGGATCCCATCAAAAAAGAGAGCTATAGACCAATATCCTTGATGAACACAGATGTGAAAATTCTCACCAAAATACTAGCCAATAGGATTCAACAGTAAATTAAAAGGATTATTCACCACTACCAAGTGGGATTTATTCCAGGGCTGCAAGGTTGGTTCAACATCCGCAAATCAGTCAATGTGATACAACACATCAATAAAAGAAAGAACAAGAACCATATGATACTCTCAATAGATGCTGAAAAAGCATTTGACAAAGTACAGCATCCCTTCCTGATCAAAACTCTTCAAAGTGTAGGGATAGACGGCACATACCTCAATATCATCAAAGCCATCTATGAAAAACACACCACAAATATCATTCTCAATGGAGAAAAACTGAAAGCTTTTCCGCTAAGGTCAGGAACACGGCAGGGATGTCCATTATCACCACTGCTATTCAACATAGTACTAAAAGTCCTAGCCTCAGCAATCAGACAACAAAAGGAAATTAAAGGCATCCAAATCGGCAAAGAAGAAGTCAAATTATCACTCTTCGCAGATGATATGATACTATATGTGGAAAACCCAAAAGACTCCACTCCAAAACTGCTAGAACTTGTACAGGAATTCAGTAAAGTGTCAGGATATAAAATCAATGCACATAAATCAGTTGCATTTCTCTACACCAACAACAAGACAGAAGAAAGAGAAATTAAGGAGTCTATCCCATTTACAATTGCACCCCAAACCATAAGATACCTAGGAATAAACCTAACCAAAGAGGCACAGAATCTATACTCAGAAAACTATAAAGTACTCATGAAAGAAATTGAGGAAGACACAAGAAATGGAAAAATGTTCCATGCTCCTGGATTGGAAGAATAAATATTGTGAAAATGTCTATGCTACCTAAAGCAATCTACACATTTAATGCAATTCCTATCAAAGTACCATCCATCTTTTTCAAAAAAATGGAACAAATAATTCTAAAATTTATATGGAACCAGAAAAGACCTCGAATAGCCAAAGGGATATTGAAAAAGAAAGCCAACGTTGGTGGCATCACAATTCCGGACTTCAAGCTCTATTACAAAGCTATCATCATCAAGACAGCATGGTACTGGCACAAAAACAGACACATAGATCAATGGAACAGAATAGAGAGCCCAGAAATAGACCCTCAACTCTACGGTCAACTAATCTTCGACAAAGCAGGAAAGAATGTCCAATGGAAAAAAGACAGCCTCTTCAATAAATGGTGTTGGGAAAACTGGACAGCCACATGCAGAAAAATGAAATTGGACCATTTCCTTACACCACACACGAAAATAGACTCAAAATGGATGAAGGACCTCAATGTGCGAAAGGAATCCATCAAAATCCTTGAGGAGAACACAGGCAGCAACCTCTTCGACCTCAGCCGCAGCAATATCTTCCTAGGAACATCGCCAAAGACAAGGGAAGCAAGGGCAAAAATGAACTATTGGGATTTCATCAAGATCAAAAGCTTTTGCACAGCAAAAGAAACAGTTAACAAAATCAAAAGACAACTGACAGAATGGGAGAAGATATTTGCAAACAACATATCAGATAAAGGACTACTGTCCAAAATCTACAAAGAACTTAGCAAACTCAACACCCAAAGAACAAATAATCCAATCAAGAAATGGGCAGAGGACATGAACAGACATTTCTGCAAAGAAGACATCCAGATGGCCAACAGACACATGAAAAAGTGCTCCATATCACTCGGCATCAGGGAAATACAAATCAAAACCACAATGAGATATCACCTCACACCAGTCAGAATGGCTAAAATCAACAAGTCAGGAAATGACAGATGCTGGCGAGGATGCAAAGAAAGGGGAACCCTCCTACACTGTTGGTGGGAATGCAAGCTCGTGCAACCACTCTGGAAAACAGCATGGAGGTTCCTCAAAATGTTGAAAATAGAACTGCCCTATGACCCAGCAATTGCACTATTGGGTATTTACCCTAAGGATACAAACGTAGGGATCCAAAGGGGCACAAGCACCCGAATGTTTATAGCAGCAATGTCCACAATAGCCAAACTATGGAAAGAACCTAGATGTCCATCAACAGATGAATGGATCAAGAAGATGTGGTATATATACACAATGGAATACTATGCAGCCATCAAAAGAAATGAAATCTTGCCATTTGCGACAACATGGATGGAACTAGAGCGTATCATGCTTAGCGAAATAAGTCAAGCGGAGAAAGACAACTATCATATGATCTTCCTGATATGAGGAAGTGGTGATGCAACATGGGGGCTTAAGTGGGTAGGAGAAGAATCAATGAAACAAGATGGGATTGGGAGGGAGACAAACCATAAGTGACTCTTAATCTCACAAAACAAACTGAGGGTTGCTGGGGAGAGGGGGGTTGGGAGAAGGGGGGTGGGGTTATGGACATTGGGGAGGGCATGTGCTATGGTGAGTGCTGTGAAGTGTGTAAACCTGGCGATTCACAGACCTGTACCCCTGGGGATAAAAATATATGTTTATAAAAAATAAAAAATTTAAAAAAAAAAGAAGTTACAGAATTTCATGGATTTGATTATGTGATCTAGCAATGGTCAAGATTTTGGACACTTTCTTATAAGACTAGAGTGTTAGACACTTAGAAACTGAAGCACCTTTAACTTTCAAAGAATGGGGTAAAATTAACCCAAAATACATATCTGACTTGTGCAGTGCTACAATTATAAGGGCATATAAAATTACCAATGGGAAAATGATTTATTCCATTTCAAAGTAAAAGGTTTTATTAATTATGTATTTCAGAAGCACTATTCACATTATGCACGTTTCACTTTTTCAAATCCCAAAATAGTAAAACGAGTTGTGATAAGTAGACTGTGTCATCCATTCCTATTTTTTTATGGTTTAAAATGAATACATTATGAAACTTTTTATTAAAGTATTAAAGAATACTGTTATATAGTATGTGGCAAATCAAGGGTGATAAAAGTGCTTGGAAGTTTTTCCATATCTTAATTATTAATGCATATGATACATAGTTTATTCATTTTTCCAGCACTAAAAGAAGAGTATTACATTTATGTGGTTTATTATTCACCCATACATATTGAATGAGAGAAACTATGGAAGAACTTTCTGTATATTAGGTAACCTGTTTAGGTTAATTCTTTACATTTTCTTTTTCATTTATACATATAAACTTATGTCTCTCTGAACAAAAAAAAAATATGAAAGTATTAGTGAAAGATATACTTCACTCAATTTGAATCAGCTGTCCCATCTCTTATAAACCAATACCCCAGAATTAGATAAGCATATAGTTCAAAAATTTCTACATCATGATACAAGGTGTCCTTTCTCTGTGTGTATAGTCACAATTATATTATTTATATGTGCATAAATATATATACATGTGTGTAAATTTATACAGATGCTCCTTTACACATTATAGATACAAATACATATATATTTATATAAGTCCCGGATTCATAGGATCAGGGAGTTATTATTTCACTTTAATTGACTTTCTACTGTAATGACCTTTTAAATCTCTAGGAAAGTATTTATAAATGACCCTTGCTGTATTTCGTTCCTAACCTTTAAAATTGCAATATGTCCACAAAGCAATGGATCAAGTAGAGTCTGAAATGAAAATGAGTATATAAATTAAACTCTATTCTTACCTGACAGCACTTGCAACAAAATATTTAGACATATGTTAGACCTAAGTATAAATGATAATACTGTAAAACTTCTGAAAGATAACATAACTTCACACTCATGGGGTAGACTGAGTTGTACTAGGATAGATGAAACACTAACCATAAAGGGAAATTAAACTGATACATTTTGTATCATCAAAATATGCAATTAAGGAAATAAGAACACTGTAGCTTGAAAGAAAATATTCAAAACAGTTGTATATAATAAAGTTATATACCCGGTATTTATATAAATAACTACTAGAAATCAATAATTGAAATATTTAAAAATGAACAAATAACTTAAGTAAATATTAAAGAAGATCTAAGAATGACAAAAACACTTGAAAAGTCTCTCAACATCAGTAATCATCAGGAAAATGCAAATTAGAACTGTGAGATATTGCTACATAATTAAAGTAGCTAAATTATAGGATAGGATAAATAATTGAAATAATCACAGGATTTTTATTCATTCATTTTACAAATTAAAAAATACTATTATATCAAGATAGCGTGAGTAAACCAACTGGTTGCAAGCTCCTTGAAGACAGGGAAGGTGTGTCAAATACTTACTTCAATACCATGACACATAATAGAGAATAATTCACAGAGTAGCTAATGGAAAACTATTTGTTGATTCACTGGTTTAAGTACTGATTCTGTACTCACTGCATAGAACAGGAGACTTTGAAGCATACATGGGTGAACTTTTGTGATCAAGGATAAGTTTATTTAGTGAACATACAAAGGCATACCTCATTCTATTGTATTATGCAAGAAGTTGCTTTTTTTTTTTTTAATGAATTAAAGGTTTATGGCAGCCTGACATTGAGCAAGTCTACCAGCACCATTTTTCCAGAAGCATATACTCAGTTTG
The DNA here is from genome assembly GCF_009829155.1 of Mustela erminea. Lineage (NCBI taxonomy): Eukaryota > Metazoa > Chordata > Mammalia > Carnivora > Mustelidae > Mustela > Mustela erminea. The sequence goes on along the minus strand of NC_045634.1, from coordinate 36,851,177 downwards.
TGTCTCCCGAATTTTGGTAATTCTCAAAATATTTCCAGTGTTTTCATTATGGTGTCTGTTACAGTGATCTGTGATCAGCGGTCTTTGATATCACTACGAGCATTGTTTTGGGGCACCACGAACCAAGTCCTTGTAATACTGGAAACTTAAGGAAAAATATATGTTCTGATTGTTCCCTCTATCAGCCGTCCCCACATCTCTCCCCTCTCCTCGGGCATCCCTCTTCCCTAATCCTGAAATTAGGCAAACTAGTAACTCTCCCATTACTTCTGAGTGTTCCAGTGAAAGGCAAAGTCTTACACCGAAATGATTAAGCTTCATGCAGAAGGCGTGTTGAGAGTCATGACGGGCCTCACGCACCAGCGTGAATGCCAAGGACAAGTTGATTTGTTTTTTTAATTACTTATTTAATTATTTGAGTGAGAGAGAGAAAGCATGAAAAAGAACACAAGTGGGGTGAGGAGCAGAGAGAGAGGGAGAAACAAGCTCTCCACTGAGCAGGGAGCCCAACGCAGAGCTCAATCCCAGGACCCAGAATCATGACCTGAGCCTAAGGCAGACGCTTAACCAACTGAGCCACCCAGGTGCCCACAAAGGAAAAGTTCTTAAAGAAATTAGTAAGTGTGCTAAAATAAGAAAGCCAACCAGCCTTCTTGCCAATATGTATAATGCTTGAGTGGCCTGAACTGAAAATCAAACCAGCCACCATTAAGCCAAAGCCTGATCCAGAACAAGTTCCGAATTCTCAGTTCTGTGAAGGCTGAGGCAGGCGGGGAAGCTGCAGAGGGAAAGTCTGCAGCCTGTGGAGGTTAGCTGGTGGGATTAAGGGAAGCAGCCGTCTCCATGACATGAAGGACCAGGTGAGGTCGCAGGTGCCCACGGAGACGCTGCAGCAAGTCACCCAGGAGATCCAGCTCAGAGAACTCAGGCAGGCGGCTGCACTCAACAACCGATTGCCAGTGTAGACCAAACAGCCTTCTGTCTGGAGACGACATCATCTGGGACTTGCACAGCCAGAGACAAGTCAATGCCCGGCTTCAGAGCTGCGAAGGACAGGCCGGCTCCCCTGTGAGGGGCTGATGTAGCCGGTGACTCTAAGTGGAACCCAGCGCGCACGTCCCATTCTGAAAATCCTAGTGTCCTTTGGCATCACACTCAATCTACTCTGCCTGGGCCCTACACACGGAACCACACGGCCTGGATGACGGTGCGTCTGTCTACAACACGGTTCACCGAATATGGTAAACCCACCGTTGGGGCCAAATGCTCAGAGAACAAGATTTCTTTCAAAACACTGCTGCTCGCTGACAAGGCACCCGGTCACCCAAGAGCTCTGATGGAGACAGACCCTGAGAGTAACGTGGTTTTCACGCCGCTAATGCAGCGTCCGTCCTGCAGCCCATGATCAAGGAGTCATTTCAACTCTCAAGTCTTCTCGCTGAAGGAATGTGTTTCGTAAGGTCACAGCTGCCGTAGATAGTGATTCCTCTCAGGGATCTGGGCAGAGTAAAACCCTTCCAGAAACGATTCACCATTCTAGATGCCACTGAGAACATCTGTGATTCCTGGGAAGAGATCAGAACATCAGCACAAAGAGGAGGTTGGAAGAAGGGATCCAACCCGCACGGATGACTTGGAGGGTCCGAGACTCCGTGGAGGAGGGACCCACAGATGGGGCGGAAGGGGCCGGAGAATGGGCATCCGAAGAGGAGCCTGCAGACGGGGCTGCACCGCTGTGCTCTCGGGGTCACACTCGGACAGACGAGGAGCTGCTTCTCGCGCAGGAGCCCAGAAAGTGGGCTCTTGAGATGGACTCCATTCCTGGTGAAGATGCTGGGAAGACTGTTGAAATGACGACTGAGGATTTAGAACATTCCGTAAACTTAGCTGATAAAGCAGCGGCAGCGTTTGGGAGGACTGACTCCAGAGCTGAAAGAAGTTCTGTGGGTAACATGGTAGCAAAAACACTGCATCCTACAGAGAAAGCATTTGGGAAGGAAAAGTCAAGCCATGTGGTAAATTCCCTTCTTATGTTAAGGAATGGCCATAGCTCCGTCACTTGGAGCAGCAGCTCACTGCTCAGTCGGCGGCCAAGCTGAGACAAGACCCTCCGCCAGCAAAAACATGACTTGCTGAAAGCTCAGGCGATGGTTAGCTTATTTTGGCAATAAAGAATTTTTTATAAGTGAAAGCAAGCATACTTCCTTAGACAAGCTATCGAACACTTAATAGACTATACTACAATGTTAGCATAACTTTAGATGCACTGAGAAACTTAAAAAATCACTCGAGTCACTTTTTCGTGGTATTTGCTCTGTTGCTGTGGTTTGGAAACAAACCTGTGACGCAACGGAGGGCGCCTGTCCTCACTCCTGGTCCAAACTCCACCAGCTCAGTGGTTTAAGGGGCGACAGCCCAGAGTGTGAAACTAAGCAGCTGCGCTGTGATTTGAGGTGGGGGTCTGGGAGCCCATGGTTAAAAAACAATTCTTAAGATGTTTTTGGTACAAAATGCTTGGTTTTATTAAAGCCTCCAGACAGGATCTGCGAGTAGGAAGAACTGCGCTGAGATGGTGGAGGCAGGTGGTCCTCTGCTACTCTAATATCTACATTAAGGGGGAGGTGATGGCAGAGGTAAAGGAAGTGTCCCGGAGGATTTTCATTTGTGAAAGACGACACACAGGGGTCCTGGAGGCTCAGCTATTGTCAAGCTAAGGTGGCTTTTCCTCCAGCACAGCTTTAGCAGGAAGACAGAGAAGAGGTTCCGGGAGGACCACGGTCCTTGGCCGCCTCAAGTACTTGTCAGTGGGCTGTGGGGTATAAGGAAATGTAATTTCATCTGCATTTCCTTTTGCCTCTGTTCCCCACATCAGCTGCAGGCTGTGAACAGAATGGCTTCATAGGATAGGGCTTTCCAGAGGGAGAAAACCTAGAAGAAAATCACTTCCCTTACAATAGTGCTTTTTGGGTGTTAATGGGCACACAGCCTTCTGGGAGGGATCACGGGAGAAGAGCATTGGAGCTTCGTTGGGCCTGATCTGGCCTGTGGCTCTGCATTTTTGACAAGCTACCGGGGGAAGGCGATGCTGCTTGAACAGGGTTCACGTTTCCGTAGCAAGACCTTGGACTAGCTGTGTGTAAGATGAGGCCAGGCCGGGGAGAAGAAAAGAGAAGCCTTTAACTGTGGTGGTGTTCATGCAGGTCTAGGGGGAGAGTATTAGGAGAATTACAGCCGCTCCAAAGGGCAGACGATTGGCGATGTGGCCCATCACCGTCACTCTGTCATTATTTATTGAGTGATTCCTGTATGCAGACCCTGACATTTAGCACCAGGGGAGGAACAAAGGAGCCCAAAGTCATGGTCTCTGCCCTCAAGGCATAACTCTATTCCAGAGAGATGATTTGGCAAAAATAAAAAATGTGCATGAAAGGCAACAAAAACAAACATATTAACCTGTCCTGAATCATGAATTGCAACTGGTCGACAAATGCTCAGAGATCACCAGAGCAATGGAGGTGATAACTCAGTGGCGTTTGTGAAGGTTTGACACCAGAGCTGCATTTTAAACAGCGAGGAGGGGCTGGGAGACTTTGAAGAGGCGGGTGTCCCGTGTGCATGTCCGGGGACGGAAGCAGAGGAGCCACGTCCGAGAGGAGAGAAGGGGCTGGCGTGACGCAGGTGTGTCGTGGCAGGTGTGCCTGGAAATGAAGTTGTTCTTGAAAGTCGCGAAATAGGCAATATACTGGTTTCTGAACAGGAAAAACAAATGACCTGCTTTAAATGACAGTCCCGGAGCCTCAGATTGGGCGGACCACATTGGAAGGAAAAGTCTTAAAAATAGAAAAGGAGTCGGGCCGCTGCTGAGGCCACTTTCGGGGGACGACGGCGGAGTTCTGGAGAAGGCGTGGACCGCCTCGGCCGAGAGCGCGTGCTCAGAAGGAAATGCACGATGTGATGGGCTGCAGCGTGGACCGAACTGCCCCTCGCCCTCCCGCAGATGCGTCCTGACATTTCCCACGGCCATTCTCTCTGCTTCAGACACAGGAGGCGAGAAGACACTCCCAGGCCACAGAATCAGCGGTTAAAGCTGCTTTGGAGTAATAGTTACCCGCCCAGAAACACCAAAAGGCTAAGGTCCCAGTGGGAAAGTCTCAGGGACTTTAGAAGTTCTCCAGGGAAATGTCTGAGTTTTGAAATTTCCTTCTGTGCTGCAGATAGAGAGGGGAGCCGTTTCCCACAAAGTGTGTTAAATGCTGAGAGGCAGCATCAAAGGGCATTGACGTAAGAGTCCGAAGAAATCCCCTGTAGCTTCTTCCACTCAGCTGTGTCCACTCCTGAAGCGGTTTCCTCTTGCAGGCCTCAGTTTCCTTTTCTGTAAAGTGGCAGCGGAGGACTAATCAACCGGCTGTTTGCTCGGCAGCTCAAACAGAGGGAAAGACAGACAACGGCTAACAGAAGTGGGGGGCTCTTCTGAAGTTAATCTGTGTTAGGATTGCTACGCAGAAATGAGCAGAAATGCTTACATTTGTATGAACAACAAAGCCTTCTGTGGTCAGTTTTTCAGTCGTGCACTTGTTTCTCGTCATCAGACATGCCGTTAAAAGTTAAGTCAGGAGGTAGCTGCTTTAATGACCATAACATAGATGTGGATTAGCACATTATTCCCAATGGGTGTTTATTAATCATATGGGATCATATTATGTACTAGGTAAGTCATTCCTGTTTTTAAATAACTTTTTAACATGGTTTTAGGGTCACAGCAAAATTGAGAGGAAGGTACGGAGCTTTCCCACAGACCTCCTGCCCCGCCCACCCCCCCACAACCTCCCTCACCGTCCGCATCCCCGCTCGGGCATGTCCGTTCCACCTGAGATACCTGCAGGCAGCCTGCATCATGGCTCACTCTTGAAACTGTACATTCTATGGCTCTGGGTAAATTGAGGAAGGCATGCAGTATCATGATGGGACCATACGCAGCGTTACTGCCCTAAACCGCTTAGGGTTGGCCTGTCTGTGCCTTCCAATCCAGAAAGTCGTTTTTGAACAAGGAACTCAAGAGGCTTGGGTTGAATGTTGCAACTTTTAGAAAAGTATAGTACAAAAAGAATTAAGAATCAGAGGAACAAGAAAAGTGATGTTCTGTCGGAAGGATAATAAATTAAAAAGGATTTGGAAGAGTTAATTCTACAATTCTCCATTCCACCTTTGCAGAAGGGTTTTTAGGTTAAGGAGGTCCATGTAAGGAATCCTTGCTACATACCTGCACAGAGCTGGGATGCTGGGAAATATGTGGAGAAACTGAAGATCTAGACACTCAGGGAGTTTTTGATACTTTTTTTTTTTTGCCAAATTTATTTTTTTCACCAAGTTAATTGTTTTCACAACTTACTTGATACTCTTGTGAAATTTTACTAAAACTCAAGTACATAAACTTATGTTCATTAACCGAAACTGCTTTTTAGAAGATTTATTTGAGAGAACATGAAGGGGTAAGGGGCAGTGGGAGACAGGGCAGGAGAGAATCTTAAGTAGACTCTGCATTTGGCACAGAGCCTGATGCAGGGATAAATCTCATGACCCTATGATCAGGATCTGAGATGAAAAGAGCCCAATGCTTCACCGACTGAGCTGAAACACCAGGCGCCTCAACTAAAGCTACATTATAGTGTTCACTTCGGAGACCACTGCAGACCTTTTTTTTTGGGGGGGGGTGACTTTGGGGTTTTACTTTTCAAGCAAACTTAAATGCTCCTAAAATAGAAGTAATATTTTAGGAAGATCTGTTTGCCTTAAACCCCATATTTCAAAGTTAAAATATTTGTCACCAAATTTTACAAATTAATTTCTAAATAGCAATAAATCCTGTTAGAAGGAATCATGGTTTGAGTGGGTTCTTTATGACCTGCAAGTATTGAACTCCTTTCGTTTGTAATTCAAGAAAATTTTTGACCATGTTTTCCAAGAGATAAAATGGCGGACGTCCTCTGTTGCTTCTGTCATCTGGCAGTGTTGGTCTCCAGTCACTAGAGGCCATTCTGTCCCTGGAACAGCAGCTGCCTAGAAGAGCGTCCATATCAGAGCCCTGCCTGTGGTTTCATGGCTTCATACCTCATTTCCCTTTTTTGGGGGTGGGGTAGGGGGGTTAAGAATAGATGTGGCAGGGGCGCCTGGGTGGCTCAGTGGGTTAAGCCTCTGCTTTCGGCTCAGGTCATGATCTCAGGGTCCTGGGATCGAGCCCCACATCGGGCTCTCTGCTCAGCGGGGAGTCTGCTTCCTCCTCTCTCTCCGCCTGCCTCTCTGCCTGCTTGTGATCTCTCTCTGTGTCAAATAAATATTAAAAAAAAAAAAAGAAGAAGAAAGAAAAGAAAATAATAGACATGGCAGCCAGCTGTGGAGCTGAGGCAAGGAGGGGACTGGGGCTCTAAACGCTCTTTAAGTAGATACTGAATTAGCCTGTTTTTACCCCTACCTTCCCATCCATTTTAGAGATACTATCTATCTTCTCCAGAATAACTAGGCCGCTTCTCATCTTTTCTTGTCATGTGTTCAGAAAGCCACTTCCTTAGATCTAGGGTTAGGGTTGGGGACAAGGGTTAGGGTATGTGCCTGGGATACTGAAGTTCAGGGACCTCTCCAGGGAATAAACCCCGAACTTGGGAAAGCTCATTTCCGTAGACTGTTGAGTAATACCCCAGAATGTGGGTGCGCCACACTTGTCTCATCCATTCATCTGCTGAAGGACATCCTCGAAGCTTTCAAGTGTCGGCAATTATGAAGAAAGCTGCCATAAACATCCACGTGCAGGATTTTTGGAGGACATGAAATTATTTTTATAAATTACTATGTCTAAAGGTTTTTTTCTATTTTTTCTTTCTTTTTTTTTTTTTTTAACAAAGTAAGATACTGATATTAACTACGATATTTACTTCCTAGGAAGTCTTGCTTTCTCCACATTTTCTATTAACGGGTACTGAATGGCCCCTCTGCCTAGGTTAAAACACTCAGTAATCAAGCACGTACACATGGTTGAATCCGGACGTTAGCATCCCCGGCTGATGCACGCAGACGCGGCTACTGCTCGGGAACCCGAGCCACATCCCTCCCTCCTTGCGCTGATGCAGCAGGTGCTGTCTCTGGAGTCCTCAGAGGAGTAAGTGGGCTGTCTGCAGTACAAAGTGGGGTCCAGACGGAACCTGGAGCTGTGCGCTCTGTGGAGAGTAGAAGTGGGAAGCCGGAGGAAAGCGCCCAGCCAGTCGAGAAACAGAACTCAGGCATATCAAAAAAAAAAGAAAGAAAGAAAAAAAAAAGTAATAAACTAGAAGTTGCTCCTTCTCTTCTTATCTCTTATTTCCAGAGAAAAACTGTGAGCCTCCACTTTTCTATGTACCCATGTTACTAATGAAAACTCACTTTATTGCTTCTTGACATCGGATGCTATGATACATTTCCATAGAAACTAGGCAGCTACTCAGAATAGTAGCAGTTGCTCCCGAAAAGAGACTCGGAGAAGAGATCTTTCCCGGTCACACGGAGGGCATGCGGTTTGCCTATGTTGCTGCACACATGTCCCTGATGGGCCCAGAGCAAAGTATTTCACACCTGCTGTTTTTTGTGGTTTTAAAAGCAACCTAGTGCGAGCCTATATATTCATGAGGGAACAGACTGTGGGGGAGTACGTGTTGGTAAATGGTAGAGTCCGGACTGAATCCCGATGCTGGCACCCAAAGACCCCTGTGCACACCAGTCTTCCCCGTCACTGTTTTGCCCCCCAGGTCTTTGCTATGACATCAGACCACTGGATCTATGTATGCTATTGCCACTACTGCTGAATACTGTTTAATTTGTTTACATAAACAGTAAACATTAAAGTAAAGGTATACTACAACAATGGATATACTGTTACCTCGAATGCTTTTTCTAACAGGAGAATTTAGAAGTGAAGTTTTTAGTCTCAAGATTTATTTATTTTTCCTAAATAATAAAAGCTGGCCCTTCTTTAATTAAGGGACGGTAAGGAGGATATAGTGGGTAGATCATCAGTACAAAAAAAAAGAAAAAGAAAAAGACCAAAGTTGAATGCTGAGAACTCAAATTACTAAGAAGACAAGCAGGAAAATCCCAGAGAAGTGGGCTACAGAAGTTAGGCAGGCAGCAGCCAAGACCTGCCCATGATCCTGGCTTCCTGTAGTCACACGTGGCGATTAATCCCCCGTGAGTGTGGGCTGGACTCGCTAACTCAGTTTGCTTTCTTCTGCTTTAACACCAAAATGGCAACCTGGGCCTCTTGCCCTGGGCTTCCTACCCTCTCTCTTGCTACGTGTTTCTCCTTATCATTCACCATTATGTATACTGTAACTTCTACTTAAATTCAACTTGTTTTCTGTTTCCTTGATGGAATAAAACTTTGTGAAGCTAGGTTCCGCTATCCGAGCCACTTATTCTTCCCCAGTTTCTTTTCTGATTTATTATTAAATATCTATTTATAGTATTTGGCATAAACATTTGTTGCATTAATGAATAAATATTTTGCTGTTATCATTTTGATTATATTTTATATTCATGTGTTGTTTACTAGAGGCAGATGATTTTTCTTTTAATTTTTACTTTAATGCATATTCTAACATGGTAAGCTCCAAATATTATTCATTACTTAAAACATTTTATAGTTTATAATATAAATTATTAAAATAATTGACCTGGAATTTTACATTATTTTTCAATATTTTTTATTGTATTAGTTACCTACAGTACATCATTAGTTCTGAGGCAGTGTTCCATGATTCATTGTTTGCATATAAAACCCAGTGCTCCCTGCAATCCATGCCCTCCTTAATACTCATCATTAAAATGCAATTACTGTCAATCTTAACACCTTTTAAAGTATTCTCTCTTTGTCTTATTTTTATAAGAGAATTTAGAAACAAACTCTTCCATTTTGTTTCAGTTTCAGGTGGTGGGTTATTTTGGTGGTAATGATGTTTTATTTATTTTTTTTACATTTTTAATTTTTATTCCAGTATAGTTAACGTATGGTGTACAGGTGTAAATACCGTGATTTAATACTTCCCTACATTACTCAGTGTTCGTCATGACAGGTGTACTTAGTTTTATAGTTTATAAACTGAGAATCATGGGAAACACTGAATGAGATGAGGTTATCACAAAATGCTGAAGCTGTAATTCATCTGGGGCTTCATTCCCACAGTCTCCAATGGATAAGTCCTAAATCTCCTATATTCTAGCCTGAATACAAACAAATGGGTGAGGTAACATATGAGTATACTTTTTAGCCTTAATCAACCAGATAACCCAGAAGATTCTCAGTTAATCTCACATTATCAGAACATCAACAACAATATTTGCCAAATATTTTAGGCTCTAAGTTAAGACTAAAAACTCACCATTACTTTTCAGAAAGAAAATTTGTCTCAAAACAAGTATATAGTGTCAGATGTGATCTTTTTGATATCTGTCTTATCATTATTTGGGTAGATGTATATAACATTGTATGTGTGTGTGAAATGTAGTTACCAAGTAGCATGTTTCTAACCTATGAGAACACGTGTGGTTAACAACAAAGCAAATTTTAAAAATAATCTCATAGGAACAAACACTTCTTTAATATGATATTTAAAGCTTAACTTAAAAACATATTAATTGCCAGTTTTGCAATACCATCTGCTGAATTCATTTTAGTTTAACATTTTAAATTTTTTTTGAATAATTGCAGCATCCAATTTTTCTGAAACTTACCAAAGTCATTGGTGGAGGTCTGTGGTTAGAAAAAAATACTAGAAGTACAAAGAAAGGTAAATAATCTACAGATTTAATTTCTATTAAAAACTTATATTTCAAGTAAGCTACTGAGAAAATAATATGAGAATGATGTTAATTTAGTAAAATGGAAAAGACAACAGATACAAATTAGGAAGCCTGATACAATGTCAGTCATTCCCTCCTTTATTTATTTTTCTCTTAATTCCCAGTTGAGTTGTAAATATGTGATTTCTTTCCCCCTGCAAATTGTAGGAAAAATTTGTAGGTGGCTGTAAGCATCCTCCAAAGTCCTAACTTTTTTAAAAACCAAAGTATACTTTCCCCTGATCAGGGAGCCCTAATGGGGGCTCCATCCCAGTCAGGACCCTGGGACCTTGACCTGAGCTGAAGGCGGACACTTAACCAACTGAGGTACCGAGGAGTCCCCAAACACTTCAAAAAACTGTTTAGTACAAGGTTAAATTATTTCTTCAGGTATTTATGATATATACAATAAAACATTTAAATGAGATTTGGTTTAATTATACATTTTACACTTTTTGCCAACTTTACCAAAATATAAGGAGCAAATAAAAATTGTATATGTTTAAGAGGTACTTTAAGATGCTTTCAAATAAATACATCGTGAAATACTCAACACAGTTGAGGTCATTAACTTATCTGTCGCCTCACGTAGTTAGAATTTTCTTCTTGTGTGTGACTAAAACACTGCAGCTGTAGCCATGTAGCAACTTGCAAATGCACAATGTATTGTTAAGCAGTTGCGCGACTATAATCTCATCTCCAGCCCTCACCCGTCCTGCTCAACTCTTCGGATCCCTGGGACAGACACCTCTCTTTAACAGAAAGTATGTGTCTGTTTTTACATCGAGACATACTGATTTATTTCCTCTGAAATTCTCTATTAAGAAAACCTGTGTTACAAATAAATCATTTTCAGGGTAGAAAATGGATATACATATATTCTTATTTTAGACATTCGGGGGGGGAGACTCTTTTTAATTGAGGCTCAACTGATCTCATTATATTTGTTTCAGGAATGCATCATAATGATCTGATATCTGTATATATTGAAAAACAATAACCATAATAAGTGGGACATCTGTCACCATACATAGTTACAGAATGTTTCTTGTGATTAGAACTGTGAAGGCTCCTCTCAATTAGAGAATTAACTGTACCCGTCAGGCTCTATATTACATCTCTTTGGCTTATTTATTTTAAAATTGGAAGTTTGTACCATTGGACGTCCCAGATCTTACCCACTCCCTACCTCCACCTTCGGCCACGAAAATCTGTTCTCTATCGATGAGTTTATGGGGTCTTTTGTTCATTTGTTCTTTATTTTAGATTCCACATACGACGGAATCATATGGTACTTATTTTTCTGTCTGACTTATTTCACTTAATACCCTTAATATCCACACATGTTGTCTCAAATGGCAATATTTAATTTTTAGTGGGTGAATAATGTACTATTGTATGTAGAGGACATTTTCTTTATTCTTTTGTCAGAGGACACTTAGGTTGTGTCTGTATCTTGGATATTGTAAATAGGACTGCATGCATGTTTTGGAGTTAATGTTTTCATTTTCTTCACATAATACCAAGAGTGCAGTTGCTGTATGATCCACTAGTTCTATCTTAATTTTGCGAGGAAAGGCCATACTGTTCCGCACAGTAGCTGCACCAATTGACATTCCAACAAGAGGGCACACGCCTTCCCTTTTCTGCACATTCTCACCAATGCTTATTATTTCTGGTCTTTTTGATTCTGACCATCCTTCCTGTTGTGAAGTGAAATCTCATGGTGGTTTTGATTTCAATTTCCCTGACGGCTGTAATGTTGAGTACCTTTTCCTGTGTCTGTTAGCCATCTGCATGCCTTTTATGGAGAAATGTTTATTCAGGGGCATCTGGGTGGCTCAGTGTGTTAAAGCCTCTGCCTTTGGCTCGGGTCATGATCCCAGGGTCCTGGGATCGAGCCCCGCATCGGGCTCTTGAGCCTGCTTCCTCCTCTCTCTGCCTGTCTCTCTGCCCACTTTTGATCTCTGTCAAATAAATAAATAAAATCTTTAAAAAAAAGTCTATTCAGAAACTGCCCAATTTTTAATCAGTTGGTTGGTTTCTTTGCTATTGACTTGTATGAGTTTTTACATAATTTGTGTACCACCATCTTATCAGATATAATCTACAATATGTTCTTCCATTCAGTAGGTTGTCTTTTAATGCTGTTGGCGGTTTACTGTACAGAGTTTTTTAGTTTGATGTACTCTTAACCAATTCTTCATTTAGCTGCCTTTGTTTTTGCTGTCAGACTTGAAAAATCATTTTTAAAACTGATGCCTTATTGGCATCATGGATCTTATTGCCTTTATTTTTTTTCTAGGAGTTCTGTGGTTTCAGGTCTTACATTCAAGTCTCTAATCCATATTCAGTCTTTGTATGTGGTATAAGATAGTGGGGTTGAAGAGATTGTCTTTCCCTCATGGCATATTCTTGGCTCCTCTGTCATCAATGAATTAACCATATATGTGTGGCTTTCCTTCTGGGCTTTCTGTTCTGTTCCTTTGAACTATGTGTCTTTTTTGTTCCAATACCATACTCTTTTGATCACTGTAGCTTTATAAAACAGTTTGAAATCAGGGAGCATGGTACCTCCAGCTTCGTCCTTCTTTCTCAAGATTGCTTGGGTTTTTTTCTTAAGTTTTTATTTAAACCCCAGCTAACGTCCAGTGGCTGTTAGGTTCAGATGTACAAGATAGCGGAGCCGCAGGGCTATGCCTCACTCTGCCCATTGTGACCAGTGCACTCCGTCAGCCCATCATTTGCGGTTTCACACAAATTTTAGGATTGTTCTATTTTGTGAAAAATGTCTTTGGAATTTTGATAGGGGTCACATAGAATCTATAGACTGTTTTGGACATTATGGACATTTTAACAATACTCTTCCAGGGATGCCTGGGTGGCTCAGTGGGGTAAGCCTCTGCCTTCAGCTCAGGTCATGATCCCAGGGTCCTGGGATCGAGTCCCGCATCGGGCTCTCTGCTCAGCAAGGAGTCTGCTTCTCCTTCTCCTCCTGCTCTTGCTCTTTCTTGCTATCTCTGTCTCTGTCTCTCAAATAAATAAAATCTTTAAAAAAATACAAAAAACAAAAAACAAAACTCTTCCAATTTGTAAACATGAGTATCTTTGCATGTACCAGTGTCCTCTTCCGTTTCTCTCCTCAGCAGGTTACAGTTTTCACTCTCCGGGCCCTTTATCTCCCTGTTTAAGTCATTTCTAAATATTTTATTCTTTTTAATTATCTCTCATGGAAATAGGATTAAAGAAATGATTTTTCTCATCCTTCATTCATCAGGTATGAAATGCAGCAGGTTTCTGTTTATTGCTGCAACTTGACTGAATTCACGTATGAGTTTTAACAGTTTTTGTTTGTTCGTTTGTTTTTTGGTAGAGTCTTTTGGGGTTTCTGTGTATAAAATGTCCTCGGCCAATAGTGACAGTTTTACTTTTTCTTTACAGTTTGGAAACATTTCATTTCTTCTTCTCATCAGAGTGCTGTAGCTAGGACTTCCAGTGGTGTGTTAAATAAAAATGGTAGGAATGGGTACCCTTGTCTTGTCCCTGACCTTAGAGGAAAAGCTTTCAGCTATTTTTTTTTAAACTTTACAAAAAACATTTTAATTATATGTCTATATTTTGCCAAATAAAACAGCTTTCAGCTTTACCACGGAGTGTGAAATGAGGCAAGGGCTTGTTACAGATGGATTTTTTAAGGTCAGGTTAATTCTCTCACCTATTTTCCGGAGAGTTTTTATAATACATGGGTGTTAAATTTTGACAAATGCTTTTCCTGCATCTACTGAGTTAAATTTTGACAAATGCTTTTCCTGCATCTACTGAGATGGTCATAAACTTGTTATCTATTTTGTGAATGTGCTGTGTCACAGTAACTTGTGAATATAGAACCTTTCTACCCCACAATAACTCTCACTTGGTCATGGTACTTGATGATCTTGTGGAATAGACCACTGAAATGCTTATACTTTGCTGAGGATTTTTGTATCCATGTTCATTATGGATATATGACCCTTTCTTGTAACATCCTTGTCTGATTTTGTTATCAGGGTGATTCTGGCCCATAAAATTAGCTGGGACGCATTCCCTAATCTAGTTTTTGAGTGTTTTGAGAAAAATAGGTAATAATTCCTCTTTGAATAGTTGGTAGAATTCTCTAGGGAAGCTGCCTGTTCCTGGTCTTGATTTTTGGGAGAGATTTGGATTTGGATTCAAACACATTACCTGTTATCATATGTCCAGATTTTGTATTTCTTCCCGATTTAGTCGTGGTAGATTTTATCTTTCTGGAATTTATCGATCTTTTCCTAGGCTCCCCGATTTTTGGAGTATTGTTGTTTCTGGTAGTCTCTTAGGAGCCTTTGTATTTCTGTAAGAGCAGGTGTAGTATTTCTTTGTCGTTACTGGTTTTGACCCCTTTCTTGTTGAAGTTAAAGATTCTTCAGTTCTGCTTCTTTTCAGAAAACCACCTTTTAGTCTTACTGATCTTTACTACTGTCCCTGCAGTCCCTATTTAATTTTATGGTCTTGTCTCTGTCATTTTCTTCCTTCTCACACTGGGATTTATTTATTTATTTATTTATTTATTTGTTTGTTTGTTTATTTATTTATTTTAACTAGTTTCTTGAGTTACCAAGTTAGGCTGTTTGAGATTTTTCTTGTTCCTGGAGGCAAGCACAGATTGCAATGAATTTCTTCTTGGAACTGCTTTAGCTGCATCTCATAAGCTTTGTTGTATTACTGTTTTCATTTGCCTCTAGGTATTCGTTTTAACCTGTTGGTTGATCAGAAGCCTACTGCTTCATCTCCAAATATTTGCGAGTTTCATTTCCTGTGACTGACTTCCAGTGTCATACCACTGTCATTAGGAAAGATGCTTGACGTGAGTTCAGTCCTCTTAAATTTACTGAGACTTGCTTTGTGGCCTGATATATAATCTGTCTAGAAGGTTTTACGTGTGCTTGGGGAGAATGTGCATTGTGCTGCTTTGGGTTGGTGTGTTCTGTACGTATCTATTAAGTTCCTCTGGGTGGGACCCCTGGGGGGCTCAGTGGGTTAAAGCTCTGCCTTCAGCTCAGGTCACGATCTCAGGGTCCTGGGATTGAGCTCCGTATAGGGCTCCCTGCTCTGTGGGGAGTCTGCTTCTCCCTCTTCCTCTGCCCTTCCCCATCTCACGTGCATGCACAGCATGCACACGCTCTCTCAAACGAATGAAGTGTTATATATATATATAAAAAAAAAAACTTCATCTGATCTAATTGTTGTTTAAGGACAGTGTTCCCTTCCAGATCTTCTGTCCAAGTTGTCTATCCGTTGACGTAAGTGGTACTACAGCCCCCTGCTAGTATCGTATTGCTGTCGTTGCTCACTTAGAGGCGTTAGTATTTGCTTTATGGATTTAGGTGCCCCTGTGTTTGATGCATGAACAGTTATGAGAGTTACATCAACCTGTTGCATTGACCCACTTATCATTATGCGATGCGTTTGTCTCTCAGTACAGTCTTTAAAGTCTATTTTGTCTGAAATATGTATAGTTAGCTACCCCACCTTTCTTTTGACTCATATTTGCATGGGATGTCTTTTTCTACCTCTTTACTATCAGTCTGCTTGTTGTTTTATGGAAAGACAAGGCTCTGCCTCTGCCACCCATTTCCATGTGGTTCCCCCCTTGTCTTACATCATTGAAACTTGCCAGCTGTAGGGGTTTTCTCAGAGGAAATCTTTCTATGTGTAATTGTAGATTCAGTGTACCCTTGAGAGGAGGAACGTTCAGCTCTTTCTTGGAGTCCATGTTGAACCAGGACCTCAGAAAAGTCTTAGAATCACTGAGCTAGGGTTGAAACTTCAGCTCCCTCC